>NC_043010.1:49797628-50142628 GCF_006345805.1 Octopus sinensis | reverse complement strand
ATAGCATCTCTTATAAACGTGTATGCACGTTAAAGGAAAAAGGAAGGAATATATCGGAAGCCGGTGAAAATCGTCCAACAGATGTGGTGGCACTGCTAAAATCGTCCAACAGATGTGGTGGCACTGCTAAATGTGTATTTCTGCCTTTTGGGGCTTCGTCAGTAGCAAGTATCCACTGCTTCTATCGCACATGACGAATTTTTATTCGGCCTGCAGACTAATTGCGACATCACTACTTTTTTAATCACTGTTTTACTATGTCGGTAGCAGCTGATTTCGTCTAAGCATGCATTTGCCTCTAGACAGTTACTACTGATGAAACCCATGGAAGCAGAAATGCGCATTTAACAATACCACCACAGCCGGTGCCAGACGATCTTTGTCCGCTACTGATATATCTCTGTGTTTTTTTAGCAATGTACGTCCATAAAAGATGCTGCAATTTACTAGGCTTTCAGCGATGTATCTACTTTAGGTATGATACACAGATTGCGAAATAAAAGAGAGAGAAAACATTGGACAATGAAGTTATGAATATACAAAAAAGATGGATGAGATAGAGATTTGCTCAATCGGCTGTTAACAGGAACGTCGATTGCAGCGGCGGCGGCGACAACGATCACGACGACCACAAAAACCTCGACTACGACCACAGCAACGACTGCAGCCGTTCAAGAATTTGGACATTGAGATCTCCATTTCCAGCGACTTCGAGGGCCACCTCCCAGTGGTGTCGGGCATCAACGAAGAGCCCTCGACTACAACAAGACGACCAAAGTTGTTTTTTTTTCCCATGGTCTTTCAATTCTGTTTTCGTGCTTCTCCATCACTTACTGGTACTTAATGCATTTTATTTCATTGTTTCCTTCAATACCCTGCTCCCCAGAGCTTTGTAAATTCCTGTGTGATCAGTTGTTTCGTCGACTCAGAGTGGACAACCATATCTGGACAGAGCGATGTTGTTACGATGCACTATGGAAATATTATCTATGCTTATGGTCAAACAGAGGAAGATCCTTCCTGGTGTTTATAATGATAAATGAATGAAATTTTATATATACAGCTGAAGTTGTCTGTGTATGGCAGGCATGGTGGCCTTCAACTAACACTATCTCCTCCGAGACCCTGCGGCGCAAGATGACCAAAATTGAGAGTATGATAAAAGAAGGCTTGCTCTTCCTTCCATAGAAGAAAAATTCAAATCGGACCATGTTAACGCCAAAAATTATTTACATCAAAAAGGTGCTTTTTTTTCTATGAAAATCCCTATTTTTTACGATTTTTTGACTGCTGTGTCGCCATTTTTCAACCAGAAAAATATTCACTTAAAGAGGATAACAAGCTGCATAATGCAAACTTTTGACTTTTCAAAAATTCCAATTCTAAAGGGTCGAAATAAACCCGAGCAATCTCGGGCGATACTGCTAGTTATGGATAAATTAATTTTTACGTTTAGTCTTTTACTTGTTTCAATCATTGGTGTGCGGCCATGCTGGGGCGCCAACGTGAAAGGTTTAGTCAAACAAATCGAACTGAGAACTTTTTTTAAGTCTGATGCTTATTTTATTTGTTCGTGTCTTTCATCGAATCATTAAGTTACGGGTTATCAGGAAGCGATGAGGGACAAACACAACACACACCTATATGACACGCTTCGTTCAGTTTCCGTCTACCAAATCCAATCATAAAATCTTGGTCGGCCCAGCGTAAAGACTTAAGTTAGCTCCTGGTAATCCGAAAATCGATTTGAAATTACCACCAGTGGGTAGCTTGAACCCGGTTTCAAATTACCCCTGTTCTGCTGACATCACCTCCTCTCTAATTTGGCTAAAATGCTAAATTCTAACTCATACAAATTGATTTTTAAACATCCCCAAACATTTTGATACCTTAACAAAAGTAGCACATAAAAAACACCCACTACACTCTGAGAGGTTGGTGTTAGGAAGGGCATCCAGCCATAGAAACCTTACCAAATCAGATCGGAACCCGGTAACGCTGCGATGGACTGGCGTCCCGTATAGCTGGGGGGAACACATTCGCCACAGAAACCGAGAAACCAGGCCCATGAGCTTGGCTAGGCTTGAAAAGGGCGGGAAGAAAGAGCTTTGTGGGTCGTCGCAAGGATTTGTTTTTGCAATACAGCAGAATCTTCAACTGATCACCAACTCGTGTTATCGCAGCTCAATCCATTATAAGTGTAACATGGTTCACAACTGGGTGTACCATGATATACCGGATCACTGATTAATGAATCAGTGATAAACGGATAAACGAGGCAATTTTTCGTAAGGTGTGCCATTCAGAAAGTCCCATGGGCTGCATTTTGCCCACAGCTATTATTGTTTTAGTTTGGTAGTCATTTTTTCGGTATCTTTTGGAGGCACATAATCTAGTGGTTAGAGCAGCGGACTCACGGTCGAGGGATTGTGGGTTCGAATCTCAGACCGGGCGATGTGTGTGTTTCTGAACAAAACACCTAAGCTCCACGCGGCCCTGGCAGAAGATAATGGCGAACTTCTGCTCACTCTTTCCTCCTGCATCTTGCAGCTCACCTGCGACGGACCGGCATCCTGTCCAGGTGGGAAACCTATACGCCAAGGAAACCAGGAAACCGGCCCTATGAGGCAGGCATGGCTCGAGAAGGAACAAACAAACAACAAAAAAGTTACAAGGATGTAAACAAACTAACAACAGTTGTCAAGCAGTGGTAGTGGGAGGAGAAACACAAACATACATATATATATGAAGAGCTTCCATGCAGTTTTCATCTACCAAGTCCACATTGGTCTGCCCAGGGTTATAGAATGAAGGAAGACGTTTGTTGAAACCAAAACCATTTGGTTCCAAAGGGAGCATCTTAACCACACAACCATAAAAGGGTAAAGAACCCCTTTAGTTATGAATCACGATGGGATTGCACCTAGAAAGTGACCCTCCGAGGTACAAGTCTAGGCAATGCTGTTTATGGAAGACCAGCAGTCGCCCATGCATACCAGCCTCTTCTCTCCATATTATTCAAGGGAAAGGCAAAGGCCGATACAGCTTGGCACCAGCGATGTTGTAACTCATTTCTACAACTGAGTGAACTGGAGCAATGTAAAATAAAGTATCTTGCTCAAGAACACAGCATGATAAGGGGATTGAACTTACTACCTCATGATTGTGAGCTCAATCATGCACCTTCACACACCCATAATAATACCATAAATAATGTTATTTTCATACGAATAAATTTAAATATACTCAAGTTTTGACCCAGTAACAATACAGTATGATATAATCTTTTCTACTCTAAGGACTAGAAACCAACTTCACATTTTTCTCCTTTGAGACAGTTTTCAATAGCTGTGAATGCTGAAACAGTGCAGGCAGTGGAAAAAAGTACTGGGACAGGTCATCATTGACTTACAACCAATCAACTTTACGATGACTGGCATGCCAGCTCCCGGCAGCAGTAATATATAGTCCAGTTGAAATCTAATGGTTTTAATTTCTTTTAACCCTTTAGCATTCAAACCCGCCAAAAGTATTCTGCCTGTTTTATGTTCAAACTGGCCAGATCTGGTCTCTCACACCAGCCCTACAATATCATTTTAAAAATTAACAGCTACCTCATCAAAATCTCATAGCTACAAGATAATGCATGATTAGTTCAAGACAATGTGGATAAAAAAGGATTAATTTTGGTAGAATAATGCAAACACTAAAGGGTAAATTAACCCATCTACGGATGATGGCAGCTAACAAACACTTACCCTAGGTTTGGTGTTTGATTGCCACTGTGGTTATCTCAAGTGTTGGATGAATATCCCATTGCGGAGACATCAAGGCAACCACGCATTTGTTTATTAGATGACTGCTTGAGTCTCTGAACAAATAACACTGTTGTATAATACAGAAAACTGTGTGTGACTTACCTAAGAATGTACCTTAAAAATGTGAAAATATAAAGCAAAGATATGTAGGCCCATAGGCCGACTTACGACTAGTCAGTCAGAACCAATCGTGGTAAGTCGACATCAACCTGTATTAAGTAAGAAAAAGGGGGCTTTCTTTTGAATGTTACTGATCAATGAAGATATATTATTGAAGGTATGCAGGCAGGACACTAATATTGTAGAAAGTCAATCAAAATGAGAACAATAATCAAGACAATGTAAAATAATAATTGATTGATTGTAAAAGTTTTATTTTTCCACAGAAGATTGCATATAGAGAAAGTCCAAGATATTTACCAAAAACATTTCCACAGAAAAACAAAAACAAATGTAAATTAAAATGAAAGGGTTAACCTGGTGTGTTAGCAGCAAGAGGAAGAACGAAAAAGAAAGGGCACAGTTTTTACACTTTATTTTACTGTACTTTATAATGAAGAAATAAAAAGTGAAATGTGACCCCATTGTTCAAAACTTGATCAAGACAGAGAAATATTCTCAGCTAATCCCATATCACATAAACAGTTTGGTTTTGTTAAAAGATTATTTTTTTTCTGACTATTTGTCTTGAGTCTTTCTTCAGAAAATTTCTTAAATTAGAAAAAAAAAAGCCTCTAAATTTGCTGGATAACAATTCTCTGTCCTCTCATATATATCAGAGAGTACCACCCTCCCATCCCATTCACCACCAATTTGAGTTTTTTATTTTTATAAAGAAAAACAGTAAAATCACAATACATATCCATTACAGTGGAAAGTTCAATGGAACAAAAAATAAACCTTCAGATTTGTGTATATTTTTTCTTGGTATGTCTAAAATTAAGCATTCAGCTCTGATTTTAGTAATGATACATGCTCGCCCAATAAAACAAATAAATAAATTTTAAAAAGACACACATATACACGGAATTAAAGTTAGATTTATCAGCAACCAACAGCAATAATTCATAATTTAATATCATACAAGAAGACAAATACAAAATAAAAGTGTTAAAACACTAAAACAACAAAAAAAATCAAAAAATGTAGAGGTTTCAGAAAAATTATTGTGTTATGGTTTTAGTGATATAATATAAATAAGAACTATGTAGTCTTTGGGGGGATAAAAATATTAAAAATTCTTTACCATCATTTAGTGTCCACATTCCATGCTGGTATAGGTTGGACAATTTGACAGGATCCAACGAATAAAAAGCAAAAAACTTTATAGTTGCTTTCAACATGACACATCTATAAGAAGACCTGCTCCCTATTTACATGAATAGATTTGTGTGAGGGATAGAGAGATGAGGGAAGGGTATATTTCCTTGTGTTGTTGTATTTAAGCTGAAATAGGCTGGATAATGAAATAAATTTTAAAAGCATGTTACTACTTCAAATATTAAAACCAAAAACCAACTCTTAAACTTATTTTGAGTATTATAAATCCTGATGCTACAACCTCTTGAATATAGAGGAGGAAAAACAAAAAAGAAAAATAGGAGTAAAAAAAAGTGGGGAAATATAAACAAACAGAACCTCTGAAAAGTTATAATTGGGATCTTGTTAAATTTGTTCCAACTACTTGAAGTAGTTCAAATTTTCACCAGAATTTTATCAAATAACGCTGATGATGTAGCTTTATTTTTAATTACTAGAAAAAAAAAAAGTAATTGTTGTCATCAGTATGACAAACTACATTTTTTCTTTTAAATAATCTTGAAAATTTGAAATATTTCAACTGGTTGGAGAAAAGTCAACAAGATCCTATTGTTGTAAGCGAAAAATTCCAGAGGTTATTTAGCGAAATTCAAAGCATAATAGAATATAAGAAATAAAGTTTATTTGATTTGTCAAAGACATCCATTGGTCCTCTATTTCACTTTGCTCGGGCTGCATAGTCCCAAGAAAGGCCACAATGTTTGCTTAAGTACTCTCTCAGTTACAAACAAAAGTTCTTATTCACAATGTGAAGTCCATCAATTCTAAGGAACTATTGGATGGAGGAATTCACCAAGATACCTGCCATTCCCTGTTTCACTGGGGAAACTCAGGACACGTATATTATTAGTCTTACACCATGATATCCTAGCTATAGAAAATAGATAGGAGCCCATATTTTCGATTAATAAGTTGGTCCTAGATGGAATACAATGACATCATTTAAGGTCCACTTTCCATGCTAGCATGGGCTGGGTGGTTTAACTGAAACAAGTAAGCTACAAGGCCATGTTAGGCTCCAATGTCGTCTTTGGCATTGTTTCTGTGGCTGGATGCCCTTTCAAGCGGCATTGAAAAATAAAAGTTAAGAAAGATGCTGCTTCAAGCTAGGCTAAAATGGTAAAATAACTGCAAAAATACAACCAAAAGAATATTATAATTTTCAATCTATCAATGATACTATTCACCTCTGTGTGATAGTCTTTAAATAAGATAACTGTTTCAGTTCTTTTATTGTTACAATCATTCAAGAGTTCGTTCATCCATGAAAGATTTGCCAAGAAATGGCTTTTTTTTTCCTAAATTCTTTAAATTCTTGTGATGCGTAAATAGCTGCAATGTATGTTTCTGCTACTATCTCATATGTAACATTCTGCTTTCTAGCTCCCATTAATTTTCTTGCTACTTCCATTTGTATGATGTATTTTTTAAAATTCTTTTACACGTTTCGGTCATTTGACTGCGGCCATGCTGGAACACTGCCTTAAAAGTTTTTAGTCGAAGAAATCAACCCTAGATCTTATTCTTTGTAAGCCTAGTAATTATTCTTTCAGTCTCTTTTGCTGAACCACTAAGTTATGGGGACGTAAACACACCAACATTGGTTCTCAAGCAATGGTGGCAGGGAACAAACTCAGACACACAGACAAACATATGTGTGTGTGTGTGTGTGTATATATGACAGGCTACTTTAAGTTTCCATCTACCAAATCCACTCACAAGGCTTTGGTCAGCCTGAGGATATAATAGAAGACACTTGCCTATGGTGTCATACAGTGGGACTGAACCTGGAACTATGTGGTTGAGAAGCAAGCTTCTTACCACACAGCCATACCTATGTCTAGTTTTTTTTTTTCCTTTCATTGAGGAGTACATGAATGTCATACCAGGGTACAAAACTGTTTACAGACCTCTTAGCTTGAAAAAGAAAAAAATTTATTTATTTAAAGCACAGCTATTATGAATCACCTAAAATACCAATTGTAATACATCATCCTCATCATCATTTTCTATTTACTCTTCCATGCTCTTCTCCAGAACCACTTCATGCCACTTATTGCAGTCTCTTGTTATATCTTTCACAAAGTTCACTAACCTGAGATAACCACCACCACAACCTGGTCCTTCGGTTGTTGCTTAATAGAGTCAGTTCTGTCGCAAGCATTTTGGGACAAGTTTCCAAGTCTGAGAGCAGTTCCTCCCACCACCAACAAAAGTTTAATAACAAAGCTCACTAGGGTCTTTTTATCCCTTTTAAAACCCATTTAAAATAGTCTTGATTTGCAAGAGACAAATGTCTTTGCTGTGAGTCTTCTCATTACATTCTAGCATAACAACAAAGTACATACATGGAAGCAGCAATATAATTGTTTAAAATTGTGGCAGAAGGGCAGTAGATTTCTTAGGGGAGGGGGTTAATTGATTACACCAACGTCCCAGTACTTGACTGGTACTCTGTTTCATCAACCCTGAAAGAATGAAAGGCAAAGTTGACCTTCGTGGGATTTGAGCACATAATGCTTTAAAGAGTAAGAAGAAATGCCATCAAGCATTTTGCCCGATACACTGATGATTTTGCCAGCTCACCACCTTATAGCAATAATATAAAGGCAGCAAGCATGGTTATGGTTATGCAGTTGAGAAGTCCATTTCATAACTCTGTGGTTATGGGTTCAATTCCACCTCACAGCCCCTTGGGTAAATGTCTTCTAACATAACCTTGGAGTCAACTAAGGTCTCATAAGGGAAATTTAGAAGACGGAAACTGTGAGGTAGACTATGGAAAGGATCATCCTTGTTCTTCAGTTGTTGACCAAATCTGTTATAGTGTTTTACACCACTACCATCACCACCACCACAACCTGACCTTTGAGTTGTTCTATTAATAGAATCAGTTCTGTTGCAAGCATTTGGGATAAGTTTCTTATTTCTTTACTGCCCACAAGGGGCTACACACAGAGGGGACAAACAAGGACAGACAAACGGATTAAGTCGATTATATCGACCCCAGTGTGTAACTGGTACTTATTAAATCGACCCCGAAAGGATGAAAGGCAAAGTCAACCTCGGCGGAATTTGAACTCAGAACGTAGCGGCAGACAAAATACTGCAAAGCATTTCACTCGGCATGCTAACATTTCTGTCAGATTGCCGCCTTGGGATAAGTTTCTAGTCTGAGGACAGTCCTCCCGACAGAGACATTAGAAAGGGCCATGGCTGCGATGCTTCCTCCGTGAAGCTAAAACATTAGAACAAAAAGACTTTTAAACTAGGTTTTGAAAAATGTTCAACTTTCATGTCCTAAATGGAATTTAAAAGTCAGAAAACAAAAACAAAAACACACCAGCAATGATAATTAAAAAGTTTGGATTTAAAGGGTTGCTGTATGAAGTATGGGATACAAGAAGGAGTGATTTTTTTTTTTAACTTACAGAAGAACTTGAAATGGCCGTGGTGGTAATATAAAACTGTGAAAAGCTAACGATTTTATAAAAATCATTTTTGAAAAGTTAATTGAAATAGGAAAAAAAAAAATAACACATTTGCTTACAAACATTGAAATATTACTCTTTTACACATTTCAGTCATTTGACTGCGGCCATGCTGGAGCACTGCCTTAAAGGGTTTTAGTCGAAGAAATCAACCCCAGGACTTATTCTTTGTAAGCCTAGTACTTATTCTATCAGTCTCTGTTGCCAAACCGCTAAGTTACGGGGACAGAAACACACCACCATCGGTTGTCAAGCAAAGGGGGGAGGGGGACACACAAACACAGACACACACATACATAAATATATATAATGGGCTTCTTTCAGTTTCTGTCAACCAAATCCACTCAGAAGGCTTTGGTTGGCCAAGAACTATAGTAGAAGACACTTGTCCAAGGTGCTACGCAGAGGGACTGAACCCAGAACCATGTGGTTGGGAAGTAAGCTTCTTACCACACAGCCAGGCCTGCGCCTATTGTACATTTTCACTTAAAAAAGAAAAAAAAGAACATAAACATACACACGACTATGTATGTTAGTCACAGATACAACATGATGTGCAGCAAAATATATACAAAGTCAATTACAGGACTGATAAACCCGATAAATGAGAGAGGGGGAAGAAGACAAGCGAGAGAGAGGGGGGGATGTGGAAGATAGGTAGGAAGGGAATAGTAAGCCTTCAAAAGTATGTAAAGATACTGGACTTACAGCATTACTCCTTTAAAATTTTACTAACAAAAGTAATCAAGAAAAAAAAACGGGTTAATTACATGAAAGAACTGTTCATAATTAAAACAATGAGGAATTTTTTTAATTGGATAACAGAATAATTAAAAAGGGAAAGTTCTTAAATTGAAAAATAAATAAAATAAAAATGGTTTCTAAGTTTGGCAGAAAGGCAGAAATTCTTGGGAAGGTGCATATAACTCACTAAATCACCCCCTGTCCCTCAATACTAGGTAAGTACTTTATTTCACTACCTCCACCCAACCAGAAGTGAGGAAGTGCAAATTTTACCCAATCAAAAATTGAATTCAGAACTTCCATCATAACATAAAACCAAGGAAACTCTTTTAAAATTGGTTTCTCAATTTCAGATACTATCTTTATGTTGCAACACCTTATAGCTTATAGAAGCATCACTGAGACTAAAGAAAAACTACAAGTGTTGTTGTTTCTCCAGCATTCAGGGTTGGTGAAAGCGATGTGGTGGACAATGAAAAACCTGCCTGATGACAGTCAAGGCTGATCTGGAACCCAACCTAGGCCCCCATATCTACGGCGTTTGCCACTGGAATAAGGAGTGGTTGGAGATCACGCGGTCGTTAACCTCAAATTGCCAGGCCTGGTCAGCGTTTGTGAGATGCAGCACTGAGGATGAATGAAGCCAGTTCAACCCACCCCGGGTGAATGCTGTCTCAAGTCAAGTAAAAAGCGTTCTAAGGCAGTGGTTCCCAATCAGAGTACATATGGCTCCCAAGGGTCCACGCAACAAAATAATTGGGATCCACAATAGTATTTTAAGGGCCCCTGAAAAAAAATTTTGCTTTAGATGTGTGTACTGGTATGTATTGCAAGAAACAGCTAGGTTTCTCTAACATTTTACACAATTCAACTTACAAAAGTTAATGTGTGAAAAACAAGATAGGAATTTTGAAAGAAGTTTCTATAAAACTAGTTTTTAAACATTGACTGGCTATTGAGGTCCATCAGAATAAAATAGCAATCAAAGGGATCAATAGATTAAAAAAAAATGAATGAGAATCTCCAATCTAATGATTCTGCCAAACCACCTCATTAATAACAACCTCTTCTATACTATAGGACAAGGCCTGAAATGTTTGTGGGGAGGGCCTTTGACCCCAGTGTTTAACTGGTAACTTATTTCATCAATGCTGAAAGATGAAAAGCAAGGTCTATCTAAAATGGAATTTAACTCAGAACAAAAAGCCACAAGAAATGCCATTAAGTATTTCGTCTTATGTGCTAAGAATTCTGCCATCTTTCTACCTTAATAATAATAATAATAATAATAATGATTTCTAACATAGGTACATGGCCTCTCATTTTGGGCACACAGAACAGTTGATTATATTGACACCAGCAATTTGACTGGTACTTAATTTATCTTAGCTTAGCTCTAATCATGAGCTCCAGGACTCAGAGCTTCACCCAGTTTCCATAGTGTATAAGTGACTGAGATTACAGCCTCTCCACCACCCCAGCCCTGAATTGGACACCGGTCAGTTGCAAGGTTAACTTCTTAATTATGGCCAGTGCTCATTTACAGCTGGGTATGCAGGTACTTTACCTCAATGAGTGATAATCAGGCTCTGCATAGCAATGGGATGGCCCTTTCACAAGGGATACAGAAAGTCAATGGGATTACAGCATAATAGATTGTGAAGAGGCAGTGGAAGCGCTCAGCTGAGCCAATGGTGCTTCTTACACTGATGCTGAGCGGAGGAATCTTAGAAGATCAATGGTCAGGATTACCAAGCTCTATCAAGAATACCAGTTCTGCCACCCTGCCAGGGATATGGTAAAGTCATGGGGACTGCAACATAGTGGATTGTGAAAGGGTAGCAGAAGAGCTCAACTGAGCCAATGGTGCTTCTTACACTGATGCTGAGCAGAGGGATCCTAGAAGATCAACAATCAGGACCACCAAGCTCAATAAGAGTAACTGCAATGCATCTGTAGGGGTGGCATCCATGGTTGCGTAATCATCTAATGAGAGATTCATTGTGGCTGAAGCTTCCAATTCAAATATAAATAAAACTGGATGGTGGCAGACAGTCAATGGAATCTGTATAAGCAGTACGACCAGTTGATGATTTACAGCTGAGTGGACAGAAGCAACATAAAATGAAGTGTTTTACTCAAAAAACACAATGCACCCATGACCTTACAATCATCAATGCAACACTGTAACCACTAGGCCACGTGCCCCCACCAAAAGGATAAAAGGCAAAAGTTCAATAATTTGCCATAATTTCAAGACTTCAAAAGTTAAGTGGGAGGGGGCAGAAATAGCAACTGATAAGATCAATCCTAGTAACTTGACTGGTTTAAGTATCTGTCCTGGATTAATGAAGATTAAAGTTGACCACAACAAGATTTTAAATAATAATCCTCCCTACTATGAACATAAGGCCTGAAATTTTATAGGGAGAAGGGAGTTAGTCGATTACATCAACTTGGCTGGGGGAGGTGGGATCCAATGAAAGGCAAAATAAACCTTGGCAGAATTTGAACTCAGAAAACAAAGATAGACGAAATGCCACAAAGCATTTTGTCTGACATGCTAATGGTTCTGCCAACTCACAACCTAATTTAGGGGACAAAGCCAGTAATTTCGAGGGATTGGGTTTAGCCGATACCATTGGCACCGCCTTCAGTACTTGACTGGTACTTTATTTTATTTGCCCCAGGGGGAATGAATGAAAAACGCCGAATAAATTATAATAGCAGAAAGATTAGAAATTCTTTTTAGAACGAAAGTACTGGGGGGGAGGGGGGAGTGTAAAAAGAAAAACAACTAACAACAACATCAACAACAACCCTTAGCAATATTTCACTTTTCAAATAACAATGAATTTTGATGTGCTTTTTTTAAAATTTTTTTCTTTTTTTTCTTTTTTAAAGATTAGCTACAGAAGAAATGACCGAATAAAATTAGATTTCGAGACAGGAGGTAGCATGGTATAGTCTTGATTCAACTATCTGTTGGTAAATGATTACATTTTTTTTTTTAATTTAAGGAATTTTGAAAAATCAATTTTTGTTTTGGGTTTTTTGTGTTATTTTTTTTTTATCAGATAATAATAATAATGAAAAAAAAAAAGTCTAGTATATTTATTTCACCACTTCTAAAGAATTTACCAATTAGCAGAATACAACACAGACAAATAACAACGATAATATTAATAATTTCTTACATAGGCACCACACCACAAATTTAGGGAAAAGGGTTAGTCAATTGAATCAACCCCAGTACTTAAAAGTACTCTCATCTTGGAAGGATGAAAATATAAATTAATCTTGGCAGATTTTAAATTACCTAATCCATATTTTCTCTTTAATCAATCAAATCATTTAAGGCAATATTTCTGCAAATTGATAGCAAAGTGGAGAATAGCTGGGAATATGCAGTGTTTAGAAGGTTTGGCAATCACTCATTCCCTTTTGATGGGAAAGCTTTGAAAGCAACAATGAAATAATAATAACGATAATAATAATAATAGTAGCAGCAAGCCAAACCACACTGCTCAAATATGATTATTTCTTACATTTGCATAAAGCCCAAGATTTTTAGATTAGGGGTAGAGAAAAATGGGATGTTGTAAAATTCATGCTTACACTCTAAATGTATAAGTGAAACAACTTCACCGGTTTCGTTTTTTGAAAAAAAATTTTGTTTTAGTCAGAGGAGGAAGGGCAGCCTACAGGATACTTTGACAAGAATTTAGAAACTTGCAGTAGGGGTCGGGGGGAAGAAAGAAAGAAAAATGGAGGCTACGACTTGTGGGTTATCCTTAGATCAGGGACCAGTTCCAAATGCTTGTAACAGACTGGATTCCACTAAACACATTCAAGAGTTAGTTGGTGGCATAAAAACAGGGGATGGATTAAGTCAGGAACTTACTATGAAACAGCAGATGGTCAACAGTTCTATCTGGTCATTAGCGTATCCACTAAAGACGTTTTTTTTTTTGTATGTGATATGAGAGAAATACACTTGAGCGGTACCCTACTGACCTCTCCAGGCCAACACCACAAATAGCAAAACACTCATCAGTTTCTATAGTGTTGCCATTCCCATATGCCTCTTATACCATCTTATTCCCAATGGTCTTATACCACCTTGTGGTACTTACATACAGCTAAATGAAGTAGGCCAAAGGGAAGAATCTTTGCCATGGATACAATACAGAAGTAATAGGGTATAAACACCTCAACAATATTTTGGCTGAAATTGATGAGCAAGTGAAAGGAAACAGTAGGGTATAGAGAGGTTCTTAACACTTTTAACACTGAACTAGAGGAGCTGAATCTGGAGAGAAAAAGCAACTTATTAATGAACTGAAATAGGAGAGAAGAATGGTTATCAAAATAGAGATATTAGAAGCCAAAATAATAAAGAAAAATATACATAAAATAAAACTAGGGTGTTTTAATCTGAGAGATATATTTAGTTGAATGAGATTTTTGCTATATTAATTTCTTTACATTCAGAACAGAAATGTTAAATATATGATTAAAGCAGTAAAAGCATTACTGTACATAATTTTACATGCACCCACACACACATGGTTGTCACTTGTACCATGATTTGTGTCATGATTTGGCAAACAGTTTTAGGTGCCCACATAGCTGTCAGCAGACACAGATTCTCTTGAGTGTCCCACCTTTGGCCCAGCAAAATACCCTACACCAGCACTGGCCAGGTGGTTTCTCAACCCTGACGGGGGTGAAAAGAATGCTGGCATCGATGAGAGCCAGAACAAATATCACATTTTCACATGCATTCTCTCTCTCATTATATATATATATATATATATAAATAAAAAAAAATTTTTTTAAATGAATGTGACAGGCCATTACTATAAAGTGACACATATTGTAAATACTTCGCATCTTTCGATCACAGATGGAACTAAGGAATGTATGACTTGGAAATTTGCTAATGCCAACCTTAAAGCTGCAGACATTCATTTGAAGATAAACAGTAAGGAAATAATTTATAATAATTTCTTTATTAGCCACAGAGGGCGAACACAAAGGAAAATATGCGGGAGGGTACAGTGTGAGTTTAGCAGGTAAAATGTCAGACAATGAATGAAACAAAGTCAAAGTAAAACCCCTGAGAGTGGAGGGACTTTCAAGGGCTACGCGTAAAGAAAGCCCACAAAATCCATGGTCTCCCTGACTACCAGGGTGGATGCCCTCTCTCAGTCTTTCCTCTCCAATATACAGGTATACACGAAGAGAAGGCCCATTCACGCAGGTAATGCTCACCTCTCTCACCCACCTTTCAACAAACTGATTGCAAGGCAGCCCTTACCTCTCCACCCTGATTTTCCTCTTTAAGTGAAACCTGTAAAAGATTATTAAGGTCTTGACAAAAACACAACTGCTGGTCTTTAGCCCTTTCAGCCATGTCTACTATATGATCCCCTTTACCCTGGGCCTCAAGCAGATAAAAACTGGTTGCCTTTCCTGGTTGAAGGAAAGTAGAGGGGCCATCTTCACAAGGGACTCAGCTGATAGTTACTCTTTTACTCTTTTACTTCCTTCGGCCATTCGACTACAGCCATGCTGGAGCACCGCCTTTAGTCGAGCAAATCAACCCCAGGATTTATTCCTTGGAAGCCTAGTACTTATTCTATCGGTCTCTTTTGCCGAACTGCTAAGTTACGGGGTTGTAAACACACCACCATCAGTTGTCAAGCGATGTTGGGGGGACAAACACAGACACACAAACATATACACACACATACATATATATATATACAACGTGGCCAATGCCAGCGCCGCCCCGACTGGCTCCTGTGCCAGTGGCACATAAAAAGCACCATCCGAATAGTGAAAGAAAAAATAACTGGCTCCTAGGTAAAATCTGATGTTGAATAATCCCAGTTGTACAAGTGGTTGAGTATTTTTTAGAATACTTGTATCCTTAATGTAATATCCTAACATAGGAATATGTAACAAGGTTGGACAATTATGTCAAAATGAAGTTTACTGCAGTAGTCCCATCCAGAATGTTACATGGGTTACTATGAAGTAGTAAATTATAGTTTAACATGCCAAACAAGAACAAATTTTGCTTCTTTTAATTCTGAAGTCATATTTTTAAACAAGGGGAAAATGTAAATCATAATTTATGCACACTCATAAAAGAGACCTCACTTTTCTTTCAGTTACATTATGGCAGCTTCCAGCATTACAGGTTGTCTTCTTTTCATTTATAACCACTATTATATAGAATAGATTATCAACCACAATGGTACAGATATACAATGAAAGACTTTGATACTAATACAAAATAAATAAAACAAAGGTGATAACAGCATCTGTGTTTTAAATGGCCATTAGTATTCTACACGTTTACAATGATGCAATTACATCATCTTTAATTTATGATGAAAAAAAGATAAATGGAAGAGGAGTAAAATTATTAAACGGTAATCCTTTCTACTAAAGGTCTGAAATTTCAGGGGAGGAGGATCAGTCAATTGCATTCACCCCAGTGTTTCACTGGTAATTAATTTATAGATCCTGAAAGGATGAAAGGCAAAGTCGACCTCGGCGGAATTTGAACACAGAACATAAGGATGGATGAAATGCTGCTAAGCATTTTGCCCAGCATGGTAACAATTCTGCCAAGACCGTGTTTATTTGAAGGGAATCAAGATATTTCAGAAGTTGACTTCATCATCATCATCATTTAATATCTATGTTCTATGCTAACGTGGGGTAGATGGTTTGACAGTATCTGCTGGACCCATGGACTGACTGCACAGTGCTCCAGTGTCAGATTTGGCATGGTTTCTAAGGTTGGATGCCTTTCCTAGTGCCAACCACATTGCAGTGTGTACTGGGAGCTTTTTACATGGTGCCAGCACTTATGAGGCCATCATGCAGTTTGCATGACTACAAATCCCGAGGGGGCCCACAGCAAATGGTTATTATGTCAATGCACATATATATTAAAAGATTAAAGAAGGAAGAACCATAGGAAAATAATAATGAAACAGAAATACTGAATAATCCTAATTACAATAACATATTCTAATATAATATATTTCACATTATATATGTTTCTCTCTCTATATGTATGCTTGTATGTGTGTGTGTATATATATATATATATATATATATATATATATATATTGTGCTGGTGGCACATGGAAAACATTCGAGCAAGGTTGTTGCCAGTGCTGCTTGACTGGTTCCTGTGCAGGTGGCACGTAAAAATCACCACTTGAGCGTGGCCGCTGCCAGTACTACCTGACTGGCTGTTGTGCCGGTGGCACATAAAAGCACCCACTACACTCTCAGAGCAGTTGGCGTTAGGAAGGGCATCCAACTGTAGAAACTCTGCCAGATCAGATTGGAGCCTGGTGCAGCCATCTGATTTGCCAGTCTTCAGTCAAATCGTCCAACCCATGCTAGCATGGAAAGCAGACGTTAAACGATGATGATGTATGTATGTATGTATGCATATATTTCATCATCGTTTAACAACTGGCTTCCATGCTGGCATGGATTGGACAGTTTGACAGGAACCAGCCAAGTAGAAAACTACCCCAGGCTACTGTGTCAGTTTTGGCATGGTTTTTATGGCTGGATGCCCTCCCTAACAATATATGCGTGTGTGTGTGTGTGAATATCTTTATTTAAGTATTTGTATGTATGTATGTATTTATGTGTGTGTGTATGTATATATATATATATATATATATATATATATGATGCTTTCTAACCTAGACTCTAGATCAATGTTCTGGAGGTAGGATATAGTTGCTTGTAAAATGAACCATTCTCCCCTGGATGGAAGTTAAAGTAAACCTTGGTAGGATTTTAGCTCAGAATGAGAAGGGACATAACTAAATACTGCAAGACAGTGGTCAGCTGCTCTACAGTTTCTGCCATCTACCGTCTTTTCATAATACTGCAGCATTAGTTGGTACTGGCAGTAGTGATGTTGGCAGGGAGCTGTACCAAAACTAATATCAAACTATTTCACCAGGCGAAGCCAACAGCCCGAAGATAAGCCAACAAAGGGACTTCTACATGCTAGGAAAAAGCGACAAAATTTCCTTCAATCACACCCAATCATCTTTGAAAAAAAAAGGGAAGACCATTAAATAATGCGCAAAAATAAAAAAAAACAGTAACAAATGGGACAGTCATGGCTGGAACATCTTTGATCATAGGTTTGCTTGATCAAGTCTAACCTTAAGGTTAAACAACAATCATAAACCAGAGAATATTTAAGAGTTTTGTCTTGCTTTTTAATTTCATATACATTATCATTTAAAATCATCTTTATCTGTAGTCACTGGCCATTTATTCTTAAGATGTAGAATAACCGTAGCAATTATGAGAAGCTGCAAAACTAACATCACCAAAAAAAAAAAAAAAAAGACAATAAAACCAAACACATTTAACAGAGATTGCTACTGCTTTAGTAGCCACAGCCATTAGTGGGGAGGGAACAGAAAAATAGGGTAGAGTAACGGGTGGGCGATCACCAGGGAAGATCAGAATGAATGAACCCTTTACAAAAAGAAACAAAAAATAATAAAAAAAGAAGGACTAAATATAACAAAAAGACATTTAAATATATATATATATTGCAATAAATGTAGGAATTTACAAGCTTATATCTGTATATGGATTAAGTTTTGTCACAGGCTGGCTTCAGGGATTAACTGTAATAAGTTTGTTGTGGATCGTGTGAAGTTGAGATGGTTGGATATTGACGGGTATGACTTCAGGTCGAGTGCCTGGAGTGGGGATTGATATACGCCCGAGTACCAGACTGTCCAGGCTTTTCTCTTTTAGTACCTAGAGAAGAAGAGAGAAAAGAAAGAAAAATTGCTGATAATGTGTTTTAGCGAAAATTATAAATTAATAATGGTTTCAAATTTTGGCACAAGGCCAGCAATTTCGGGGGAAGCAGGTAAACATCAAATTCAGGTCAATGACATTTTATATATAACCCTATGCGTCTATACATTTCATCATATACAAATAATACCATGACCTTCAACATGTAAAAGAAATACATATATAAGCAAGACAGAAGATAAAAATATATATGCACATATAAAAATACAAAATATACAGAAGGGCCTGCCCAGAAATAGGTGATCAAAATGAATTATTAAAACATATCAATCAACTAAAAAATTTTACCCCTCAACAAAAATTTACCCCAGGACAAAAAAGTTTTGAGTTGATATGTTTTAGTAATTCATTCTGATGCCCTTTTTAAGTTAATTTGTATATGCTTTTTCCAGACAGGCTCTTCTATATATTTTGTATTTTTATGCACATATATATTTTTTACTTTCTGTGCAAGAAATATGTATTTCTTTTATATGTTGAAAGCCATGGTATTATTTGTATATGATGAAACGTATAGAAGCATGGGGGTTATATAAAGTCATTGGCCTGACAATGATTTTATGTATATATATAGTTATTTTTCTTTGGTTTTTTATTTGTGTGTGTGTGTGTGTGTGTTTCTGTATGTCTTTTGACTTATAGACAATACAACACAGACTTCAAAAAAGACTTTCACTATGAACAATTTATGAAGTTACATGCATGATTAACAAATGTTTTTACCAGCAGCAGCATAGCAATAGGTAATGACCAACCTAGTTCTTCATTATTTTAAAAAAATTAAATGAAACAAAGACATTGTATTTCAACTGAAATATGGTAGTAACAAAAAAAAAAAAAAGAAGTTAACAAAACTACATACCCGAGCATATTCAGGTGTTGGGAAAGATGAAAAATCTGTTCTCACTTGACCACCAGTCCTGTTTGCTGCCAGAAAATTGGTCACCTGGACTTGGAGCTGTTTAAAAGAAAAGGAAGGAAAATTTTTTTTTAAATAATATCAGATAAAAAGAATAAAGTATATGATGTCATTTTAAGTGCTATGAGCAAAACTGGAACACACAGGACATTGTTCTTTCCCATCTATACAAGCATGGAAAAACTAGCATAAAGCCAATTAATTAGCTCTATAATATCTACAGACATAACTGGGTTAACAGACAGGGCAAGTGGATAATAAAGGCGCTAGACAGCTGATCCATGTTACTAGCATTTGCACTGTGCTCTGGACACATTACTGTACTTGCCTCAGCCTACCTAGATGAACGTAGGTATCATTTCCCACTTCAAAGTTGAGTGGTGAGTGTTACATATGATATCCAGCTGTAATAATAGAAAGAAATTTAACAAAAAAGGAAAATAAGCAACACTTGCTCTAAAAATTCTTAAAAAGGTCCAGATTTACAAAAACTACTTAAGATATGATACCATGAAAGATAGATATTAAGAAAAAAAGACACTTGAAAATTACATAAAAATGCTTTGACAGTGACTCCACAAGTTATTTAGAGACTAAATGAAAGATCTGTTGAAGCACACACAGCTAATGCTTTCAATGTATTCATGAAATCAGCACCCAACAATGATTCAGGTATTATTTGAATGAGAATTAAAAATCTTCCTGGAGAGAACACTGGACTATTGTCGATAAATTTTCCATTTGAAGAATTAAAATCCCAGTACTGCCAATGGGCTATAATGCTGCCCTTATTTCTGGAGTATCCCCTTTGCCATTTTATAGAAGTTGATAACAATACTATGCCAGTCACTAGGAATGACCTCTTCCTGTGCTACATTGGCAATACAAATGACTAGCACGTTATACTTAGCTGGGTATTTTCACCCTCTCGGTGGCTATTCCAGTTGCTTCAGCAGCTTTCTTTGCCTTCATAATTTTAATAACCATTTCCATCACACAACTATCAATTTCAATAACTGGCACCTCTACTCATGGTATTTCTCTCTCGCTCTCCCTCCCATGCATTCTTCTCATTCAGCAACCTCTTGTAGAAGCATTTCTATAAATCCTTAAATCCTTAAAAATGTTTTAGCCCGAAGGCCACGGCTATGCTGGGGCACCACTGCTGTTAAATTTTTTTTTTTACAGCATTAGAATAAATGCACAGCCAGCTATCCTAATGTACATACTTTTCACCACTGATATTATGACTAATTGACATGGCTTTGCAATCTGAGATAACCCACTTCTCTATTACCCTTGTTCATTTTCAGTGGTGAGCTGGCAGACTTAGCACACTGAGTAAAATGCTTAATAATGACATTTCATCTAGCTTAATGTTCTGAGATCAAATTCACTGAGGCTGACTTCACCTTTCATCCTTTTGCAGGTTGATAAAATAAGTACCAGCTGAGCACTAATATTGATGTAATCAGCTTAATCCCTCTCTCCCAAAATTGCTGGCCTCGTGTTAAAATTTGAAGTCAATCTATTTTTTAGGCCTGTCTCTTAGCGTTTGCAGTTCTAACAACATATTTCACCACCATATCACCATTTATCTGGTTGGCCCTGATCCATTCACAGATCTGGTTTGAGTTCACAGCAGGTTGTCTTATAGAAACTTCTAGTTGTCCTTTTTTTGTATTTTTTAAAATACCTACATCTGGTAGAGGGTTCTTTCAGCTTCCATACCTTCCTTCTTCAGAATATCTTGTCTCTGGGTGAACTCACTCGACTACATTGGTCACGAATGTCTACAGGTACACCTAAGAGATCCCCCTCCGGGGTACAAGTCTAGGTGGAAAGTCGCCTCACCGGCGAATGCACAACCTAGGGTTGTTTTTATGGAAGACCAGCAGTCGCCCATGCATACCAGCTTCCGCTCTCCATGTCACCCATGTTATCCAAGGGGAAGGCAAAGGATGATACAGCTTAGCACCAGTGATGTCACAACTCATTTCTAAAGCTGAGTGAACTGGAGCAACATGAAATAAAGTGTCTTGCTCAAGAACACAACACGCAGCTCAGTCTGGGAATTGAACTCACAACCTTACAAGCACAAGCTTAAAGCGCTAACCACTGAGCCATGCACCTTCACTCTGGTAATATATTTAAAAATATACATTCTCCTAATATAAGCCTCTACAGCATATCTCTATATCTAAGAGTATCCAGAGCTTAAACCTCAACTGTATGAAATTCATTTCACCAAGTTGAAACGCAAGGAAGGACACTTCAATCCATATAAGCACGGAAAAATGAGCATAAAATCATTTTTCCTTTTTTTTTTTTGTAATCTGGGAAGAAGGGAAATGCCTGTGACTTTTGCAGGACCTCAGGTTGGTGGAAACATTATGTAATCTATTTCCACCTCAAAACCAATAAACTATACATTTCAATAAATCTCAACAATGGTTGCAAGTCTAAAATATTAGATTACAGGTGACAAGGTCAAGGATCGATATAAGATTACAACTTTACAATAGCTTTGTACTGTATCACTGGACAAAGTGTATTAGTCTGCCAGCTGCAGTAAACCAATTATGAGTTTATTGCATGTTAAAGCCAACAGTTCTATTTTGCCAAATTTGGAAAAAAGAACAAGAAAATTTGCCAGTATGGGAAAACAGATGGATGGGAAAAAAAATTCAAATAAATAAAATCTAAGAAGAAAGGGAGGATGAAGGAGAACCTAAAGCAGTGAGTGGGAGGTTTCAAGCTGCACTGAAAAGGTAAAAAAAAAAAATCAACTTACTTCTTGAGTTCCCTTTTCAAGCTGGACAAGTTTTGAAGATTGTCGTATTAATTGCATATTAGGACTAGCTGTCTGAGTCACTGGCTTGGAACCTGTTCAAAATGAAAATAACATTGAGTGCATGTACAACACGGTATACTAACAAAATCGGTTGTCAAGCGATGTTGGGGGAACAAACACATACACACATACATATATATATACATATATATACGACAGGCTTCTTTTCAGTTTCCGTCTACCAAATCCATTCACAAAGCTTTGGTCGGCCCCGAGGCTATAGTAGAAGACACTTACCCAAGGTGCCATGCTGTGGGACTGACCCTGGAACCATGTGGTTCGTAAGCAAGCAACTTACCACACAGCCACTCCTACGCCTCTGTGTATTTATATGTTTTATAGTTAAATATAGTTAAAATGTAGTAACAAAGTTCTTTATAGAACAACCATGTTATCGTGGCTAAAAACATTACCATCTAGTATTGTTACTACTTATATCTTGTTTAGAGATTTTAGATTTTAGTTATTTTGCACGTTATGAGATTAGCAGCTGTTTGCCACTTCTCTGTTTATATATTATGAGTAGGGACGATTGACTGCCATCTCTAGCAAGCAGGTGTCCTGTACTGATGAAGGGTAAAGACTCAGAAACCATGTTCTACTGGTCTTGTCAAGCTGGAGGTGAGTGATTCAATCCCTTGATCACAATATATCGGACACATATCATGTGTCATTAACCAGCTAGAAAAAACATTTTCCTGAGGTTAATATGTGGTAACATAGTTCTTTATTGCATTATATATATATATATATATATACATATAAAATTATGATAAGAGATCAGAGAGTATGAGGTCTCAAACACAAATAGCAATTTTGATAGGGTGGTTTTAACTATGGGCAATCTTGACTAAACAAGAGCAAAACAGTTTCCATGGCATGTGTAGTGATTCAAAATAGTCAGATGTTTAGCAAAGGACTTACCAGGCTTTCTGCTACTGATGTCGATGACTACAGGGCAAGCACTCAGTTGATTAGCTTCCTGGAAAACAAAAATGAATAACAAATAAATAAAGAAATAAAAGTAAAAGCCAAACTCCAAATATTCTAGTTTCTCCATCAGATACAAATATGTAGATCAATTTATTTTTATTTATTTTTTTAAAATGTTCACCTTCCCATGCTTGCATTCATTGACTTTGCCTTAGTTAATAAATGGTGATCAAACACAAATTTTGTTCTTTCCCCAAGGCCAGACGTTTTTACAGAAGATTGTAAATGAACGACACCACTTGCATGTCAATGACAACTCACACACACAAATACATAGGCTTCTTTCAGTTTACATCAACCAAAATCCACTTGGTCAGCTTGGGGCAATAGAAATTTCAAACCTGGGTCTCATTCCTAAGTTATTTTTCGATGTTATTATTATTATTCAGGTTACTGCCTGGAATTGAACTCAGAATCTTTGGGTTAGTAGCCCGCACTCTTAACCACAATGCCATATGTCCATAATTGCCCACAGGCATATGGCGTAGTGGTTAGGAGCACAGGCTACTAACCCCAAGATTCCAAGTTCGATTCCAGGAAGTAATAATAATAACATTGAAAAATATCTTAGGAATGAGAACCCAGGTTCGAAATTTCCCCAAGACACCTGATGAAGGCTGGAGGTATATCAGCCGAAATGTTGTGTTAACAACAAACAAGATGAGGACAAATATCTGTCAAATGTAAATATTGTAAATAATGAAGAAACTGTTTAATATATGAAGTAAAACATATCAAAATCGTACAAGATCTCTAGCAAAAAAAAATATAAGGAAAACAATTTTGGACAGACCTTCAACAGCTGAGTAACTCTCTTTGTCAGATCGTTCAGTTCTGTCTTGCCAGGAATATTGTCAGGAAGTTCCCCAATCTTGACTAGACCTGTCTTATTGGCAAGACCTGTAGGTTTTTTAGGCACATAAAGGGATGGTAGTTGACTCATTTGATCCTGGTACAGAAACCAAAACAGATTTAGTAACAACATTTAGAAGAAGTCACTTTCATAGACACATAATTTTTCTTTTATTATTCGATAAATTTGGATTTAGATTTGGACAAAACAGTCAATTTTTCAAAAATGTCTATTGGATATTTTTGTACCAAATTCAAACATCTTAGTTAACCATCATTCAGAAGAATTTAACCAGTTTTCTAGTAAATGGTATCATCTTTATTATGAAAAGGAATGGAGTGACTTTTTTTTTTTGTGTTAGTCAAATAGGAATGAGTGAAATACCTCGCTTAAGAAAGAGAGGCAACTGCAGAAAGAGAAAGTGACAGATATGAAAACAGAAAGAGAGGAGGAGGAGAGGAGAAAGAGTAAAGGGAGCAATAAGGTGGAGGGGAGCAAGGAGGGGGAGGGGAAACAAAGGAAAAGTAAAGGCGAGTAAGAGGACAAGCAAAAGTGATAGAGTGAAAGCAAAGGGGAAGGAGGAGAAAGAGAGAAAGAGATGGAGAACGATAATTATTTCAATGATGAAGAACAACTTACTCTTAGTCTCTGACCCTTTAAACGGATGTTTTCTTGAATCACATGATTTAATGCTTCTTTCATTGAAGAAATCTGCAAAACAAGCAAAAAAGAAAAAAACTTACAAGAGGTCAAAAGCAAAGAAGAAATACTTTTGAATCAGAATCATATAAGCACAGCCTGGATTGAGGAGTTTATTTCAGCTTAATGATTGAGGAGTTTAATTCACAAACACACAGTACCTAGTTCATTTCCATTATGAAAACCTTTGGGCAAATGTTTTTAGTTCTTCAAGTAGATCAAAGCTTTTGTTATCATCATCTTATCTATTTTTCCATGTTTGCATGGGTCAGATGAGAATATGTTGGGAGAGAGATTTTCTATGTGTGGATGCCCTTCCTGACACCAACACATACCTGCTTCCAAGTAAAGTTATAATACTCCGGTCTATCATCATTTAACATCCGTTGTCCATGCTGGCATGGGTTGGATGGTTTGACCAGGGATGGCAAGCTGGAAGGCTGCACCAGACTCCAGTCTGATTTGGCATTGTTTCTATGGCTGGATGCCCTTCCTAATGCCAACCACTCCGATAGTGTAATGGTGCTTTTACATGCCATTGGCACAGTATCTGTCACAGCTACGATTTTACTTGGCTTGATGGATCTTCTCAAGCACGACATAATACCAAAGGTCTCAGTCATTCATCATTGCCTCCATGGAGCTTTTCACATGCCACCATGCCACTTTGCCTCCATGAAGCCCAATGTGCAAAAGGGTGTTTTTTATGTGCCACTGGCGCAGGTGTCAGTTATGTGACACCAGATTCAGCCACGACTACAATTTCACTTGGCTTGACAGGTTTTCTCAAGTGCAGCATATTGCTACTGAACAACATAAAAGGCCAGACATAAGTCACAAGGAAAGCTAGAAACAAACAACATTTGTATGAGTCTTTCTGCTTATAAACATTGGGCAACATCAAGACATGTCAAGAAACCTAGATGTGCTTTTGTGGTGGACTACAAGCAAATGACACTGTTTATATTAGTGACTCTCAACTGGGGTACATATGACCCATG
This sequence comes from Octopus sinensis, assembly GCF_006345805.1. Taxonomy (NCBI): domain Eukaryota; kingdom Metazoa; phylum Mollusca; class Cephalopoda; order Octopoda; family Octopodidae; genus Octopus; species Octopus sinensis. Next base: position 50,117,038 of record NC_043010.1, on the reverse strand, counting down.
GGGATTCATATACGATTTTGTTGCTGATCTCAAACTGTAGATAGAACCTGTGGAAAAAGTAGACTCAGGAAGACATGGGAACAAGGTGGTGAAGCACAATCTTCAAACGGTGGACCTCATGGAGGCAATGATAAGTGACTGAGACCTTTGGCAATATACTGTGCTTGAGAAAACTCATCAAGCCAAGGCCAAGTGAAATTGCAGTTGTGGCCGATGCCAGTATCACATAACTGGTACCTGCGCCGGTGGCACATAAAAGAACCAGTACTGGTAGCATGTAAAAGGCACCCATTACACTCTTAGAGTGGTTGGTATTAGGAAGGGCATCCAGCTGTAGAAACCATGCCAAATTAGAATGGAACTTAGTGCAGCTCTCCAGTTTACCAGTTCTAGTTAAACCGTCTAACCCATGCCAGCATAGAAAGCAGATACTAAATGATGATGATGATTTATGTTCAATAAATTGTTTATACTTCTAAAATACACATAATATCTAAATGTTTTTTATACAATTCCTAATAGTATTTAATTATAAAAATATAATAGGCCAAGAGCACCATCCAAGTGTGATCGTTGCCAGAGCAGCCAACTAGCTTCCATACCCGTAGCACGTAAAAGGGCACCATTTGAGCGTGATCGTTACCAACGTCGCTTCACTGGCACGTGTAAAAAGATTTGAGCGAGGTCATTGCGAGTACCGCCTGACTGGCCCTGTGCCGGTGGCATGTAAAAAGCACCCACTACACTCTCGGAGTGGTTGGCTTTAGGAAGGGCATCCAGCTGTAGAAACTGTCAGATCAAGATTGGAGCTTGGTGCAGCCATCTGGTTCGCCAGCCCTCAGTCAAAATCGTCCAACCCATGCTAGCATGGAAAGCGGACGTTAAACGATGATTATGATATTATGATAATGATGGTTTTTATTTATATGCATTGAATGGTTATGGTATTCCAGTAGAGTAAACAGGGAATCAAAGGAGTCCATAGATAAAAAAATGATTAAGAACCACTGGTCTATACGAACAGTGAGGCATTTTGTTTACAATCAGTGAACACAGGAAAGGAAAGGAAAGGAAATGCAATGCAACAAAATGAAACAAAACAAACTCACTCACTCACTCACACACACAAAATAGGATTTTAAGAAAAATTTTGAAACGGTCTCTTACCTGTTGTTTCAGCATTGGTGATTCTTGAACATTGGTAGATGATGTGCAGGTTACTGTTGGACTTGCTGTTAATGCACCAGAGATTAATGAAAGAGAAGAAAATATTACATTAGGTAATTCAATAACATTGTGTAACATGATTTTTGTCCTAATTATTATTTCTAACACAGGTAAGAGGGAGCAGAAGAGGTTATTAAACTGACTGATACTAATTTTAATCACACCCAGAAGGACAAAAATGTAACAAAACCAACCCAGGCAGGATTTGAACTCAGAATTTAACCCTTTTGTTACTGTATTTATTTTGAGATGTTCTGTGTTTCTTTCAATTATTTTAAATATAACAAAGAATTTAGTAAAATAACTTAGTTATCATTTCCTATTACCCACTACAAAGTGTGGAAAATGGCTACTATTTCCTTCAAACTTTTGTTTTTATTACATTTATTCAAGCCCCCAAAGAATCCCTCACAATACATGGGCTATGATGCTCCCCAACTACTCCTGCTCATAATCAGAGATGCACATATTGTCAGCCATTAAAGGACATAATCAAGTGGTTGAGGTCAAGCAATTGACAAGCATATTTGTGGTGTTGAGCAGAACATTTGGTATATCAACCTTCTCTTACTATGAAGTTGCAACTGTTTTAAAATATTATATCAAATAGAAAAAAATGCCATCCAATATCTGGCTGTATTCAATGCTCCGACTTCAGAGAAGTGTTTGGCTCAAGAATGAGATGCACTTGAGCCTTTTTTCACCATATTTCTGGTAAAATACTATCTCAGTATCACTTAACTTTGGAAATAATGAAGCATTTCTCAAAATAACTTCTTCATTATTAAGCCAACATTTGGAACATTAACAGGAAATTTTAATAAAGGTTTCCCACTGAGAGAATTCTAAAACACTTGGAAAAAGTAACAACATACAATTATAACAAAGTGGCATTCCTAAACCTCTTGAGACACCCAGGCCAATTGATGGGCCCTGGTGATACAAACTGAAAGGACTTTGAAACTGTAAGAGCTAACCAGAGATTCAAATGGCATCAATTAACTTTGAAAATAATGAATTATTTCTCAGAGTAACTTCATTATTAAGCCAGTGTTTAGAACATAAACTAACATAAAATTTTGATTAAGGTTTCAAACGATACCATTCGTATCACAAAAGCAGGGGCAGTCTCAAGCAGATTAATACCAAAAGGGTTAATCTAAGGACCATAGTGCAGTACAAAACATCTTACCAGGTGGTGGGCCCGCAGAGTTGTTGCGAGAGAGTCCCTCCATCAAGTGCTTACGGGTGGCAGATTTGAATTTCTTTTCTAGCTCAGTCCGGTCCTCTTGCAGGTGATCAATGTCCTCCTGCATCATCCTGACATTCTTCTCAAACTGCCTGCAAAGATTGAAAATACATAACACATTCAATAAACATGATGACTAACTCCTTTCCTGGAAGAAAGCAGGGTAAACAAGTGTGCTTATTGATACTGAATATTTTTCTTTTATTCTTTTACTTGTCTTTCTAGAAATAAACAGTCATATCCTTGAGAATTTTCAAGCTATAAGATAATGCATGATTAATTCCAAACAATGCGATTAAATAAACATTACACTTGACTGGGAAATCTGAAAGCTAAGGTTAAATGATTAATGTTGCTAACATGAAATTTTGAAATAGAAAATTACTATTTTTAAATCTCCCGTGAGATATTCAGCAACAGTACTTTGTAGTAAAGATTGTTTGCCAACATAACACATGGCACACCTGATTTAGGATGAATGTTGCTGTAATTTAGCCCCAGGAGACCGTCTCCAGCTGGCTATATGACATGATCTGTGTCTTTTCAAACAAGGACACAGATCGTGTCATGTAGCCAGCTGGAGACGATGTCTCCTGGGAAAAAATTACAGCAACATTCGTCCTAAACCAGGACTGCCATGTTATGTTGGCAAACAATCTTTACTACAATTTTGAAATAAGCCCTACTAATTTTAGCACAATTTAGAGCAACCCCAGTGCTCCTTTGGTATTTATTGTATTGACCACCCACCAAAAACAAAAAAAAACAAAAAACAAAAGTGACTGCAGCAGTATTATTTGAACTGAGAATGTAAGAACTGGAAGAAATGCTACAAAGCATTTTGTCTGGCATGCCAATGATTTTGCCAGCATGCTACCTTTCAAATTTTAATATAATGTCAATTATATTAGCATGAAAAAAAAATCTTACTTTTGTTGTTCCTCTAACTGAGATCGGACTTCATCCAGCTGTTGTTTCAATTTCTTGCTTTCGTCCTCATATTCCTTGGTGGCAGTCTCCAGTTTCTTTTCGGTCACCTTCACCTTCAGCTGTTGTTGGCTCAATGTTTCTTGCTATAAAAGGAAGACAAAAATATGTTGGCCACTTATTGTCACTATATTAATGTAAAACCATATTGCATTTAACTTGTGACTGAATGGGGAGAACAAACAATAATCAATAAAAAAAAATCAATCATTTGAGAAAAAAAATGCTATTAATTTAGCAGAGTAATCTTATTTTAAAGAAGACCCCTGTAAATGTATATTGCTTTAGTCAGAGAACCTCTAAACCTTCTAAAAGTAGAGAGAGTTTAACAATATATTGGGTTGTCCGGAAAGTTCGTGCCGATTTATAGTAGCTTACCTTTCAACTTATTTTAGAACATGTTTAAGTCCATAAAATAGGATTTGACTACACCTCCATTTAGAGCACAGTTTAAGCTATCTTTTTGTGGAAGAAGGCTTATGTTCCTATAATCTGTGCTAATTCTGTAACCCTTTAAAATAGAAGATAAGGAAGTTCATTTTCGGCACTTGATGCTTTGGGAACCAGATAAAAATTGCTGCAGCTCGGCTGGGATGTGTTACCCCACCCTCCATGTTCACCAGATATTGCTCCTTCAGATTTACACTTATTCAGGTCTCTGCAGAATAGTCTTAATGGTAAAAATTTCAATTCCATGGATGACGTAAAAATATACCTTGATGAATTCTTTGCCATGAAACCACCTCAATTCTGGGAAGAGGGTATTTTCAAGTTAAAGGAAAGATGGAGACGCATTGTGCAACAAAATGGTTCATATCTGGTTGATTAAAAATGTAATGGCAAGTATTTATTGACCATTTTCTTTCCTTTAAAATCGGCACAAACTTTCCAAACAACCCAATATTTTGTGATAAGTTAGTCATAAACTAACAGAAATGAAAAACAATTTTTCATCATCATTTAATGCCCGTTGTTCATATTGGCATGGGCTAGACAGTGTGACCAGAGCTGGCAAGCTGCACCAGATGCCAATCTGATTTGACAGTTTCTACAGCTTGATGTCCTTCTAAATGCCAACCACTTTACAGAGTGTGCTTGATGCTTTTACATGGCACCCCATACTCTTTTACTCGTTTCAGTCATTTGACTGTGGCCATGCTGGAGTACTGCCTTTTAGTCAAGCAAATCGACCCCAAGACTTATTCTTTGTAAGCCTAGTACTTATTCTATCGGTCTCTTTTGCAGAACCACTAAGTGATGGGGAGGTAAACACACCAGCATCGGTTGTCAAGCGATGTTGGGGGAAAAAACACAGACACACACACATACACACACACACATATATATATACGTAAAAAGCACCATCCGTCCGTGGCCGTTTGCCAGCTCCGTCTGGCACGTAAAAAGCACCCACTACACACACGGAGTGGTTGGCGTTAGGAAGGGCATCCAGCCGTAGAAACACTGCCAGATCAAACTGGGCCTGATGCAGCCTTCTGGCTTCACAGACCCCAGTTGAACCATCCAACCCATGCTAGCATGAAAAGCGGACGCTAAATGATGATGATGATATATATATACACACACACACATATATATGATGGGCTTCTTTCAGTTTCCGTCTACCAAATCCATTCACAAGGCTTTGGGTGGCCTGAGGCTATAGTAGAAGACACTTGCCTAAGGTGCCACGCAGTGGGAATGAACCCGGAACCATGTAGTTGGTAAGCAAGCTACTTACCACACGGCCACCCCTGCACCTAACAGTGTCACATAAAAGTGCAGTGCCCACATGGGCACTTTTATGGGACACCGTACAGGCACTGTTATGTGTTGCCACAAAGGTGCTTTTACATGGTACTGCCACGAGTGCTTTATACCACCAGAAGGATTGGTCTTAACACTTCGGCTGCATTACATTTCACTAAATAATATGAATACTAAAGGGTTAAGGGTGTTTAATTTTCATCTGATTGACAAAGGAAAAGAAACTTCTCCCTCTTATATGCAGAGGGATATATAAACACCAAAGTTCCCCACTTGACACACACACACACACACGCACTTCAGCCTTACCTTCAACTTCAACTGCATTTTAAGGTCCTTGATATCTTCTTCCTTTTTATCAAGTTTTATCTTCAATGTTTCAATGTCTGCGATTCTGGATTTTACTATGTTGGCACGTTCAGCAATTGGTGCTTGAATCTATAAAAGAGAAAAAAAAAACCATATGTATTTATTTATGTATGTATGTATGTATATATATGTAAACAGACTTACCCACACACATGTGCATAAGTCTGTTGTTGCTACAGTAACAGTAAATGATGACAGAAAATGAAGCCAAATTTGAGTAGATTGAAGACCTGCAACTGACTACTTACTTGTTTATCATGAGTGCCATCAAAATCATACTCTCCATTCTCCATGGCATTGGCGACTTTATTCATTGTTCCAACAACTGCACCAAACGATAATCTAATGACAAGAGAAAGACAAACTCATATTGAAACAAAAGAGAGAGAGAGAGCTAGACAGACAGACAGACAGGGAGAGGGAGTTATTGAGCAGTTCAAACTAATCTACTGTTTTAATGGTTTTTTTCAATCCATCATTTTTACTATAGTAATAATAATTATTATTTCTAACACAGGTAAGAGGGAGCAGAAGAGGTTATTAAACTGACTGATACTAATTTTAATCACACCCAGAAGGACAAAAATGTAACAAAACCAACCCAGGCAGGATTTGAACTCAGAATTTAACCCTTTTGTTACTGTATTTATTTTGAGATGTTCTGTGTTTCTTTCAATTACTTTAAATATAACAAAGAATTTAGTAAAATAACTTAGTTATCATTCAGCTAATGTTAGGAACATAAATTGTGACTAAAGTTTGGTGGGAGATTTTAATTCAAAACTTAGGAAAACAAGACATTTGTACTCAGAGCCAGAGCTGGTTTCAGCCAGGTTGGTATCAAAAGGGTTAAAAGGGCAAATGTAACTAAAAGCCACACAGCATTCTGCAAGGCCCTATAACAATAGGAACACAATGAGAGGGAAAGAGAGAGAGAGAGATGAATCAGAAGCAATAATCAACTCCAAAACATTACCGGAGACACTCATAAGGTCCGCTATCTTCTTTGCCATACACCTTATCAGTAGCTTCATAGGCGAGTTCTTCCATTTGCTTAGGTTTAACACCTTCGTTATCTGGTCAGGATATACAGAGTTCATCAAATCAGCAGACATTTAAAAGAAAACAGTCTAATATGGGGTGGGGGTGGGGAGATTCCTTCACGTTTGACTAAATGTATTTATGGTTCATATTTTATTTCTGTCTATTCCACTTACAAATTTTTGACTAATTACATTAATTCACATATTTCAAAACTATAGTTACATTATGTAAAAGAATATAACAGATGGCATCATTGATCAAGAACTAGAAGAGGTGTGGATTTGGGGAAAAGGGACATGATCAGAGGAAGAACTGCAGTGCCCATGGGAGGGGTTACTGTTGAGTAGTGGTTCATAAACCTTCTTCAATTTTTTTTTTTTTTGGTAATGTCCCTTTTTAAGTAGTTGTTAAGACTAGTGCCAACTTAAATGGTGAGTGAGGTATCACGATTAAACAAACTTAACATGGGCAATAATTTATAAATTTTATTCTAAAAATGGATTGTATAATCTTAATAGAGAATTGTAAAAAATTGATAAAGAGAAAAGTTGTATAATTACTTTATAAATTGCAAGTTAATGACTTCCTTGTGCCTAATGAGATATGATTTTATTTTAATAAACATTACTAGTTTAATCATGTATATAACATAATTATTAACATATGTAAAATTTAGTATGTTAATTATGCTACCTCACTGCCCTTAAAGTCTAACACCTACTTCAACATGCCCAGCACCTCCTTGGAAACTGTACCACCCATATTAAGAACCCCTACAACAGAGAGAAGACTCACATCAGACTACTGAATGGGAACTAAGATTAAATGCTGGCAACAAAATGGTCTCCACTAAAGGTACCCAAAAGCTGGGTAGTGTTCTTAAACCTGGCAATGAATTACATCTACCACACAAGAACAGCTAGTGTCTGATTGAACTTCTGTACAGTTTCCATCTAAAAAACACAGTTTGGGTCAAACCAAGGCAACAGTTGAAGACACTTGGCCAAGTTGCTGCAAACTGGAATCGAACCCAGTACCACAGAATTGCAAAGCAGACTTCTAAAGAGTACAGCCTTGCCTGCACCTACAAAGGTTGCACCATCAAACCGGCATTTCTCAGTGAAACTTAATTTGTACAAGTTAATTATATCCTATCTTAACAGAACTGCATCATGAAATTCTGAATAGATAGGGGCAAGATAAATAAGTAATTTTTTTGTACAGACATAAACCCCCAATTTTACATTCAAGAGAAAGAACAATGAATATGAGGGGCTCATTCTTTTTTCTAGAGAATTATTAATGTAAAGTAAAATGCCTTACAAAGAGGAAGAGTACTATGTAGCAAGTTCAGAGCTGACTTCTACTCAATGAAGTTAGCTGGATAGCAATTACAGTTACTAAGACATCAAGCTACGCTTGCAAAAGAGACAGCATTTTGAACATTATAATGTCTATCTCTCTCACAGTACAAAATCTAAGTTCTTTTTTATCAGTTCAGTCAGGAAGAAGGCATGAGCAGCCCTCCAAGTTAGCAATATAATAATCTCCGAAAGGAAATGTCAGCTACATTGATTTTATCTTTTACTGTTTGGGCATCAAAATTTGTACCAGTTCAGACAGACAGACTTTTCTTTTATGGGTTTCAGTTATAGTTATTGAACTATAGTGATGCTAGGGTACCAACTTCAAAATGTATAGCTGAATATATCAGCTCCAACAATAGGCTACAGGTAGTTATTTTATTGACCTTAGAAGGTTGAATGGCAAAGTTGACCAGGATGGCATTTGATCCCAGAACATACTTAAATACAACAAAACGTTTTTTTCTAATATTCAAAGGGCCAATACAAATACCAGCTTGGTGCCTGGTGTGAACAAGACCACCACAAACTGCATTATGAAAAAGATTTCAAAAGAATAAACATACCACACCACCCATAGTGCAGGTTATCAAGGGACACTTTCAGATCTTAGGTAGCAGGGTCTGTGTGTAAAAAAATATATTGCAGTCTTCATCGAAATGCCAGCATAACCAGCAATCAGCCTGCAAACTTGTTCTGGGATGCATGGGGTGGGAGCACAAAGTGTGCATATCCCAAGAACCCAAAGGTCCAAGAGGGAAAAACAGTGATTGGGAATGGAAAACATAATGACAATTGTTTCTATTAGGACTCAAGGAAGGAGGTGCCTGAGGACTCCCCCTCCCTCTCACACACCCAACCCTCCCAGCCTACTTAAAAATAGTGGGGGTAGAAGAGGGATGGATATTTTTCTGATGCTACCTTATCAGCCACCTTCGTGTGGCAGAATCACCACAACATCACTTTACTTATGACAAGGGATGTAATACATTTAAAGATAAAATTTATTTATGGAAAGTAAAATTACCAAAAAATTTAATCATTAAATATGCTTTTTATGGTGGGGAGTAAAAAATGCGATAAAGTTTAATTACTATATATTTCATAATTCTTTTTTTTTTTATTCTTAAAAATATGATTTTAAAAAGTTAAGTGATTTAATAATTAGAAACTTTTCAATACAAATTTGTAAATTGAAATAAAATATTTCTATAGAAAATAAAACTGGAATTCCCCCATGTGGGGACATGAAATTCAAACTATCAAAAATTAATAAATTAGTGTCTTATAGAGGAATAAAAAAAAAAAAAAAAAAAAAAGAGAAAAAAACATCACAAGTCAAAGATCTGCATTTCATTTCCAAGATTTTCAGATTTTCAAAATGCTTTCCATTATAAAGCATGCAGCAGTTGAACATTGCAACCTTAACATTGAGCCTACTTTTTTATACATACATTATATATATATACATCCCATTCCAGCTTCACTTCTACAGCAAGTCTAGTGTATTATTATTATTTCTATCATTATAGCTGTTGTTATAAATATAATAGTCTTTTACAAGCTAGCGACTACTGGCAGAATTAAGCTTGAGTGAGTGACGCCTGAAATAATGGAAACCATTTTGAAAGTACCTCTTGATGGAAATCCTTTTTACAAGATAATTCAGATGGATATTAACACAATTTTTGTATGAATGTTGTCATACTTTTAGAATGAAATATATTTTTTCAACATTCATATATATCAAAATGAAAAGACAGCATATTTAAATGTTGTCAGTATTTCTGCAAAAATACTACCAACATTCAAATAGCTTTGCTTTTTAGTCTTATTTTGATACTTATATTTAAAAGGAATTTTTAGGAACATCCAATTCCTTAAATGCTAAATCTAAAGAAAATATTGATAAAAGATTTGCTGAAATAAATAGTGTCTCTGATTTCATTATACATTCAGAATTTTCTAGCTGGCATGCCTCACATGGAAGAACTCATAAAACAGAACTGGACAACATCTAGAGATGCAACACAGGATAAAAGAATATTACCACAATAAGAGAAATGAAGGAAAATTTTAAATAATAATTAAATAATTATACCTTACAACAGCAAAAAAGAAACAAGAAAAAAAAAAATTATTGTAGTAATTCGAGTAAGCATGGTTGTGTGGCTAAGAAGCTTGCTTTATAACCACACGGTTTCAGGTTCAATCCCACTGTGTGACACCTTGGGGAAAATGTCTTCTACTGTAGTCCCTGGCTGACCAATGAGATAATTTGGCAGGTGGAAATTAAGTAAAAGCCAATCACATATATATGTGTGTGTGTGTGGTTTTGTGTTTGTGCATATTCCCACCAATGCCTGACAATTTGGTGTTGGTTTGTTTACAGCCTGTAACTTAGTGGTTTTCACAAAAACAAGCCTATGGAATAAGTACCAGCCTTAAAAATATAAATACTGAGGTTCATTTGTTTGACTAAATCCAGCATGACTACATTTTGCTTTTATAAAAAACACATTTAAAATTTTTTAAATCGAATTTTATTATGTAATTTATAAAATTTATATATGTAATTTAATAAAAGGGAAAAATAGATAAAGAGTTGATATTTGTCCAATTTTGTTTTAGTAGTTCACTTCCAAGCAAGGTTCAGCAAAATCAAGGCAGCAACAAATCATTTCAGCTAAAACTATGTTGGTTTCTAATAAAACCATGACTGTAGGCAGTTCACAAAAAGATCGAAGCCTAATGCTTTAGATTAGTCTATCAACAAAGCTTTTCTATCTTCAAAATGAAACCAGTTAGTGTAACTATAATTGCTTCACATTACAGGGCCAAAGGAAAGCATACAATCAAAGTTTTTTAATCTTCCCTTAAAAAGATATACAACTAGAAAAAGGTCATTCTACAAAATGACATGGAAACAAAAAAGAACATTTCCTAATCTAAGAAAATTAAGAAAGAAAAATTAGCTGGGTTTATTTAGCATTATTATTAAGTTCTAGTTTCACTTCTGTTTGGCTGAAATAAAATTTTGGTTTTTATGGAGTAAAAAAAAAATGAGAGTAACACATAACCAAAAAAAGAAAAAAGAAAAAATACATTGACTAAGATTTGAAATTCTTTGCAACCAACAATCCTTGTCATATCATAAAACACCGAAAAATATTACAACATGGCAGTTTGCCAACAACACAAAAATGCAAACTGATTATAAGCAATAATCCTTGAAAATTTAACATAGCAAACAACACTCAAGATTGTGTCCCATTTTGTTTTTGTTTGTTCTTTTTTTTTTTTTTCCTATTAAGTATCAGATATTTTTAGAGTATTTCTTCAACACAATCTAGATGTAACTAATGAGATGCAAAACTGACAATATTAAAGTCAGCAACTAGAATTGACTGCCTGGTGTGTTCAACTTCTTATACACATATCATAGAGAACTGATTATATCGTGAACTCTGTGCTCAAAATTTTAACATCGAAAGATGAGGCCAACACTAATTCGTGTACACCTAATTAGAAACAACAAAGAATCAATTAGTTATGTTAAATTAAACTATCTTTACATAAATAATGTAAAAAATAAAAGGTACCTGATTGATATATGAAAATTGGTAGGAGTTGCTTCTTAACAGATATTTAATTTTTTTCGCCCCAATATATTTCTCTCAAGCAATATGAATTCCATACAGATTTTGTGTAAAAGTTACATATGTACAAGCCACATGTGGCAATACTGCTCTGGAGTTTGTATTATCCCCATCTTGCTCTACATATTTTTAAAATTGTACACTAGTAACAGAGCTTGTTTTTTGTTGAAACCCTAGCATTACAGCATCAGAGTAATCACTCCAGCCAAACAAAACAATAATAAACAAAACAAAAAAAATACATGCCAAAGGTTTGCAATACATTTCCATGCAAAACAGGTAAAGATCTAGCAGCTGATAAATAGACAGACATACAGACAGACAAAGAAAGGTAGACAGAGAGGATGTAAAAAGAAAATTACATTTAGAGGACAAGATAGAAATGCAGTCACATACGATAATAATTTTAAACTATGGTAAAACTTGTTTATTTTGAATCTTATTTACTACTGAGTTGTTCTTTAACTTGTGATCACCTCTCTCAGAGATGATCCATAATCAGTGTTCTAGACTTGACCAGTTCATCTTATTTTCTTCATGCATAAAGTATCAGGCTAATTTTCCCATCTTTTAAAACAGTAGCAGCTATTTGTAACATCTCGACTGATTATGAAGCATAAGGTCAAAAATTTGAGGATGAGCACAAGAGTGGCTGTGTGGTAAGTAGCTTGCTTCCCAACCACATGGTTCTGGGTTCAGTCCCATTGTGTGGCACCTTGGGCAAGTGTCTTCTATAGCCTCAGGCTACCCAAAGCCTTGGGAGTGGATTTGGTAGGCAGAAACTTAAAGAAGCCTGTTTTGTGCATATATATATATATATATATATATATGCGTGTGTGTGTGTGTCAGTGTTTGTCCCCACAACATCACTTGACAACCGATGCTGGTGTGTTTACATCCCTGTAACATTAGCGGTTCAGAAGAAGGAACCAATAGAATAAGTACTAGGCTTACAAAGAATAAGTCCAGAGGTCAATTTGCTCGACTAAAGGCAGTGCTCTAGCATGGCCACAGTCAAATGACTGAAAGAATAAAAGAATACTGTAGAGTTGATTCAGTTGAATCCAGAACTTAATCAGTACTTTGTTTCTCTCCTTGTTTTTTTCTGTGTTCCTTTCTGTAGAAGAGCGTAGGCTCAAAACGTAAAAGACTTTTTCTATTCCTGAGCATTATACTAATACATCTGTTTGTTTTGTACACCACCTGTCTTTGCCTTTTGTTTTTTTCGTAAACTCTCCTTATATATATATATATATATATATATTTCAAACAATTATAAAGAATACAAAGACTGATGCATCATCAAATTTTCCTTTTACTTTTACAGTTGGTCATGCATCATAACTATTTGATTACAATGACTGACACGTGTTTCTGCTGCACAATTGCTGTTAATGTGATTGCTAACACAAAGCGATCACCGACAGTTATCACTACATGGAGTATACCTGAAAGCTACAAAGGTACCCGCCTAGATAATTTTATCTCTATACACTAACATTATATATAAACTTATATTGGCCTGCTTGCTTAGCCAACGGGGTGGCATCACTTAATGGCTAAAACAATGCGACGCGCATTGTGACCAGTGATGTGTAGCAACATCTGATAGCCTGGTTGGTCACGTGATCACGTGATATATCTTATCTATACAAGTTATAGTATATTTTAAACAATTGCTATATATGCAGCATTAAAAGATTGACATGAATTTGTTGATATTTCTGGTTAATGCAGTATGAACCACCAGTTTCACCCCTACTCCACTAAAAGCACATTAATGAGAGGTAATATGTAAATAATTAGCATCTGGTTCTCCCTCAAGTTGGAACAAGGTCAGATGAAACTGAAGAATGGGCTGCATGGATGCAATCTCTGTGGCATTTACTCCAAAGTATTCCATAAAACTTGAGCACAGACATGTTACACAGGCCATTTAATGAAGAATTAAAACAGCACTGCAATGCTGCATTATTCAGTTTGAATTAGATGATATCTAGTTCTGAAGAAACTCTAAGATCACACTTATCAGTGACAGCATAGCTTTCGACTACAACTACTTATAATAATTGTTTCTGATTGAGGCTCAAGGCCAGCAGCCAGCAGTTTTGAAGGGGATGGAGGTTAGTGGATACCTCAGCCCCAGTGCTTGACTGTTTTTTTTTATTTTTTATTTTATCAAGTCTGAAGAGATAAAAGGCATTGTTGACCTCAAAAGGATTTGAGCCAAGAGTGTAGCAGGTCAAAACAAATACTACAAAGCATCTTTTTTTACCCAAGGTGCTAATAATTCTGCCAGCTAATGGACCTTACAACAACTACTACTACCACTACTACTAATAATAATAATGGTTTCAGATTTTAGCACATGGCCAGCAAGTTTGGGGGAGGGAGCAAATCGATTACATTGACTCCAGTGTGCAATTGGTACTTATTTGATCAACCCCAAAATGATGAAAAACAAAGCTGACCTCAGCAGAACTTGAACTCAGAACACGAAGACAGACGAAATGCCACTAACCATTTTGCCCAGTATGTTAATAGTTAATAGTTCTGCCAGCTCACTGCCTTAACTACTACGACTAATGATAATAATTATCCTTTCAAATTTTGGCACAAGGCCAGCAATTTTGAGGGGGAGGACTGGTACTTATTTTACCTCAACACAGTTATATCACTTTCTCAAAACCCAAGATGTTAGATGCTGTAAGCAAGAATTAATGTATTCTATTATTCAGCGATAGACAAAAAGTCCCAAAAGATGACTGTCATGCTAAGGAGAAAAAAAAAAGAATGGAAAAAAAAAGCAAAGATATATTAAAGACTTTAAATATAAACTGTTTAAATACACGTTCTATATAGCATGATGATGGTGTAAACTACAGCACAAACATGCTGTGTGGACCGGAATACATGCAGTGTTTCATCATTTCCAATTTCCCGGGAGAAAAATCTAAAAGGACTTCTCAAATAGTTTTTAGAACATACACACTCATATACCCACGTGCATTTATATAATATTATGCATAAATATATATATATTATGTATATACATATTATACATAAACATATATATTATGTATATACATATTATACATAAATATATATTATGTATATACATATTATACATAAATATATATTATGTATATACATATTATACATAAATATATATTATGTATATACATATTATACATAAACATACATATTATGTATATACATATTATGCATAAATATATATTATGCATATTATGCATAAATATATATTATGTATATACATATTATACATAAATATATATTATGTATATACATATTATACATAAATATATATTATGTATATTATGCATAAATATATATTATGTATATACATATTATACATAAATATATATTATGTATATACATATTATACATAAATATATATTATGTATATTATGCATAAATATATATTATGTATATACATATTATACATAAATATATATTATGTATATACATATTATACATAAATATATATTATGTATATACATATTATACATAAATATATATTATGTATATTATGCATAAATATATATTATGTATATACATATTATACATAAATATATATATTATGTATATACATATTATGCATAAACATATGTATTATGTATATACATATTATGCATAAACATATGTATATACATATTATGCATAAATATATATTATGCATAAATATATATGTATATACATATATATAAATATATATGTATATACATATTATGCATAAATATATATTATGTATATACATATTATGCATAAATATTGCATTGGGTGTATATAGACACACACTTATACATACACGTACATGCACTCATGGGCATACTAGCATACACTGTACAAAGTAGGAACTTGCAATAGCATAGAGCATACCTCTTTAAAGGCCAAACCCTTAAATATGGAAAATGAATTATACTTTTCTAAGCTAGTCAGGCTGAAGAAAGTACAGTAATGTACATTTGTTTCCCCCCAGGTGTCAAAAACTAAATACATGCTCCATATAGCATATGACACTGTCGATGCTCGGAAAGATTACATATTAACTTAGTACAGAAGTGGCCACAAGATCGTCGCATGACGTTTTCAGTGAATGAAAGGTGAAAGAAAAACACATACTTTTCATATTGGTATCATTTGGAAAGTAGAAAATAGTCTGACACCCTGCCATGTGAGAAAGACTAGCCCAAGCTTGCAATGAACTGAGAGTAATGAAATTTGTTCAACATTCATAGAAGAATGTGAAGAATCGGTATGACACTAAATGCAACAGAATTTGTTGCCCTAATGTAAGTGTACAATTATGACGATTGCCTTTTCATATGACTAAAAGCAAAATTGCTCTTTTCCTTCAAGGAGAGACAAACATTTCTAAATAAAATTAATAGCAGAACTTAACATAAAATTGTCTGAAACACTAAGGATTAGTTCAAAGAGTTGTGGAAATAAGACGAGAGAAAAATATTTCTTTGCATAAGAAACAGGTGATTATCCAAGATAATCCAGGATCAGCTGCTTACTCTTTACCATTAAGTGAGCTTATCATCCTCATCGTCATTTAACGCCCACTTTCCATGCTGGCATGGGTTGGACAGTTTGACCGAGGGCTGGCAAGCCAGAAGGCTGCACCAGGCTCCAATCTGATCTGGCAAAGTTTCTACAGCTGGATGCCCTTCCTAATGCCAACCACTCAGAGTTTGTGGGTGCTTTTTTTTTTTTAAATTATAATATTCACTGTTTTTAATAATTTCACAAAAATGATAATATTTAATATGGACAACATATTTACAAGATACAGCAAATGGGAGACTGGGGTGTTTATCTTGCCCAAAGGCATCAGTGATAATAACAGGACTGAAACCATATAACAGGTTCAAAATTCTAAAAACTCTTCACCAAAACCACAATATAATGATTCCTAATTATTCTATGATGCATTCAAAAAGTTTCAGTGATTCATAAGAAAATCTGATGTATCACAAGTCCTGACAAGAATAATATAAGCATCCAGTACACTTTGTGAAGTGGTTGGCATTAGGAAGAGCATCCAGCCATAGAAACCATGCCAAAACAGACTGAACTTGGCACAGTCCTTGAACTTGCCTGGTAATGTCAAACTGCCCAATCCATGCCAGTATGGAAGATGGTGATGATTCTTATAGAAAAATAATCCTAAGAATTAAGGAAAACCTGAAGTGCACAAGTTGCAATGTTCAAGTTTTTACTACAGAAGCAAAACAAAAAAAAACATTTGCATTGTGGAATTACTGTTTAATCATTCTACAACTCCCTAAAGAAATTATCATATTTACACTATCCAAAAGATGATAATAACCAAAAAAAAAAAACAAACAAAAACTATACTGTCTAAGCATAACTGGTAATGCTGTTCAGAGATATGAAACCTTTTAAAGAATTAGGCTGCAAGTGACCAATTTTCAAACTGGAGAAAAAGATTTGTACCCAACATGTGCAATTGTGTTGTATAAAAATAACCGAATATGTTCATTTTAGTTGATAGTGCTTCAGATGATATGGCATCATCCTTTTGAGAACACATACACACACACATCAGTGTTGGTACCTGGTGTGAATAAGACCACCACAAACTGCTTTCTTGCAGTAGCTTTCAAAATTACAGTAGCTAGGTGGGCAGGCCTATGATGTATAAACAAAGAAAATCATGACACAGCCCCTAAACAGGATGCCAGTCTGTCACAGTTGAGTGGACTGGAGCAATGTGAAATGAAGTGTTTTGCTCAAGAACATGGCGCAGCTCCTAGTCCAGGAATTGAAACCAAGGTCATGCAACTTTGAGTGCAAAACCCTAGCCTATATAATGTGTGATCATACAGATACATACAGTCATTAATCTACAAAAGAGGTTTGTGGTTTCTATTCTTATGTGTGACAACACTGAGGTACTTTATCCCAAGTTGTTAAATCCAATCAATGAATTAATGAGATTAAAACAAAAGGATAGGAAAAGGTGAATATTATGGTATAATGTTAAAATGGAATGCCTAGTAAACCATGAGTAATAGTGAAAGATATTAGAAGGGGAGGAACAAAGAGACACGAGAAGGGGGGGGATACAAGAGAGAGAGCATCAAGTCATTAGTGAAGACCCCCAAACTTGGCTTTTTCTTCCCACCCCACTTCTTCAAGTGTAAAACCTCTACCTCAAACTCCAGCCCACCAATTACATCTAACCCTAGAGGAGAAAGAGTTAACAACAGATGTCAATCTAAGGAACATGTTAATAAAAGTTACAAGGCTAAGGTGAGCAGATATGGTAGTTGTGTTTACATATGTACATGAGTGTATATATGCATCAATATATGTATATACACACATATACAAATAAACACACACACACATTTATATATATATATATATATATACATAAATATATATATATATATAGTATGAGGAGGGGTGGAAAAAGAAATGGACACAGATGAAACAAAAAAAAATTTTTTTTAAGAAATAAAAGAAAATGAAAGGTTACAAAACAGAATACAAATAAAGCATTGATTTACCATCTGATTTGGATTGTTGTCTTGAACCTGAACAGGAGAAATGTGAAGATCTGAAACATTAACAGGCTGACAAAGCAGAAATATTTGGTCTGTATGCATTTGTGCGTGTGTATTTTTAATATGCGTTAATGTATATTTATATATGTGTATATGTAATATTTTTAGGTGTCATTCAGATGATGTCATTGCCCTTCAAAATAGGTTTTTTTTTGTTGTTTATTTTACTTCTAGGGTTAGACATAGTTATTTATTGTTCAGTTTAATGGCATAGGTGTCAGTTGAAATGAAGACAAAGTTTAATATGTGTTTATGTAAAGGACATTTTATCCCCAACCCCACCATCTCTACCCATCAACTGAACTGATCTTCAACTTGTTATGTGTGGGTGAGCTATGTTTATATCAGTTACTATTTTCTTTGGTTAACAAAGGAGTGAAGAGAATCTGTGACTTAGTATGTTAGACATCTCTGTGACAAAAAATAGATCAAGATCAAAAGTAATTTTTACCACCCATTCTTTTCCTTGAATTTACTTAACCCCTAACAAACAAAAAGGTTACACCTGGTTAAGCATTATTCACCGTTCCTCAAGTGACAAGTGACCATTCCTAAAGTGTGAAAACCACTTGTAAACATGAGTTTCGCTCATGGCAGCAGCCTTATCAGCTGTTTGAAGCACGACAACTGTTTCAGCTGCTGTTTTCCCCAGCAGGAAACAGGATTTCACAGAAGCACACCGCTGTTCCTTTGTTTCAAACATCGCACAAATCAACAAACAGGGGAGAAGCACTGCAAAACAAAGATGCACCACATGGCAAATATGACCTCACAGGATGATGCTAGTCAGCAGATTGATGGCTGAGGGTCACATCAAGTGGCTTCTAGCAGCGGAAGCCTGAACTACAATGGGTTTGTTCCACAGAGAACATTTCTGGTTACTTTTGGGTACCCCCTTGTATGTGTGTGTGTGTGTGTGTGTATATATATATGTATGTATGTACATATATATATATATATATATGTATGTATGTATGTACATATATAATATATATATATATATACATAAATATATATATATATAGTATGAGGAGGGGTGGAAAAAGAAATGGACACAGATGAAACAAAAAAAAATTTTTTTTAAGAAATAAAAGAAAATGAAAGGTTACAAAACAGAATACAAATAAAGCATTGATTTACCATCTGATTTGGATTGTTGTCTTGAACCTGAACAGGAGAAATGTGAAGATCTGAAACATTAACAGGCTGACAAAGCAGAAATATTTGGTCTGTATGCATTTGTGCGTGTGTATTTTTAATATGCGTTAATGTATATTTATATATGTGTATATGTAATATTTTTAGGTGTCATTCAGATGATGTCATTGCCCTTCAAAATAGGTTTTTTTTTGTTGTTTATTTTACTTCTAGGGTTAGACATAGTTATTTATTGTTCAGTTTAATGGCATAGGTGTCAGTTGAAATGAAGACAAAGTTTAATATGTGTTTATGTAAAGGACATTTTATCCCCAACCCCACCATCTCTACCCCATCAACTGAACTGATCTTCAACTTGTTATGTGTGGGTGAGCTATGTTTATATCAGTTACTATTTTCTTTGGTTAACAAAGGAGTGAAGAGAATCTGTGACTTAGTATGTTAGACATCTCTATGACAAAAAATAGATCAAGATCAAAAGTAATTTTTACCACCCATTCTTTTCCTTGAATTTACTTAACCCCTAACAAACAAAAAGGTTACACCTGGTTAAGCATTATTCACCGTTCCTCAAGTGACAAGTGACCATTCCTAAAGTGTGAAAACCACTTGTAAACATGAGTTTCGCTCATGGCAGCAGCCTTATCAGCTGTTTGAAGCACGACAACTGTTTCAGCTGCTGTTTTCCCCAGCAGGAAACAGGATTTCACAGAAGCACACCGCTGTTCCTTTGTTTCAAACATCGCACAAATCAACAAACAGGGGAGAAGCACTGCAAAACAAAGATGCACCACATGGCAAATATGACCTCACAGGATGATGCTAGTCAGCAGATTGATGGCTGAGGGTCACATCAAGTGGCTTCTAGCAGCGGAAGCCTGAACTACAATGGGTTTGTTCCACAGAGAACATTTCTGGTTACTTTTGGGTACCCCCTTGTATGTGTGTGTGTGTGTGTGTGTATATATATATGTATGTATGTACATATATATATATATATATGTATGTATGTATGTACATATATATATATATATTATATATATATATATTGATGATGATGATGATGATGATATATATATACACACACAAACACACACAATTTAAAAATAGGATAAAATCTTTATAAGAAATTATCAAGTAGTTAGCGTGAAAAACCTCATAAGGGAAAAATTTATTAATTATTTCCTTTAAATATATTTACTTATATTAAGGGCATTACTATGCATAAATGTCTCATGCTAGGAGGAACTCAAAGTCAAAACTACCATAATAAACACATGTTTATTATGGTAGTTTTGACTTTAAGAGTCCCTCCTAGCGTGAGGCATTTATGTATAGTAATGCCCTTAACATATATATATATAGTGAAGGAATGTGGTTTAGTGGTTACAGTATTTAGCTCACGATCGTAAGGCCATGAATTCAATTTCCAGTGGCATGTTGTGTCCTTGAGCAAGACACTTTATATCATGTTGCTCCAGTCCACTTGACTGGCAAAAATGAGTTGTAGCTGTAATTCAAAGGGCTCACCCTGTTGCATTCTGTGTGTCACCCTGAATCTTCCTGACAATTACATTACGGGTATGCCTGTCTGTGGAGTGCTCAGCCACTTGCATGTTAATTTGACAGGTTGTTCAGTTGATCAGATCAACTAAAACTCTTGTTGTTGTAACCAAGTGCCAGATTTTATATACAGATATATGAGCACATGTTGAAGCCATTAAAGGCTAACGTGTTTGCTTCCCAGCATGCAGTTCTATGTAGCAGATTTCCTTCTAATATAGCCTTGCATAAACCCCCAAAGCCTTGTGAAGGAAACTGGACTGACTATGGTTTCGAAACTCATTCTTATTACACAATATAATGTTGATTGTGCCAAATGATTGTAATGAAGGTACATCTGTAGTTCTGCTATCAAATAGGCAGAAGCCTCATTCACTGAAACAAATGAGATATGCATATGTGTGAGTATGTGTGCATGTGTGTTTATTGATACAGATACCTATACATACATATCTAAACATATATGTATTATTTATATGTATACTTGTATGTAAGCAAATGTATACTTTAGATGATATATATATATAGATGTATATAACATGCACAAAAGCACACTAAATTTCAGCACAGGCCGACAGAAGGAAAAAAGCCATCAAGGAAACAAAATCACTTTAAAAAAAAAAGATAATGAGTGTCTTAATTACAAAAAAGAAAAGCTTTTAATAAACTGCCAACAATTATAATGACAGGGAAATGACAGGGAGAGAATAATTACTGGACATTTTCATTCATTCGTTTGCTTTAAAAATTCAATAATTACTTTTCTTTACAGGTGATTTAAATACATTAATCAATTTTGATTAAATGGATATCATGCAACAATATCACAAGCTATTAAAAGCTGGTAAAGGGAACCTCTTTTCATTTATTGATTGGTGCTGTTGTGAATAGAGGTTGGGGATTGTAATTTGCAGATTCAAACAAAAACCAAAGACTGCTGTAAGAGTGAAAAGAAAAAATTTGAATAAATAAACAACTGATTTTTTTTCCCCCACAAATATTTCTTAAAATGAAACAGTGAAAATAAAAATGATTGAAGCTACTCTTCTGATTTAATTTATTTATTAATTAATTTTTTTTTTTTATGATGGCAGGATAGGAAACTAAATAGTAAAACTGAAATTATAAGAAAGGTTTGTAAAATGATAGAAATATATAGATTACACTTTAAATCAAATACTCTATTCGTGTATGTATATATATACATATATATTACACACACACCAAAATAATCACTACAATTACATTAATATAACACAATTTGTTTCAGTAATTTTAAGAGAAAAGGTACCAGGAAAATATAATTTCATATAACATTGTTACTTTGCTCGTGTGGATATTTTTTTCCAATTATTTTAACTGAATTTTTTTTTGACATAATGTATTTTAGTAAATATAAACTTCTGCACACTAACAGAGAAAGGGATTTTTGAAGAGAGATGTCCTTACTGATTGCTAATGATTTAACTGCTAAGTGGGTAGATATGGTTTAACTGTAAAGAGAGCAACTACAAGCAGAGTTATGTACTTTATTCAACAGCACAATTTAATATGTGTATTATGTAAAGAATGAAAATGCAACCATGTGGTAAGAAAGATTAAGCACCTAAATCTCAGTTATGCATTTTACATACAAACACACACGCAGTCTTCTGATTTTCAACATTACTACAAGGTTTTGTTTATGAATTTGTTGAATAATCTCAGTTGATCTATGCATTTTTTTCTTAAGTTCTCTATATTACATAATTATTTATCCCCACTTAAACATGGACATTATATTAGAACAAGCTATACTGCAATAGATACTATGAGAGGAACTCTCATTTTGGCTTTTGGTGCAAAATGCACTCTTGTTTATATCACTAGTGGGGAGATAAATCCCTGCCAGCACCTCAAGCACCAGGACCACCAGATCACGTAATTTCAACCTTCCTTAGTCTCATCAATGATAGATGCCTGACTGCTAAAGATAGCACAAATTCACATCTCTGCCAATGATAGTGCCAAAACAGTGTTGCGATTACCCAGTAAACTTATTTAAAAATATATATTAGTGACAGAGACAGTTTTAATACTGAGAGGTAATATTTATCCCCACTTAAACGTGGATGTTCTGTTGGAACAAACTATACTGTGGTAGATACCATGAGAAAACTCTCATATTGGCTTTTAGTGCAAAATGCATTCTTTATATTGCTAACAGGGAGATAAATCCCTGCCACATCCAGCACCAAGACCAACAGATCACGTGATTTTGACCTTCCTTGGTCTTGACATTCACATAAATAATATATTACACCATTAATAGGCAAGCTGCAGCTAGCAGGAATTTCTAAATAGTACACCAAACAAAAATTTGCCTATAATTTTTAAGTAACGTGACTTGCCTCACCACGAGACACGTCTCATGGGGCCAGCGTCAAGTAAGATGGCCGTGCCAGCCCCACACTTTAACCATTTTTTTCTTATTTTTTTCTCCTTATATTTATCCTGCTTTATGTAAGGTCAACTGTTTCTTTTTTCTAACTGATGCAGCCAAAATGTTCCAACATATCACATCACTCTACCTGACATTGGAAAGTCATTATCATTAACTAGGCCCTAAAGTACCCGTTTCCTCCAAATACAAGCAGGTAGTTTATAAGAAGCAGAATCTGAGTTTGACACAAAGAGCCAGAATAGATGCCACAAGGTATCCTGCCTGACACTAATAATACCACTGCAATGGGTACAAAATATAAAATAGGTAAAAAGACTTCAATGTTCAAAACCAGTACAAATACTACAGAACAACTAGGAAGAGACAGCTGAAGGGTGAGGATGGCAGTACCACCCTGGCTGGTACTCATTACAGTAGCATAGACTGGAATATCATGAAATAAAGTGCATTGTTCAAAGATACAGCATTACTGCCTGGTTCAAGAACTGAACTCATGATCTTATGGCTGTTAACCGAGTGGTGGTGGGCATAACTCTAAAGCCAAAGAATCACTTCCTATAATTTACTTAAGATAGATCTCCCAGTAATGCATAACAGAAACAGTAAGTGTGTGGATGTTGTCAAAGAAAGGCATATCAAGTTTCAAAGCTGGATGGATGTACTTGGCAATGGCCACCTGTGGAATCTGAAGAAAGGGAAAAAGAGAATAGTTGTGTCAAAGAATTATAATGTGAAAAACTTGTAGTTGGGCTACTTACTTGAGAGTACAGCTTCCTGTACCATGGCACCAAGTGCAACATGGTGCAGGGATTTTGATACACGTACGATGTTTATTCCACAGTCCAGTAGAATGTTTTGAATCTGTAGATAAACAACAAAAAACATTTTAAAGAAGGGATTATACATTTCTATGGTATGTGTGGTTAACAAGCTCACTTTGTAATCACGTGGTTTCAGGTTCAAGTTTTACTTATGCAGCACCTTGGGCAAGTGTCTTGCACTACTGCCCTGGGCTGATCAGTGTAAATTTGGTAGATGGAAACCATCATACAAGTACATAATGACTGATTAAGCAGCAAGGTCACAGGTTTAAAACTTGCTGTAGCTCATTTTTGTGACTTTAAGTAGGTCACGAGAATTTACCCACTTCAGCCTGACCAGCAAACTTAAAAACAGGTGTCATTCTCAAATCAAAGTGAAGTGGTTAGTGAGAGGGCATACAACAATTCACAGAAACATGAAATTGTACCGCAATAACAAACACACAGAGAGCATTAAAGAGAAATTTTAAAAAACTTACCTCTTTAGGACACATCAATGGTGAGGCAGTTGAGCTGCCATCGTTTTGAGGAAGTCGTCTCCGGATCTTAGAAAAAAAAAAAAGAAAACAGTTCCAAAATTATAGAAATGTATACACAGTAAAAAATTTTTTAATCTAAGGTTAATGATCATTCAATTAAATAGTTGTCAATTATCAATTATATTCAATATCTTTTGAAAAAAAATTTTTTTTTCTTAAATGATTATGATTTGTTGGAGTGTAATGTTAACTTGCATGACAAGAGATGGAGCCCAAATGAGGAGGTTAACAGTAACTTTGAAGTTTTGACTTCCATCCCTGCTGAAACTTTATAAAGATGTACTCTATTAAAAAGTATTGAGTAATCCTTCAGTCCAATGTAAAATTGTTTTTATAAATAACTTGGGATAAAAACAAACATTAATAAATACATACAAGTGTGTGTATATATATATATATATATATCTCACTCATCTGTCTCGCTTTATGACGACGAAGATGACTCTTGAGTCCAGCTTTACTGAGGCAGAGTCTTGCACAGACATTGCATGTCAGCATCAAAGGAACAGCGATGCCCTTCCTGACATCCCTCCTTATTTTCTCATGTGCAACTCGAGATTTCTCAAAAGTGGCTGTCCCCTCATGCACAATCCTATTACCGGTAATGGTTTTAGTTGCCAATTCTGTACAAGATATTGTAGATCTTTAGCTGGGCTAAAAAGTCACATTTGATCACAGCACCAGTAACAGTTAAGCTTTGTGCAATGGCCATACTCGATAACGAGGGGGCAGCAATAATAATACCACTCCCCCTGATGAAGCGGGTTAAGCTGCAAGAGATTTGTGCCAGCACCACATAGAAATGCTCATGCCAGTGCCATGTTAAAAGCACCCAGCACACACTTGGTATAAGAAAGAGCATCCAGCTGGAACCTCGTGCAGCTCACCTGCTTGTCAACTTTCGTCTAACTGTCCAACCCATGTCAGCATAGAAAACAAATGTTAAAGAGTGATGATGAAGACAGACATACACACACACACACTATTAGTTCTTACCTTTTTTGCACACATTCGTGTGTCATTATTACAAGTCTCTAAATCTCTCAGCAATATAGAAAATTCACTCTTCTCTTCACCAGGCTGGAAACACAAGAACAAACAAAAATTAAAGATTAGATCATCACTAAGAATGAAACAACACAATTCCCACCCACCAAAAAAAAAAAAGAAGAAATAAAAAATATTTAAATTTTAAAAAAAATAAGTTGAACATAATATACCTGCAAAAGCATCTTAAGGCGAGTAATATCCACTTGGATAGAATCACAAGAACTCAGTGCCAGTTTCACTTGGTCTGCCATCAAATGAGTACAATTTACTTTTTCATTCACCAGATGGACACTATAGAGTTGCTGGAAAAAAGAAAACAAAAAAAGATCAAAAGTCAGGCATGTCCTAGTGTTAATGGGTATTTGGAAATTGGCAATATTAAATTTATGTAAAATAAATTGAATTCCACAACTTAAACACGGATGGAAACAACATTTTAAAACTTACCTGGAAGTAATTTAAGCTTTTCTCCAGAAAATCCATCGAAACAGTTTCATCCAGCTTGAAAGATAATTGGCAGAAATTATAAGAATTTAAAGTTGGATTCAGTTGTGAGATTAAAGTACAAAAACATAAAAAACTTTTAACTCGTAAACATTCAGATTACTCTGTCAAAATTAATGCTGATTTATCAACATTGTTTTGAATTATTCATGCATTATCTTGTAGTTTTGAAGTTTCAATGATGTGATTGTTCATTTTTAGAATAACATTGTAAGGTAGGTGTGAGAGGCTGGATCTGGCCAGTTTGAACATAAAACAGGTAAAATATCTGGCCCAGATATGGAGGTTTAAATGCTAAAGGGTTAAACTAGCAAATTTAAATATTTAAACCTTTTTGATACTAATCTGCCAGAGACAGCCCTTGGCTCTATAATAAAAATCTCCTGTTTGAAATGATCAAAATTAAAACCATTCATCTAAGTTTCATGTTAATCTAAGTTCTAAGCACCAGCTTAATAATGACAGTTATTTCTGAAACAAAGTTACTTGGAATTCTATTTTAGTAGTACAGCCCATCTGATGACCAGCCATGCCTCATGAAGCCCATTTCTCAAAAAAAAAGGTTTCCAATGCCCGGTGTGCAGTAATCATTCAGCAAACCACATCTAGAACCGTTTCAATTCCCTGATTGTGGTTAATTCACTCCTTTTATATTGTCAATGCCCTTTGGAATGACAATGAGTATTACAAATTTTAATTTCACATCTCTGTCAAAATCCATGGAGCTAATAATCCATTGGGAGATATTTCTGATTACAAACGGGAACAGAGTGTTATTTATCACAACTGTAAGAATTAAATAAGCTGAAGTACAAAACCAACTTTTGTCAGTGAGAAATATAAACTTCAGCATCATTTAACAGATGAGCAAGGTTTGAAATCAGATAAAATGCAAGATCAGAACTTGATGTGATCTGAAGCTCAGAACGAGAGACAAAAATAAATACTGTGAACATTGGTGCTTTATTTCTGTTATGGTTGTATGGTTAAGAAGCTTGCTTCCCAACCACATGGTTTTGAGTTCAGTCCCACTGCGAAGCATCTTTGCTAAATGTCTTTTACTACAGCTCTGAACAGACCAATGCCTTGTGAGTGAATTTGGCATATATGTATGTGTGTGCATGTCATTGTCCTCCTACCACTTGACAGCCAGTGTCGGTTTGTTCACATCCTTGTAACTTAGTGGTTCAGCAAATGACACCAATAGAATAAGTAGCACACATAAAAAAACACTGGAGTCAATTTCATTTGATAAACCTTTCGTGGCAGTGCCCCAACAGGGCTGCAATTCAATGAGTGAAACAAGTAAAAGGGTGAAAGAATAAAAGAAAACCAATGCAAAATATGAAACAGATGTCAATATAACTTACCTGATCTTTCCTCAACATGTCAATAAAATAATCAAGAGCCTTTTCATGAATGGCCATTTCTGGTACCAGAGTACTAATTTTCAATAACAATTCCACACTGCATGTTTTCAAAGCACTAAGAAAAACAAACAACAACAACAATTAAAATATTTGCTATTTCCAGATTAGCATAGATATGACTTTTTGCCCGATGGGATTTTTGACAAATGTATGAAGATTTTTGTATACATATTGTGTTGGTTGAAGGTCATTCACAATTAGACAGACTTTTCTAACCAATCATCAACAACATGATTGTTTAACCTTTTTGTTACTATATTTCTGTTGAGATGCTCTGTGTGTCTTTCATTTAATTTTAAATATAACAAAGAATTTAGTAAAAGAACTTAGTTATTATTATTGGTGAGCGGCAGAATTGTTAGCACACAGGGCAAAATGCTCAGTGACATTTCATCCATCTTTACATTCTGAGTTCAAATTCTGTCGAGGTCGACTTTGCCTTTCATCTTTTCAGGGTCGATGAAATAAGTATCAGTTGAGTACTGGGGTTGATGTAATCAACAAGCCCCCTCCACCAAAATTTTAAGCCTTGTGCCTATAGTAGAAAGGATTACTTCTACGACAGTTCATGGATAAACAACCACTATAAATGAGTTGACTGCATCTAGGCTGGAGGATTATGCATTCCTATTTCCATTGCTGGCATGATGGTGTGCAGTGTCCTTTCAAAGCATTGAAACATCCCTCCCCCAACCATCTCACAATTGTTACCAAAGGGGAAAAACTCAATAGTAAGGTGCTGAACCTACATGAAACAAACAAAATAATCAGGGTGGTTCAAAATAATTTATAAACGAGTTAATAAGGATGGATGATAAGAGATATCAGAACACTAAATTATCGATACAATTTACAGTTCAGAGAGAATGTTAGGATGCCATCTAAATAAGAGAGTAAGTTCAAATGAACCAGAACAATACGGAGGTTAAGAGATTCTGGAATTTGAAGTAAAATAATGATTACATCTTGGCAATCACCTGATGTAATTCCCAACCGAATATCCGTTATATGCTATAAGTACTGTGCAACTACCCAGAGCAACAATTACCACATTACCTTTCTAACTTGATTCTGTGTCTACAAAAAGGAAATCTAACAAAACACAGATCCAGCTTATCTTGTAAGTCACAGAGACACATCAGCAGGTACTAGAATATACTCCTTTAATTCTTTCTATTTGGAAAACCCTAACAGCTGCAAATGAACATGGATTGTAAAATAAATCGAATAACCCAAAACTGGTAACACAAACAACAAATTTATATTCAGCAGAATAGAACAACTGAGGCATAATTGTCTGCCACAACAGTACTCAAGAAGACCTGTCTGCCACAGTTGAATTGATACAGGTACTGGTGCCACATTAAAAGCACCCAGTACACTCTATGGAGTGATTGGTGTTAGGAAGGCCATCCAACTGTAGAAACCATGCCAGAACAGACAATGGAGCTTGGTGTGGCCCCTGATTTTACCAGCTCTGGTCAAACCATCCTACCCATACCAGCATGGAAAACAAGACGTTAAATGATGATGATGATGATGATGATGATGATGATAAACTTTGTATTTTTCAATCACTTTGGATTCATTTTTATTTTTCCATCCTAGCTTCAGAGTGATGGTTTGTGTCAGAAAACTTGTTTTTAAAGTCTAGATGTTTTTGCTAAGCAATCAACTAAGGAGAGATAGCAGTGGAATCTGTCATCATCTAGGCAAACTAAAATTTAAAAAATGATGCGCCTTGGGGCACAAAAAAAAAAAAGAAACTGTTAGAATATGTAGCTATCACCATCAGTTTAAAGTTCAATTTTCCATGGTTGCATAGATCAGACGGAACTTGTTGAGGCAGATTTTTGATGGATGGATGCTCTTTCTGTCATCAACCCTTGCTCATTTTCAAGCAAGGTAATACTTCTCCCCATGGCTAGACATGTTTTTTATGGAAGAATGGAAATGAACGATATGGTCATTTAAATTTATCACATGACATCAAGACAAGGAGATGTATGCATGTGCACATACATGTATGCATACATACACACATGTGTGCATGCACACACACATACACACTCGCGCGCGCAGAGGATGGGCTTCTTCAGGTTTCCATCTAGCTAATCCACTCACAAGGCTTTGGTTGGCCTTAGGCAAACATACAAGGCACTTGCCCAAGGTGCCATCCAAATTATAAATATAGCTTACCTCTCAAATTGGTGGAGAACTCCAATCAGGATATTAAGTAGCATGATCAGACTATTTGCATAGCTCACTTGAGCCCCACGATGGGTTTTGAACACATCGTCTCGAATAATGGTATCTGTGACATCAAACTGCAAAGTAAAAAATTACTAAATTTAGAAAATATTTCAGACACAAAAAATACCTATACAACAAATTATGCTAATACTGAATTTATATATGCATTTTACATCCCATTTTACCATACTAGAATTTTTTCCTAGTGGTTAGGGTGTCGCACCCACAACTGTGAGATTATGGTTTCAATTCACATCAGTTGTTCTCAGTCAGCATGTTTCTGTAATTTTTTTATACTTACACATCTTTTGAAGTTACTGTTTTTTAAACAGATGGATGCTTTAATTATTATCATCATTAAAAAAAAAAATTATTAACCATCTTACTAACAATAACTGAGTACTTTTTCAAACTCCGCTTGTCTAACACCCGTGGACACGTTTACAAAGTAAGAAAACAGCACAGCTCCCATGACTTTCGGAAACATTTTTTCATGCTAAGAGTTGCTGAAATATGGAACAAACTGCTGGCATCAGTTGTTAGTTGTCAGAGCATTGCATCCTTCAAAACTTCCATGCTTCCTGAGATTCACCAACACTACACCTGATTTTCTCCCCTCCATACACACACAAGCATGTATCTGACTCATACACTGTTCACTTTCCAGACATTTGTACATTACTGCATATGCTTTATACGCACTTTTGACAAGTTGTGGTGCACCTGAGCACTGTATACAATAATTTCATTATTATTATTTTATTATTATGAAAAAGGTGGCAAGCAAATAGAATTGTTGGCAGCATTTCATGTCTAAATTCTGACTTCAAATTCCACAAAGGTTGACTTTGCTTTTCATCCTTTTGGATCAATAAAATAGGTACCAAATGAGTACTGGGGTTGATGTAATCCCAGTTTTTGGTTAGCATTTATTTTAATGACCCCTAGAAAGACGGATGGCAAATCTGATTTGCACTATATCGATTCTGCCTATCACTACTAACATTCAACTTTTCAAATATGTTGTGGTGAAAGAAAAATACAAACCTTGTCTCGGACATGGCTGATCAACAGCTCAGCTTTACTGATTGCTCGTGGTACTAGTAATACAGCGAGGATAGCATCACTGTCACCTATAGAAGAAACAGTACAAAATATTTGAATTTATCTTCATTATCCCTACCGGATGATAATTTTGAACTAGCAATAGCAACATTCTCAGACATCTATTACACTTTTATTTTTTTTGTCTTTGGTCAGTATTTTCCTCTTTGGTTAGTAAGTGCTATTTCCTATTTAGTTATCAAAGGAAATGACTACTGTTCCCTTCAAACTTTGCTTTTGTCACCTGGACATCAATGTTTTGAAACTGACCTATTTTCCATTACATTTCACACAGATTCAGCACTGATTTGCTGAAGCAGAATTACCATTATAGCAAATAATCTGCTCAATACCACAGATTTGCTTGTTCGGTACACTGTGTCACGCTGAATCTCCCCGAGAACTACATAAAGGATACACCTGTCTGTGGAGTGCTCAGCCACTAGCATGTTAATAAATGAGCTGTGACGTCACTGGTGCCAAGCTGTATCGGCCTTTGCCTTTACCTTGGATAACATTGGTGGCATGGAGAGGGGAGGCTGGTATGCGTGGGCGACTGCTGGTCTTCCATAAACAACCTTGCCCAGACTTGTGCCTTGGAGGGTAACTTTCTAGGTGCAATTCCATGGTCATTCATGACCGAAGGAGGTCACAATAAGTATCAAGACAAAGATTGTATTGAAGAGATGTTGTTGGTTGAATGAACCTCTCTGTATTACTGCTACTTATATTATCAATCTCAATAGGATGAAAGACAATTATAGTAGAACTTTGTTAGAAATAGTGAGTCTCCAAACAAAATATCAAAGGGTTTCTGTAGTCTCACTTTACTTTACTATCTCAGATATTTCTACCACATTTACAATCGATGCTGGTAATAATAAAATATTGCTCACCTGTTTTCAAGAATGTGTCTGGCATGAATGATTGTAGCAAGGAGACATGGACATTAGCTTGTGCAACATCAAGCTTCCTCAGTTCCATATCTATAGTCTGTCAAATCAAAAACAAGATTAGTAAGTTAATTGACAAGGAAAAATAGAACTCAAAACATGGGTATATATATGTGTGTGTGTGTGTGTGTGTAAATGTAATATGTGACAATTATTCGGTAGCCATGATAAAACTCCAAGTTTCTTTTTTCCGATGGCTGGATAACTGAAGAGATGGTGGCGTGGATTTCCATCCCGACATCCGAAACTTGGAGTTTTATAATGTCTACCGAATAATTGTCACATATTACATTTACAGATAAATTCCTCTATTTACATAATATCGAGGTCTCCTTCATTCTTTTGTTGTCTTACTATTTCTATCAATATATATATATATATATATATATATTTACTAGTTATAAATAAACCAGGTGGTTAACAATGCGAAAGGAAGAGAAAGTGCAGAATAAGTACAGCTTGCAAATTTGGATAAATGAATTTCTTTGAACTCTGGTTTTTATTTTAAGTAGAATTAGCATGGGTAACAGTGTTAACATTGTATATTGCTGTTTGACTATTTTTACAATCACACAGCAATATAAAACTATTGGGTTGGTGCATAATTACTGCGGCTTTTTTCCAACAAATTTTATTCAACAAAAGCAATAACAATTTTTAACAAAAACATCTTTAAACGACGGTCTGACCGTCTGCCAAGCAAATGGGAAGCAGTAATTGGAGTAGATGGTGTATATGCTCCGGAATAATCATTTAAAACATGTGAAGAGTGGGAGAGTCATACTTAGCCCTCCTTTGACTCTTCTGATACCAACCCATCCATGACCACCCTTCATCTTGTGATGCAAATTTCTTATGCTCTAAAACAGTGATTCCCGAACTTTTACAGGCTGTCGTCCTTTTGACACTCAGGCGACATTCCTAGCACCCCCGCCCTTCTCTCACCACCACAAACATCAACCACTCTCTGAAACAAATTCAAAACAACTGTATTTCACAAATAAAACTTAACCTAATTAACCCATTATGCTGGGGGGTTTTACATTTACCACCCCTTTTTGGCCACCCCCCATTACTGCCCCACTTTTCTTTAATGTCTTCCATGCTGGATCGATCCACTGTCCCCAGAGAGGAAATACTGCCCACTTTGGAAACCTCTGTTCTAAAGTGATCTATTTGACATAAACATTCAATCACCCTGAACTGGTACTTTATCAGCTCCAGAAGAATGAAAGGTAAAATTGATTTAAACAGGGTCTGAACTCAGTGCTATGGGCACAGAAAACCAGAAAAAATATTTTAAGGCATTCTACTGCTTTGGCAATTTGATGCCATCATCATCATAGTTTCAATGCCTACTGTCAGACACAATTTGTTGAGGCCAGATAGGTTTTTACAGATAAGATGGAAATGAATGGCACTGTATGATGGTAATGCTTGTTTACAAAGTAAGAAAAAAAAGACAAGCACAAATCTGCATGTACATACATACTAAAACACACACATATACAACAAGTTACTTTTAGTTTTCATCTACCAAATTTAACCACAAGGCTTTCATCACACACGCACATATATATATATATATATGTATGTGTATATGCGTGTGTGTGTGTGTGTATGTGTGTATCTGTGCACACATTATTATACATAAAGGACAAATTACTATAAACACAAGTCTATACCATTTGTTCCTACATACATTTCACCATTGTGGTTGTTTGCAACTCTGCAGTGGATGTTCCAAGAATAATCGGATGCCTAACAACATCAGATCAAGGAACACTTTATTGCATTAGTTGAAGGGAGCTAAAAGCTGAAGTTCGACAGATGGCACACCATTCTGTAAGGATTTTGAGAAGGAAGAAGAAAGCAAGCAAAATGCAGAGAGAGATATAAAGTGGTACAAAGAAATATATATATATAACTGTGATGTTGTTGATAAAACATGTTCTTTGTCTATCTCCTTATCCCCTTGGAGATTTTGGGTAAAATTATATTAATGTGTCCTTCTAATTTAATTAAATTCTATGTCTTTGTGCAGCTGAAGCTGAAGATTGCTCTACATTTTAAATTGATGTAATGAAATGATTGCAAGGTTCAATTAAATGGAGTCGCATGAAACGATCGTACTGCATTACCTCTGGTTATCCTTGTTGCTTATTTTGATTTTAATCACCTTACTTTTAAATTGTATGGATAATACCATACTAAATTCTGGTGCCTCAACTTAAGTACCATATTCATCTGAATCTATACATACATATATATATATATATATATATCATCATCATCATCGTTTAACGTCCGCTTTCCATGCTAGCATGGGTTGGACGGTTCAACTGGGGTCTGGCAAGCTCGAAGGCTGCACCAGGCCAGTCAGATCTGGCAGTGTTTCTACAGCTGGATGCCCTTCCTAACGCCAACCACTCCGAGAATGTAGTGGGTGATTTTATGTGCCACCGACACAGGTGCCAGGCGAGGCTGGCAGATGGCCACGCTCGGATGGTGTTTTTATGTGCCACCGACACAGGTGCCAGACGAGGCTGGCAGACAGCCACGCTCGGATGGTGTTTTTATGTGCCACCGACACAGGTGCCAGACGAGGCTGGCGAACGGCCACGCTCGGATGGTGTTTGTTACGTGCCCTCAGCACGGAGGCCAGTCGATGCGGTATATATATATATATATATATATATATATGGAAAAGAGAAGTTAATGTATTTAATCAAGGAAGATATATAAATACAAAGAACTGATAATTTCCTGACCTTAGCATATGCCTTGCTTTCAGCAAATTTGGTTTTAAAGTCAAATACTTCCAAAGGAGGGGTGTCTTGCTTTTGCTCAGCTTCTGCTTGTTTGCTACGAAGTTCTTTGTTGTCATCCTAAAACAA
The DNA here is from genome assembly GCF_006345805.1 of Octopus sinensis. Taxonomy (NCBI): domain Eukaryota; kingdom Metazoa; phylum Mollusca; class Cephalopoda; order Octopoda; family Octopodidae; genus Octopus; species Octopus sinensis. The sequence continues at coordinate 50,082,034 of NC_043010.1, read as the reverse complement.
AAAAAAAAGAAAAAGAGGAATCAAATACCATGTTTGCGAACTGCAGTTTAAAGGATCAAAAATTTTGTTTATATTACCACTTTTCTTTCATTTATTTAAACAAGAGATTCCTACTTTATACGAGAAAAAAACCCAGAAAAATTAAAGTAATACAGATACAACACTAACTTTCTTCACACTGATGGTTTGAAGCCTTCTATAATCCATAGTGAGGTACAGGTATTTGTATTTCATTTGATTATTTGAATAAATTTAATATTTAATTTAGAATTTGTTGGCCAAAGTGACCACTCCTAATTTGGAAAAAATCAGTAATCTCGAAAGACTTTGAAACAAAAGCTTCCCAAAAATTGATGCTTTTATTTTTTTCTCAAATAGAAATGATTTCTTAGATAGACACAAAGTTGGGAATAAATATCACTGATTAGATTAACAACAATAAATGAATAATACTTATTCCTTCAAACCCCAGAGCAATAATATAAAGTTAATCTTGGCTGGATTTAAAAGCAGTATGTAGACAACAAAAGCAAATGTCAAAGTCATTTAGTCTGATGTTTTATAATTGCTATAACTCCAGTAGCAGCAGTACTGATAATAATAATAACAATAATAATAATAATGGTTTCAAATTTTGCCACAAGGCCGGCCATTTTGGGAGAGGGGATAAGTTGAGTACATCAACCCCAGTGCTTCACTGGTACTTAATTTATCGACCCTGAAAGGATGAAAAGTAAAGTCAACCTTGGTAGAATTTGAACTCAGAATGTAGCAACAGGCAAAATACCATCAAGCATTTTACCTAGCTTGCTAACAATTCAGGCAGCTCATCGCCATAATGACAACAACAATGTGTCAAATTTTGGGACAAGGCTAGCAAATTTAAGGGCAGGAAGACAGCCGGTTATGTCAACCTTAGTACTTGTACTTTCCTGAAAGGATGAAAGGCAAAACTGACTTCAATGTCATTTGAACTCGGAAAGATTCTACCAGCTATTATTGCTTTTAGCAATAGCAATAACAGAAAAGTTAAATACTATATAAAAGTACAATGAGACATGCTATGTTTTCCTCATACCTGAAGTTGACTGACCAAATCTCGGAATTTAGAGATAGTTTGATCATAGTCAGCCATGCTTTCCCAAGCAGCTTCAATTTTTCGCTTGCTCTGTAAATAAAAAAACAACAAGTAAGAACAAAAAAGTAAAGGTAAAAATCAACAAATACATTAACATTTAATCATTGTTCTAAATAAATAAAAAAAAAGACACGCCTCTTATTACTTTAATTTTAGAATTTGCATGAAACAACTTCATTCATTGACTCAGAAAAATTCTTTTATGTCCTCAATGTTTGAAGGAAATACATAAATGTCACAATTACCCCACGCCCTGTTAATAAATGAAAGATTTTTATATCTATGCAAGAGATCATAATAATGGTTGTTTTTGTTTTTTTTTTTGTCAAGGCGATACATTTTTACTTTCATACATTGTTTGAATAAGTAATTCTATCTATCAACCATCCAGATCTGGCCTTTTACACCAACCCTACAAGATTAATTCAAAACAATGTGAATAAGCAAGCATTACAGATGACAGAGTAAACAGAATGCTGAAGGGTTAAACCAGCTTACCTCTGTACCTTTTAGTTAAAATTCCATAAGTGTTTTCCATAAGAAAAGTTAAATGATAGAGAAAATTTTGAATATTTTGATTTGAATTAAAACAAACGCTTACATTAGATTACCCCAGCCTCATCAAGCAAGCATTCAACTGTGAAATTGCAAATGAAGCAGAGGAATGTTCCTTGACCAAGAACTGATTGCAACAGTTGTAGCAAACAACAGTTGTAGCAAACAACCTAGTGGTCAGTAGCTCAGGACTTTAACCCTAAAGCACAAAACAGGCTAACTAAATACCATTAATCTATAATTACCTGGTTGTTGGCAACACCTTCCATGTTATAATTTAAGAAACAAGCCAATGTACTTGATGAATATATATCTCTCTCATCTTTCACCTTCCTATATGGCTACTTAAATATTCACTTGCGTAGTTTTTCCTTAAACCTTTAGCATTTAAACCAACTGTATCAAGCTCAGATATTTTCCATGTTTCATGTACAAACTCTCCATATCAGGTTTCTCACACCTACTCTACAATGCCATTTTAAAAATAATCACATCAAAATTTCGAAGCTACAAGTGCAGGTAGCACATAAAAAACACCTTTTCAATGTGGTCATTACCGGAACCGCCTGACTGGCCCTCATGCTGGTGGCAGGTAAAAGCACCTACAACACTCTGGGAGTGGTTGGCATTAGGAAGGACATCCAGCTGTAGAAACTTTGCCAGATCAGATTGAGCTTGATGCAGCCTCTGGCTCACCAGTCCTCAGTCAAACCGTCCAACCCATGCCAGCATGGAAAGCAGACATTAAGCGATGATGATGATAAGATAATGAATGATTCATTCAAATTAATGTGAATAAATAAGCATTACATTTGACATAGTAATCTGAATGCTAAAGAGTTTTAACAAACTACCTTCTCCAGAAATTTCTATTTCTTTTTTTAAACCAAGAACAACAAAATCTATACACTAATGTAATCATCTACAATCCATGTAAAAAATGCAAAGAAAAATAAAAGACAGATAATTTATAAAGAACCAACCTCAAGCAGGCGTGCATTTGTGAGGTCCAATTCTTCACGCAATTCCAGTTCAGTTTCTCGAGCATTTTCTTGTAGTTCTTCATTCATTTCGTGTAAGGTTTCCTAAATTAAAATATAAATGATTTTCGTTGTTTTTCAAATTAAAAACAAAAAAAGTACAATCAACTTAACAATTTTCCCTGGAATGTTTATATTTTATGTATTAAAAACTTACACCAAAAATATAAGTTGCATCTTAAAAACATTGCTGTCTCATTTCTAAACAACTGCTACAAATATATTTATTAGAATCCTGATTAACTGATCATATACAACTTCATGATATTCACACATTCTATGTAGCAGGCATTCATTCAGCAAATATCCATAGGTAAATGCAGCCACCTACATAGGGAAAAAAATTGAGTGGACTGGAATAGACTTGCATGAATCATATGGACTTGATATTCTAGTTAACAGAAATGTGCTGAAGCAGACATTTCCACTACAATCACACTTTTACGCACACAAACACAAATTATCCTTGCACTTATGCATATGCAAACAGCTACCTCTGATGAGTGTAGGGTTACATAATTGGACTGTTACCTAACACTGTTAAATTCCTGGTGTGAAACTGAATAGTAAGATCAGCCATAATGGATATATAATACTGTACACTTTGATTAATACTTTTCTCACTGGATTGCATGTTTGTTTCTCTTTTCGCCCTCTGTGATTTTATTTTTGATCTTCTATATAAATGAAGATATCTCCTCTGTCTGGCTGCTTTTCTTTCTACAAAATGGGAAGTTACATTGTGGAACTGTTATTTCAACGGGTTACTTTTATTTATCACCTGACAATATACATCTGCACTGCCGGATGCTCCTGAACCAGTTGTTGTGTGTCCCACCCATGAGGAATCAACGCTAGATGTGTCGAAACAATCATCATGAATAATAATAAACTAGAAATATGACTAAAAATTATTCCAAATCAATACTCAACATGAAAAAATTATAGTCAAGTGCTTGTGTCATGAAGACGCAGCTCAGCTTAGTGTCACAACTTGGTAGATAAACTAATAACTACTGTAGATCAGTAACACTAACTATAAAACTCAGGCAATCTATCACTTCATGAAGAACATGTTCCAGAAATCAAAGATTCTATTTTAGCCTGGAAATCTCTCAATATTCACTTTTAAGGCAGATAAAAATTTTTTTAAAAAAAGAGTTAAAAATCTTCTAAATTTAGACTATTTAAAACAAACATTACAAAGAAGTATGATAAATTTACCAAATCAGCTTTTTCTTCTTCCATTTGCTCAATTACTTCTTCCAGTTTTAGATTCTTCTCTGTGAGTGTTGTAAGCATTTCTTCTGCACCCAAAGCAGCATCCACCTACAAAATATTTTTTAAAAAGTCAAAATTTGTTCAAAAACAACAAAGAATAACTTGAAACAAAGAACAAATGTAATTCTTAAGATAGTATTTCAACACAACTAACAGAGTGTATAAATTTGAAGGACATATTAGTAAAAAAAAAAAAAAAAAGTGATTTATTATTATTTTCTTTACAGAATGAATATATTTAGTTACAACACAGAATTCCAAATTAAAGAAGAAAAATTTTGCAGAAATACATCTTAATATGATAATTTGTTATAATTTCATTTTTGTATTTGGTTTACAGGATTCTGTGTAATGCTATATTTTGTTGTAACTTGAGAGGGTCATAATGCCAATAATACACTCACTGCTTTGATTTCACTTCTTTAAGTTTTAATTGTCAACTGGTTAAGCATTTAACCAATTAACTAATCAGTTGTTTGATCAATCATTTGGTTAATCAAACAATCAATTAGTTAATTAGAAGTGAAAAAAAAAGTGAAATAGAACCAGTGTGTGTGTGTTTATTGGCATAATGACCCTCCTGAGAAAAAATTGTTATAAGTTATTGTCAAATCTACATACATCTTTCTCTACTAATTACATAACTTCTCCACAAAAGTCCATTGTTTTGATTATGATGACTAGCATCAACTGTGAACTTGATAAATGACAAACTGTAGAATGCAAGATTCCAAATGTGTATATATTCCATAATGCCGATTAAGATCTCTGAACTATGGTTTTATTGGTTTGTTGTATCATAAGAGAATGAAATGCCAAGAGTAAACCTTACAAAAAAAAAAAATCTGGTGTTTGCCTTGAAGGAAGTTATACATACAAATTTAGATGGATTTCCATTGATTTCTGCAGCTGAATTGATACTAAATAATGTGCTCTGTACTCCATTAGACTTTTGTCTGGTTAATGTTGCTTACTTATTACTGAAAGCTCTTTTCATATGCTAGGTTTTATAAGCTGACCTTATAGAATATATTTGACAGAAATCGTAGTCATCGCCAACGCCAGTGTCATTTGACTGGCACCTGTGCAGGTGGCATGTAAAAAGAACTGTTCGAGCATTGGGCCTCATGGAGGCAGTGACAGGTGAGTGAGGCTTTTGGTAATATACTGTGCTGTATAGACCAGTCAAACCAAGTGAGACCGTAGTTGTAGCCAATGTCAGGTCAATGGCACCTGTGCCAGTGGCACATAAAAAACTCATTACACTCTCGGAGTGGTTGGCATTAGGAAGGGCATTCAGCCATAGAAACCTTGCCAAATCAGATCAGAACCTGATGCAGCTCCCCGGCTTACCAGTTTTCAGTCAAACCGTCCAACCCATGCCAGCATGGAAAGTGGATGTATGATGATGATAAAGACAGAATATATCTGACAGATAAAGACAGGATATATATAGTCATATATTACTGGTATTATTTTAGAAGTTAAAAGAGCTGGTCTAACCCAGATTCACAAGTTGAATTTATGAAAAAAAACAAAAGCTTAATGGGTTTTAGTCCAGTGAAATATCCACCTCCACATCAAAGTTTGTTTCACATTAAGGATACTTTTCATCAAACAATTTTGCAGAAGAATGATTTTAAGAGAAAAATCATTCTGATATATTTGGTCATTCAATAAAAACAAAACATTAGCTATGGAATAGTTATTTGTAAAACAAAAAAAAAAACAAAAAAAAAAACTAGCATTTTATCATAAATGTATATATACATATTTATGAAAAGTTAAAAATAAGGTACAACATGAAGTAGACACTTAAACATAAGATCTACTTCACAACTGATTTTTTTTTATACTTACAAAACAATGCTGTTAAGGGGATTTTTTTTTTTTTTTTTTTAATTTAAAAAATACATTTTGCCAACAAAAAGTCATTTTACCCTCAAATGGTATAAAGAAAAAAAAAGAAAAAGAAATAAAGGCATTGAATAAAGTAATTAAGAAGCATAAGCAGACCTGAAGGACCCATTTGACCAGGAAGGGACAAAGAACCTTAATGGTAGCTGCATTGAGGGGGGAAAATATGAGCCCTCTAATATAAATAGTAGCTATTTGTTAGTAGTTCTGAGCCAATATAAGAAACCTTCTTTACAAAAGCTGCGATTATTGGTGGTGGTAGCAAAGAGCAAGTATAAACCCTTCTCCAGAAAAGAGGAGAGGAAATGGCTATTGGCAGCATTGAGAGGTCAAATTGAGGAAGAGAGTCTCCTAAAAAAAAAGTTGTTGTAAATAGCATAAAGTAAATATGAAATACTCTTCCAAGTAATAGCAGTTTTGGGAAAATGAAAAGCAATTATTATGAGAAGCAAGTATATAAATATATATATATATATATATATATATAAGTATAATTTAGAAAAATGAGAAAATTGTTAGGGATACCTTAAAGCAAATATAATTGATAATAATAATTTTTAAAAAAACCCAAAATAAATACCACTTTAGAGAGTTAAAGTCAGTGTAATTAAAGTCAGCGTAATTTTATTTTAAGTTTTAACTAGTGCTGGTGAAAGACCTTAACCAATGAGTTATCAAAATTTAGTGCTTGACTAAACAAACAAACAAAACAACTAACAAGCAGTAAACTATATAACTACTGTGAATTATTGAACCTTCAAGGACTAGAGCCTCTAAAATAAAACCAAAGCTTCTATGGTAAGACCAACTATGTATTAGTGAGGTTTAATCTTAGGAGTAGAATATCAAATTAATAAATACATTATAAGGTTAGGTTTGAGGAGAAAACTGAAGATTTCGTTGCAAAATTAAAATGAAATGGTGAAATATGAAGCCAAAAGAAAAAAAAGAACAAGAAAATGATTAAAATGCAATTATATTTTCATGGAAAATATCAGTACGTTAAGTCCATGGCTCAAATTAATTCCAGGTCAGAGCCTTTTCACTTCACATCACTTGTCTTGCTAATGTATCGCAGAAGAGAATGAACAATGTCACAGAGTGGTAGTTATGATTTGAGTAGCGACTGAATATTTACAAGAGAAATCTGTAAAATTTCCCTTTTTTTCTGTGTGTGTGTGTGTGTATGTATCCATATGCATGCATTACCGTAGATGGATGTTTGTATGTGCATGTCTGCATGTACATACTTACGTATATATGTTCATATGCGCTTACATACATATTTGAACAGATATGTACATTCATTTTAAATTTTTTAAAAATATGTTATTGTCTGGTTCAGACTACAGTAAAGAATGAGCTACAGAGATTTTAGTAATCAAATGCTTAAACTGCTGTGTCTGTATAACATAAATAAATAAATATCTATACAGTCAGAATAATAAAAGTGTGCATGGAGGCATATACACAGAGATGTGCATCTATATATAGATGCAAGTGTGTTCCTATCAGAACTCAAAACGAACAAACAGAAATGGTGAAAGAAATCTTATACAGGCTGGAGTGAAGTATTAGTTGTAGAGCAGTAAGTAATCGTAAGTAACGAATATATGCAATACAAATCTTCAAAGTAACAAATGCTATATGTTATATTGAATGACTATTTACGTATTAGTGTGTGAGCAAATATATATATATATAGAGAGAGAGAGAGAATTAAAAGACAGAACCTCCATAAAGTAATTTAATTAATAATTAAAGATATCTATAATAAAATATAAATTTAAATATATTACTAACATTGTACTAAAAATTTCTATACTAAATAATATACATTAAAAATATACACATTAAAATGACATTATTATTAATATTGTACTGAAAATTTCTATACTAAATAATACACATTAAAACGACGACACGTGTTTCGTGACTATGTATACAAATCTACAATATTAAAATCAATAATCTCAAAAATTGATATTTCTTCGATCCAAAGATACATAGCCACTCTTCAGGTCTCAATAATATAAAATAAATTTACAACATAAATGAAGACGTTATAATTACACTCTACATTTATAAATAATTGATAAGATTTAACAATATTAAGGAAAAGTAGGAGCATGACTCCTATATATATATATATATATTGCTTAAGTATTACTCAAGCAATCAACAATGAGTCCACAGCATCTTATAGCAGAAACAGCTGTAAGCTAATGAAGTTCATAAGATAATCGTTTATTTCTCTGTCATCTTATATTCTTTTTATATATATATATATACACACACATACACAAGGGGGTGCTGAAAAGTCCCTGGCTTTGAGTAAAACAAAATACAGGATGATCAGTTAATAATGATTTTTATTCAACATATTCACCTAGTTATTGCAGCAGCTCAGTTTTGCTAGGCCCTGTAAAAGAATTTGAAAGTTTGGGCCTCCAACCAGGCACTTCACAATACCATTAAAGCCAGGAACTTTTCAGCAGTCCTCATGTATGCATGCATATATGCATTAGATGTTGCTATACACCACTGATCACAATGTACTTCTTTGCATTGTTGTAGCATTCAAATGACACCACCCAGCTGACTAGGCATATAAGTAACTGAGATCATGACATTCCTGTCTAAACAGGATGCTAGTCCATAGCAAGGTTATACTCATTTACAGCTGAGTCAACTGGAGCAAAGAGAAATGAAGTGTTTTGCTCAAGAAAGCAAAGAACCTCCCAGTTTGGGAAATCAAAGCCACAATCTTGTGCTCATGAATGTAACACCCTAACCCAGTTGTTCTCAATCATATTTTACCTATGGACTCTTTTGATTCCCATTTTATTTGGATGGACCCTATTAACCATTCCTTATTAAAAAAAAAACCCTATCATGCTTTTTAATTATATAGTACTAGGAATTTTATAAGAAAATTGTTAAAATAACTTGTGTGTTTTAGAACTATAACCAATCTATTACATATAAAGTTTAACAACAAAATCTTATATGGACCCCCACCCAAGGGCTATATGGAACCTAGTTGAAAACCACTTCCCTAACCACTAATGGATGGATATGCAGGTGTGTGTATGTTAGTGTGTGTGTGTGTGTGTGTATATATATATATATATTATATATATATATATTTATTTAGTGAAGGGAAGAAATGGAGCTGAACGAAGATTCTACAAAATTCCTTTTTATATATAATACATAAATTTTGTAGAATCTTCGTTCAGCTCCATTTCTTCCCTTCACTAAATATATAAAACTTCAATTATCCACGCTAAGGCACGGTTGCGACACCCCATGGCCGTAACCTCAACCGTGTTTTTTTCTGTTGTGATTTTTGCTACCCAGGTATCGGTTAAATTTTGAATAATCCGTAACAAGATATTTCATTTATCCATTTCAATAAATATATATATATATATATATATACATATACATACATACACTAGACTACCCATGACCAGTTGGGTCACCAATAGTTCAAGGTACCCGAAAAAACTGCATATCTCAGGAATCTGTGGTCCGATTTACGCAAAACTTATGTTATTCCGTGTGTATTCACATATCAATGGTCCCTTACTTTCAAAGCATTTTCCCCATTATACGCAGGTTTGGCTATTTATAAAGGTACCCGTAAAAAAATAACACGTATATCGGTAACCCATGGTCCGATTTACGCAAAACATAGATACATGTATTCTGTTTGTATTCACATGAGCATCCGATTCCTGATCTCTCCTGCTTTTGTCTCTTTCCCTCTGTTCCGCCAGATGTTCAGCCCTTGCTTTATCAGTCTCATTGACCCTACTGTATTTTTTATAATTAAATCTTATTAGGAATTGTACGAAAAAATAATTTAATATTTTGTACATGGTAAGAGTATAAGCAATTTATTGCTTGTAAATTTTAACAAGAAAAATCTTACATGGGCCCCCAAGGGCCATATGGACCCTGGTTGAGAAGCCCTGCATTACATTATGTATGTATGCATATGTGTGTGTGTTTGTTTATACATGTGTCCATGCATGCAATACTACAAAAGTTTACTAATCAACAATATTACCACATTAGTAGTAACTACAAACAATAACATGTTTCACACTTAAAACATTGTTTTTAACATTCCATTTTCTTTCTTATAACTTCAAGGTAATAATTTGGTCAATTAGACACTTTGGACATTTGTCAAGACATCCATTGTTTTTTTTACTATCTTGTACACCACTTTCTGATGCATTTTTTTAATATAAATCACTTCATAGATTAACAGTCTTGCTAGTCACTGCATTGTTGCTATTATTATGTAACACCAGTCAGTCATACCCAAGATTCAGAGGCAGTATGGAAATATTTGATCTAAATATACATTTGATTGATGTTTTTAACCAATGCCAGTTCAGTCAGTGTAAAATGAGTTGTTCCAGTATGGAGGACATTAACCCTTTAGCTTTTAAACTGACCATATCCAGCTCAAATATTCTACCTGTTTTATGTTCAAACTGGCCAGAGCTGGGACGTCACACCTACCTTACAATGTCATTGTAAGAATAGACAAACACATCATCAAAATTTCAAAGCTACAAGACAATGCATAATTAATCCAAAATAACGTGAATAAATAAGCACTACATTTGACAGAGTAATATGAACACAAAAGTGTTAAGCACTTGATCCTTACATTAAAATAACCAATGTGCAGATATGCAAGCTAATCCTTTGCCTGTAGGAAGCATTTTCATAAGTTGGTCCTAAACATCCATCATTGTTTTCAGACTTTTAGTTAGGCCCTCGTTTCATACATTCTCAGTAATATAAAGCTTTTTTTTTTTTTCATAATTACCAAGTTACCCAGAAAAAAATATCCTTTGTACCACATGTGATACACAAGGCAAAGGGTTAAGTGACTACACATCATTCCCTTGGTTGATTTGAAGTCACTGTAATATGTCTCACGGGCAAATTACATGACTCTGCTTGCCTCAGTCGGCCTAACTGTAATATAAAAGCTTCTCTTGTGACTGAATATTTCGTTGTGAATGTATAAGTACTACGAAAGGACAAGTGTAGTAAAAGCAAACGCTCCAAGTCAGATTTAAATATCCAAATTTTCAAACCCCAAACTTAGCTATACTTTTATGAAAAAAGAAGGATATAATAGTTTAAAAAATTAGTTATTCTCTTCAACTTTACATCAATAAAAACTGTTAAATGCCTAACATTTTGAGATACATCGTTACTAAGATAAATTTTTGACAGTGACAGATACAGGTGTAAATGCAATTAGTTTAGAAACAAAAGGTTCCTAGTTTGAATCCAACCTGAAATAAATGTACGAAATTTGGACTTGGTAGCTGGTAATGGTTGGAGATCAAACAGATTGAAGCATAGTGAATATCAATAATCCAGGATGTTGTCATCTAAAGTATTATTTGATTTCATATTATCATCACCATCATTATCGCTAATAGCTTAACCAATTAATTTTTCTTTCAGTACCTACTCCCATTATAACTTTACAACAGAATCACCCAATCCAAGCTGGCATTGAAATCCAGCTGCAAAAGGACAACAGAAATGATATAACTAAACCAGAGTTCAAAGAAACTGGTCATGGTCTGTCTCACAAAAAACTTTACAGGGGAGGGCCATCCATCCTTCTGAAAGACTTTTTTTTTTTTTCTTTCAAAAAGGGATAACTCTGAAATGTCAGTATCTTCTAGCATACAAGCATCAAAGTCACAAACATGTGTGTATGTGTGTGTGATGAATTGAATCATTTTATAGAATTAGAATCATCATCATTTAACATCCATTTTCCATGCTGGCATGGGTTGGATGGTTCAGCTAGAGCTGGCAAGCTGGAGAGCTACACCAGGTTCCATTCCTGTGTTTTGGTTGGGTTTCCATGGCTGGGTACCCTCCTTAACACCAACCACTTTACAGAGTGCACTGGGCACGGATGTTTTTATTATCTAGCATTAGCATAGGTGTTTTTATGTGGCACCAGCCCAGGTGCTTTTTATGTGGCACTAGCACCAACACGGTCAGCCAGGATGGAAGCATTAATCAAGGTGGTTTGAATGTTCTTTGAATATTATATTCTAAAACAGATTCTAGAAAGAATATCACCTGTCGATAAAATGCCAGACAAAATAATGGTTTAATATAATGAAATACAGATTTTCATGTTAAAAAAGCAATGACTGTTAGTGTAGGTTTTGAAGAAATATGCTAGTTAAATTCCCTTTTACACCAAGTTTAGGATATAAAAAGATGCAATACTTTTTTTAATAAAAGATAATTCACACAAATGAATGCATGGCTGTATGATGAAGAACATAGGCGCAGGCATGGTTATGTGGTTAAGAAACTGGCTTTGCAACCTCATGGTTTTGGGTTCGATCCTACAATGCATTGAGTGAATTTGGTAGATGAAAACTGTGTGTAGATCTATTATATATGTGAGTTTGTGTAAATCTACATCACCACTTGACAACCAATGCTGGTTTGTTTACATCCCCATCACCAAGCAGTTTCAGCAAGACAGACCAATAAAATAAGAGTCAGATTTTCAAAAAAAGTACTGAGGTCAATTTGTTCGATTTGAACCCTTCGAGATGGTACCCAGCATGATCACAGTCCAATGACTGAAACAAGTAATCAATAAAAAATAATGATAACATAAATATATTTCTTACTAATTAATCCTAGTTAATTCTCTAACATCAATGTAGAGTGATAATGATGTCTGTGTATAAAGTATTACATTTTGTAATATTTTAGCATTTAACCCTTTCATTACTGTATTTCTGTTGAGATGCTCTGTGTTTCTTTCAATTACTTTAAACATAACAAAGAATTTAGTAAAATAACTTAGTTATCATTAAGCTAGTGTTAGGAACATAAATTGTGACTAAGGTTTAGTGGAAGATTTTAAATCAAAACTAATGAAAACAAGACATTTGCACTCAGAGCCAGAGCCGGTTTCAGCCAGGTTGGTAACAAAAGGGTTAAACCGGCCATATCCAGCCTAAACATCCAACCTGTTGTATGTTCAAACCAACCAGATCTGGTATCTCACACCTATCCTACAATGTCAATCTACACAAACATCAAAATCTCACAGCTATGAGATGGTGCATGATTAATTACAAAGTAATTGAATAATTAAGCATAATATTTACCAGAATAATCTGAATGCTTAAGGGCTAAGGTTGAACAAATCTTGAAACCTTTAGTTTATATAAACTGTCCAAGTGTTTTTGACCATAAGTTATGAACAAACAAAAACAAAGGCTTTGAGGTTTAGAAGGGGAAAAAAAGGGGTAAAAAGAAAAAAAATCTATGATCCCAAATTGAAAGTCAAATTTTCAAGGCAGATAAAGCAACCCAATTCATGGGAAACTTAAAGCAATTTGGACTGTTGAAAGCAAAAAGAAGGAATCAACCTGCTGGAGGCTTGGAGAATCTACCCTGTGTTTACCTTGGCTAGAACTTCCGATAACTGAAAAACAATTACATTATCAGAACAAAAGATTAACTGAGATCATTCACCAATCATGACACCGCTATGATCTAAATTATAAAAAAAATACAAATAAATATATACATACATACATACATACATACATATATATATATATACACACACACACACACACACACACACATACACACACAAATATATGCGCACACACACACACACGTATAATAAACACAACTACATGAATGCAAAACCATATGTTATATATATATATATACAGACAAAGATTTCAAAATTTAAAGTTAAGACAGAAAAAAAAGTGGGGAAAAAAGTTAGCAGATTAAAAACCAATTTTTCGAGGCTGATATTATATCTTTATATCTTACAATACTTACAAGACTTTCCAGTTGAACAGGAGAATAGAACAATGAAGTTATTAATAAAAATTGATAAGGTGCAGGAGTGGTCATGTGGTTCCCAGTTCAGTTCCACTGCATGACACCTTGGGCAAGTGTCTTCTACTAAAGCCTCAGGGCAACCAAAGCCCTGTGAGTGGATTTGGTAGGTGAAAACTGAAAGAAGCTCATCGTGTGTGCGTCTGTCCCACCACTGCTTGACAACCTGTGTTGTTATGTTTATGTCACCATAATTTAGTGGTTCAGCAAAAAGAACCAATAAAATAAGTACCAGGCTTAAAAAAAAGGGTACTGGGGTCAATTCATTTGACTAAAATTCTTCAAGGCAGTGCTCCAGCATGGCCACAGTCTAACGACTGTAACAAGTAAAAGGTAAAAGATAATTTTCCCATGTTGTGACTAAAGCTTTAAGCAAGAGGGGTTAAATACTTTAGCCTAGAGCCAATGTCACACAAAGCCTGCTGTGGGAACCAAAAGTGCAGGACTTAATTCTGAGCGCTACTATGCTTCTCATTAAAGCAAAAAATAAAATATAACATTTTGAAAAAACAAAAATTGAATACATATTTCATTTTACAGTAAAAATTCATTTCGGATAAAAGAATTTCCATCTTCAAATTTGTTGCAGTGAATTCTTGTCTGAAAAAAATCTAAACCAGAACATTGATATCTTATACTGATTTATTCACCTGGTGTCCTTAGCTTGCTTGCTCAAGGCACACTGTTTCAGCCATTGCACTCTTCAGCTTCTTTTGGTGCCTGCCGTACCCAGTAACATTCTTAGAATTTTAAACCAAATACTTATTCAAAGCCACAGAAGTAAAATTCTAACCAACATACTTTTTTTTGAAATTATTATTGATTTAATATTTATAGACTCCATATACATTTCAGATGGCCATCTCTGCCAAATACAATCTCCATTATTTCACCTCTACTGACTGTAACTCTTCTGTGAAGCCTAAAGTTGTTGTATCAAACAACTACTACTAAGTCCTTAGGCCCTCACAATTCCTGGACCAGGCTGTGTGCTGTGTTCTTGAGCAAGACATTTTATTTCTTATTGCTTCAGTTCACTCAGCTGTAGAAATGAGTTGCAATGTCACTGTATTGGCCTTTGCCTTTCCCTTGGATAACATCAGTGGCGTGGAGAGGGGAGGCTGACATGCATGTGTGGATGCTGGTCTTCTATAAACAACCTAGCCTGGACTTGTGTCATGGAGGGGAACTTTTTAGGTGCAATCCCATGGTCATTCATGACCGAAGGGGGTCTTTTTTTTATAAGTACCTTCCACTGCAAGTCACACAGTATGTGTATGACTAAAATTTTCTGACTCAAAGCTAATATTAAGCCATTCTACTTTTGAGCTAAACAGACATATAACAGAAGTGACAATGAACTCATTACCTGTTCTTTTAGCTCAATTGTTTGGTTCTGCAGTTCCAGGATTTCATTAAGCTGTTTCTCTTTATCTTTCCTCAGTCCAACCACTTCACTTTGTAGTTTCTCATTTTGTTTCCCTAGCCTTTGGTTTTCATGCTTTTCTTCATTTGACAAATCTCTCATCCTAAAAAAGAAAAAAATAATGAAAGAATAAAACTTGGAATCATCATCATCATCGTTTAACGTCCACTTTCCATGCTGGCATGGGTTGGACGATTTGACTGAGGTCTAGCGAACCAGATGGCTGCACCAGACCCCAATCTGATCTGGCAGAGTTTCTACAGCTGGATGCCCTTCCAAATGCCAACCACTCCAAGAGTGTAGTGGGTGCTTTTATGTGCCACCGGCACGAAGGCTAGTCGGGCAGTACTGGCAACAGCCACACTCAAATGGTGCTTTTTATGTGCCACCTGCACAGGAGTCAGTCCAGCAGCACTGGCAACGACCTCGCTCAAATGTTTTTTCACGTGCCACCAGCACAAGTGCTAGTAAGGCGACACATGTAACAATCATGCTCAAATAGTATTTTTCACGTGCCATCGGCACGGAGGCCAGCTTGTTGCTCTGGCCAATAAATGCTTTTTAAATGGTTTTATTCATTTACATTGATCGTAATAGACTTGTCTGGTAATTATTCCACCCAGTTATCTTAGGTGTAAAATAACATATCTGAATGGAACAGAATGCAAGGAATGACAAATTCTTTATTCCATACACATATACACAATAAGCTTCTACTAAGTTTACATCTACTAAATTTTACTCACAGAATTTTTATCAGTTTAACAGACTATGGCAAAAATACATGCCCAGAGACTGAATAAAAAAAAATTTGAAAACAAGCATGTGGTTGCAGAGTACTTTCTTAGCTATACAGCTAGAGTAATCCCTTGCCATATTGCAGTTCACCTATTGTGGTTTATTATTTAAGCTTACGTCGATTCCTCTGTGTTGTTTTGCATTTATAATAAAATAAATATATAGAAATTATAAAAATAATTTTAAAAAAACTATACAGTACAGAATTGTTTTCACTTCACAGATTATCACCAATCATAAGGGCTTTTGGGAACATAAGAACTGCAATAGTCGAGGGATTACTGTATGCCATAATATATGAGAGGTATAGGGAGTTTACATTTATTGAGAAGATCAAGGTATTTATTTTGTCTATTAACTTACTTAACTAGAGCTTCTTTCAGACGCTCATTCTGGAGCTCCACCTGCTTGCATTCATAATTAGCAGCAACACCTTCAGTACCTACAAGAAAAAAAAAAAATTTCCAAAAAAAGAATTGTTTTTTTTTTTTGTTTTATATTTTAAAGATGGATTTGACAAACACTTTCTTTTATATCAATCAAAGCTCTAGCAGAATTCATATCTTATGTTAGACTTATTGGTACTTGGTACTTGGTCTCAAGCATTTGTCTTATGAAGAAAGGCTGAAGACACTCGACCTTTATTCTCTAGAAAAACGACAACGCCGTGGTGATTTCATTCTTGCTCACATCATAAGCGGAAAGTGTAACCTCTCGAAAGAGCTGTTCTTCACTCCAGCTGCGGGGTCACTCCGAAAAGCTCTATCTGTGACGATTTCATCTCAATCGAAGGAGAGGGGCTTTCTCCGTCCGGGTTGCGGATCCGTGGAATAAGCTGCTGGACGAGAGTGAAGATGCCAACAACAGCTCGGTTCAAAGTCTCCCTTGACCACAAATG
Source organism: Octopus sinensis (assembly GCF_006345805.1). Lineage (NCBI taxonomy): Eukaryota > Metazoa > Mollusca > Cephalopoda > Octopoda > Octopodidae > Octopus > Octopus sinensis. The sequence continues at coordinate 50,065,028 of NC_043010.1, read as the reverse complement.
GCCTGAACTCTTTGTATGAACACCACCCTGTACATAACTCCATGTCCCCCTACACAGCCTTGCTTTTTGCTTTTTGAGCCAAAAAATTAACTTAACTTAACTAATGAGTGGCAGATAGGATCAAAACAAAAAAAAATTTTTTTTTTAATCACTGCTAACAGTCAATGCCCTCCAACAATTCAACAAATATCAGAGAACAGTAGAACCTTTATGTGCTCACTTGACTTGCTGTAAGTAGCAGCCAAATATCTCGAATCATAATCAACTATCTTAAAAAGAAAAATAGTAAAAGTTAACCCTTTAGCATTCAGGTTTCTTATTGCTTGCTTATTCATATTGCTTTGACTTAATCATGAATTATCTTGTTGCTTTGAGATATCAATGATGTGATTGTTTACTTTTAGAATTACATTGTATGATAGGTGTGAAAGGCTGGATTTGGTCAGTTTGAACATAAAGCAGGTACAATATTTTGGCGAGACATGGCTGGCTTAATTGCTAAAGGGTCAAAGTTAAAATATAACAATCCACTGCTGGATGTATTCCTCTTCGTGTGTGAAGATTTTTGGTTGTATCCCTACCTTGTTAAGACTGCCACACTAATTTACTGTTCACAGAGCATTCAGTGAATTTTAAAGATTATTTTAACCAGCTGATTGGATTAATTAAATATCTTGCCCAAGGACACAATATGTGTTCTTTGGGCAAGACTTTGAACTGGATCTAATGTTTGAGAGCCCAGTTGCTTAAACACTAAGGTTGCATATGTTCTTGAAAATCAGAAGAAACACAGGATAATAGAGTTTGGAGCACATTATGTCTGAATAAAAGGTTGGATGATCATAAGTAGAATACCTCAAATCATAGAAATATTCTACCAGAGCTGATCTGAGACTTCCCAATAACAAAGCCAAGTAAAACTACAGGAACACTTACAAACATCAATAAACCCAAAAAGGATATAACTTACCTTTGTCCTTGATTTCATTTTCTAAAATATCATGGTCTAAAATAAGTTCTTCGTATTTTTCTTTTAAGCTTTCTAATTCTTGTTCAAGACCTTCACACTGAAATAACAAACCAGAAACAGCAAATGAGAAAAATCTTGGATCAATCTAAGCCTCACGAGTGAAACTAGACAGACAGAAACTGGGCAGAAGCCCTTCAGATGGATTGTACCTGTTCCTTGGTAGATTTAATCCAACACTTGGCTTAATGCCGTGACCTAAGCCCCAGTTACCTTTCCAGAACTCACACTGTTGCAAGCATTTAGACAAGGTCATAGATTTTCTTTTCCTTTCTTCCCCATTGCCAGTCTGAGGTCACCACACTTCCTCACTAGACCTACTAAGCTTTCTATTAGAAGGGAGAGGGGAGGGGATAGGGGGAAGGAGAGGGAGAGGAGATGGGGGAAATGAGAGAGGGGGGAGAGAATTATGGTGCATACTAATTTTGAAAGTTTCATATAAATGAGAAAATAAGTTCAGTAATGAAACAGCATATTGCAGCATGGATGAAAAAGTAATGACAGTTGAATTGATTCTATCTATAGCTATCTATCTATCATACATACACACACACACACAGTTTATCCATATGTTATCTACATATAGGCAGCATTATGGCTGAGTCATCTGAGCATCAGACAGACTGTGCCATGGTATCTGTTTCTCTGACTGTTGGGAAATCCTGCCATGAAGTATTAAACCAGGTTAGAACTGTTCGAGTGCTGTAGCAAATCTAATGAGTAAGGTTGTGACATTATTGACATTTGATGTCACTGTTTAATCTGTGAAATTTCAAATAAAACAAGTTTCTATCATATTTACTACTGCTGTGAAGAGTGGAAACAAGATTACCTGAAAAGGCATTTTACCACTGAAGCAACATATTTCTGCTATTGAAATTCTTAGCAACAGGATTATTTAACCATTAAATGTACTTTCTGAGAGAATCTCAGATAAAGAGAGAGAGACAAATAAAAGCAAAGGGAATAAAGGCAAATGAAACAGACCCTTCGAAAGAATGTATTAGTTGTAATACATATAGATATCTTAATGAACTCTGTACAGCATATACATGATCATATAGTAAAAGATATGCCATTTAAGTTTGTATTGGGTTGTCCGGAAAGTTCGTGCCGATTTATAGTAGCTTACCTTTCAACTTATTTTAGAACATGGTTGAGTCCATAAAATAGAATTTGACTACACCGCCATTTAGAGCACAGTTTAAGTATCTTTTCAAGGAAAAAGATTTATAACCTATGTTAATTTTGTAGCCCTTTAAAATGGAAAATAAGAAAGTTCATCTTCGGCACTTGATGCTTTGGGAACCAGACAAAAATTGCTGCAGCTTGGCTGGGATGTGTTACCCCACCCTCCATATTCACCAGATATTGCTCCTTCGGATTTCTACTTATTCAGGTCTCTGCAGAATAGTCTTAATGGTAAAAATTTAAATTCCTTGGATGACATAAAAAGATAACTTGATGAATTCTTTGCCATGAAACCACCTCAATTCTGAGAAGAGGGTATTTTCGATTTAAAGGAAAGATGGAGACGCATTGTGCAACAAAATGGTTCATATTTGGTTGATTAAAAATGTAATGGCAAGTATTTATTGACCTTTTTCTTTCCTTTAAAAATAGGCACGAACTTTCCGGACAACTCAATACAAGTAATAATTTGTGTCATCCGTTAACCCTTTTGAATGTGGGAGGGAGATATATCCACTCAAAATTTCATTGCCATGAAGTGTGGAAAGTGGTTTTACCTCACAGCTTTGAAAAAAATTTCTCCTTATGCTGTGGAAAGGTGAGATTACTCCCTCAACACATTTAACAAAAGACAATTTTTCAGAGCAAGAATCAAATGCTTTTAGGGGTAGATATGAAAGCTGTACCTACAGGAGATACTGGAAAAGTATTGCAGGAGCAGAAAATATCAATTTTATTTTTCAGTGGATAATTAACATCATTATGGGAATGACCGTGAAATTAAGTTTGCAGCCAAAGCATTAAAAATTCAACAAACGTAATTACCAGAAAATTGTTGACAAAAGCAAATTTCAAGAAAACAGTGAGAACTACTAGACAAATTTTGGAAGAATTTTAAAACTGAATCTTTGCAAAGTTGAATCAATTACAAATGTGATCAAAGATTTCTATAAGACCAATCAAATACAGAATAAAAATTGTAGTGTTCACTTCAGATGGAGTAACTGTAATGCCAAGATAAAACAAATGATCAGCCACACAGCTCAAAGTGTTCTTCATCTAATACAGCAACACAGTGTTGTGTATTATGAAGGGTTAGCAATGACTGATGCTTGGGATACTGCTCTTGATGTAATAAACGTTTCTAGTTAGTATTTTAACATTACTAGCATTAACCCTTTCGTTATCCAACCCGGCTGAAAACAGCTCTGGTTCTGAGTACAAATGTCTTGTTTTCGTAAGTTTTGAATTAATATCTTCCACCAAACCTTAGTCACAATTTATGTTCCTAACACTAGCTGAATGATAACTAAGTTATTTTACTAAATTCTTTGTTATAGTTAAAGTAATTGAAAGAAACACAGAGTATCTCAAAATAAATACAGTAACGAAAGGGTTAAATATGTTAACACTGACTCAACTCTTAAAATAAAATGAACAAACTAACAAACCCTAACAACCTCTGTTATAGAATTTTTACCCAAAGATTAATCTCAAAAATTTACCTTTTCTTCAGCCATTTCCTTGTCTAGGGTCGCAATTTCAACAGTTTCAGCAAAATCAGCCATTTCCTCTTTATACCGATCATATTCAGATCTGACATCTCGGGCTTCCTACAAAAACAAACAAATGAAATTGATAAATATTTTGTGTAACTTAATTAAAACAGATGATGGGGAAAACACTAAATCCACATGCAGATGCTTTCCTGATACAAAAGAGAGGTTAATTTAAAGAAGGATTTAAGTTGAATTGGTGTGTTCACTATAAAACTTTCTTGATGTTAAAGATTGGCAACATATCAGAACTGCAAACTAAACGAAATCCATTGTATATACATATATGTACATGTGACCATGTTTGTGTTTGAGTGACAATGTCTGTGTGTCTGCGTCCATGTGTGTATGTATGTGTATGTGTCAGTGTCCATGCATGTGTGTATGTATGTGTGTTGGGGATTGTGTGGCCATGTGTGCATATCTATGTGCATGTGGCCATGTGTGTGTGTGAGTGAGTGTGTGTGTGCGTGGTGTCCATGTGACTGTGTACTCCCTTCATGTCATGCCTACACATCCATCTTTTGTAAACAGTGGCTTCATTGATGTTGCTATTTGTTTGCAGTCCACAACAAAAGAATGTCTAGGCTTCTTGACATGTTGCACAATCTTAGTAAACAGAATGACTAGTTTTGGTATCATTTGTTTCCAGTTCTCCACATAAGCACATCCAGGCTGTTCGTTGCTCAATAGACTAGGAGATTATCACTGCATCTGGAAACAAGTGGGAGTTAATGACAAGAAGGGCATCAGACCCTCATAAACACTGTACCAAAATATCCTCATATGGCCCATGCATGCTTGGAAAAGGAGACATTAAAATGATGATCATAATGAAGTTGAATGCCTTGTAGAATCTGTCCAATCCTGCCGAGTTCAACCGTAAAATCCCTGCCAAAACAGAGTAGCCTTGGATAAATTTTCTACCTGGCTTGCTCCTATCAACCATCCGACTCATACATGCATGGAAGATGGACATCAAATGATGATTGTGAGGAAGAATGAGAGGCCAGATAAGGCCAGTTTGAACACAAAACAGACAGAATATTCGAGCTAGGCACAGCAATTCAAACGCTAAAGGGTTAAAATAATTTACCTTTTCTGCAGCCTGGAGCTTTCTGTTTAAGTCATTGTTTACTTCTTTCATTTTCACTTTATTTTCAGAGATCTACAAAGACAGAAGAGATAGGTTACAAGAGATTGCAAGTAGTAGGTTACAGGTTTCCTCCGATTCAAAAAGAACATAAAACACAAAATTCTCAGGACCCTTAAAAGTCTAGATCAACATCATTAAGTTCCATTTATTTTATGATTTCACTTAAGCCTAATGATACAAATAACCAGTTACTAGAACTCAATTTACATATACTCCACAGGAAAGCATCAAGAAAGTACAGATCATAACATCAATCAATGAATGACAAAAGAACAGGAGATACATAATCAGTTTCATAAGCTTAGAGTTGTTTCTGCTATAAGAAACTGTGCACTCAGAACGGAGTGCTTGAGCAACATTCTATAGCTTCCTCAGAGCCATTTAGATAACGTATATGTTTACTGTGAATTTTATGTACTCATTACTATCATTTGAAAGGAAGATCAGGAGAGTGATTTACCATTTTGATATGAACCTAGTTGAGGCTGCTTCTATTTCTGTGTAACAAAATCACTCATGAAAGATGCTTATATAAAAAAAATTAAAACATTCTATTATAATTATACATAAGCACCTTTTAAATCCATTATTTTACTAAATTCCTCCAAATTCTTCACTATTTTCAAAATTTATTGAAGCACAAAGGTAATGTCTTTCATTAATTACATATACAGTCAAGAGTTTAACTTAGGATCACTTTACATTTCAAGTTCAAATATTTTAGATTATACTATCCAAGGTGTCCATTTTTAAAAATTACAGTAGTGTGTGATTTCAGTGGGATTTCACTGTTTCTTAGCAGGTAAAGCAACAGTGCTGCTGTGGGCTGTGTAACAGTGATGGGGAGAAAAATGGCTGTGATGATACCTTGATGATAGTTGTAATTGTGATAGCAGTAATAAGACAATGATAGTGATGATGCTCATAGTAGTGATGATAATGATGATGGTAGTGATGATAACGATGGCTGTCAGAATGATGATAATGGCCGTGAGGATGATGGCTGTGATGCTGATGGTAATGATGATGGTAACGGCTGTGATGATGATGATGATGGCTGTGACGATGATGGTGACGGCTGTGACAATGACTGTGACGGCTGTGACAATGACTGTGATGGCTGTGACAATGACGGTGACGGCGATGACGGTGACGGCTGTGACGATGACAGCTATGAAGGTTGTGATGATAATGATGGTGGTGATGGATGTGATGATAATGATGATGGATGTGATGATAATGATGGTGGTGATGGATGTGATGATGATGATGGTGGTGGTGATGGCAGTGATGATGATGAAGGCAATGATGATTGTATTAATGACAATAAAGATATCAATAATGAAGATTAATCAAAGTTAAATATTTCTAACTTGTTAAAAAGAAAACAAAATACAAAACAAAAAAAAAACCTCCATACTACCAGCAAAGGAGACTTTAAAATACTTACAATCTGCATCTCAATTTTCAGTTTTTCAAATTCCTTCAGCTTGGCCTTGTCCTCAATACGTTTTACCTTCAGGGTCTCCAGTTTTTCATTCAGATCTTTTATCTCAGCTTTCAGTCCAGCATTCTCTTGCTCTTTCTGCAGTACAGAGAACTTGTCCTCAGCAATAGTCCTCATGGCAGTAACATCAGCAGCTGCCGCCTTTATTGGCAGTAATGAAAGAAAGAAAACAGAAATTAGTTTCAATAATGATATTAATAATAATAATAATAATAATAATAATAATGGTTTCAAATTTTGCCACAAGGGCAGCAATTTTAGGGGAGGGGATGAATCAATTACATCAACCCCAGTGTTCAACTGCTACTTATATTATTGACCCCCTGAAGGATAAAAAGTAACGTCGACCTCGGCAGAATTTGAACTCAGAACATAGCAATGGGTGAAATGCTAAGCATTTTGTCCAGCATGCTAACAATTCTGCCAGCTCACCACCTTAATAATAATAATAATAATAATGGTTTCAAATTTTTGCACAAAGCCAGCAATTTGGCGGGAGGGGTAAGTCAAATAGATTGACCCCAGTGTTCAATTCAACTGGTACTTATTTTATTGACCCGCAGCAGAATGAAAGGCAAAGTCGACCTCGGTAGAAATAGAACTCTGGACCCAAAAGACAGGTGAAATGCCACTAAGCATTTTGCATAGCATGCTAATGATACTGCAAGCTCACCGCTTTACAGTTCGCAACTGTAAAAGTGTCTATGTAGGCTATATATGAGCCATGTCTATATGGCTCAGAAACCTGGACGTTATCAAAGAAGCTTGAGAGGTGGTTGAATGGAACCTACACTCGCCTCCTTATGAGAGCTCAAAATCTCTCGAGGAGGTGCCATCCAACCAAAATGCAAATATATGGGAAACTACCACCTGTGTCATCTCTTGTGAAAGGTAGGAGAGTCCAGTTTGCTGGACATTGTTGTAGAGCTGAAAAAGAATTTATACTCTTCTCCTCTGGAAGCCATCTACTCGCAATATCAGAGGGCGCACACTCTCCTACCCTGATGTAATCTCCAGGGATACAGGCATCCAGCAACAGGACCTCCGTAATGCCATGATGGACCGTGAAGTCTGGCGTTGCATGGTAAATTCCATTGTCTCAACCACGGTCGAACAATGATGATGATGATGATGAGCCATGTTATTTATATCAGCATGATTTTCCCAGCTGCTCTTCCATGTGGCATGGGTTGGATGAGACTTTCTATGTCCAGACACCCTTTCTGTTGCCAAAACATAGTCGTTTTAAAATTAAGATAATTCTTTTATTTCACTAGTCTTCACATGTCTGACAAACTAACAGACATATTGTTTACTGGAAACAAAAACAGCTAATTAACCACATGGTTTTGGGTCGAGTCCCACTGCACAACATCTTGAGCAAGTGTCTTCTACTACATATACAGCTCCAAGCCAACCAATGTCTTCTGGGTGAATTTGTTAAATGGAAACTTTGTAGAAGCCCACTGTATATGTGTGTGTGTCCCTCACCACATGACAACCAGTTTTGGTTTGTTTACATCACCATAACTTAAAGGTTTGGCAAAAGCAACTGACAGAGAAAGTACTAGACTTTAACAAAATAAGTTCTGGGAGCGATGTGTTTGACTAAAACCCAGCGAAGTGGTGCCCCAACAAGGTCACAGTCCAATGACTTAAAAAAGATGAAAGGTATATCCACTTGAAATATAAACATCTCTTCAAACAGAAGTCAATTCTGGATTTTTATGAGGAAAAAAAGAAAGAAAGCTCACCTGTGAAACAGTCCGGGTGCTCGGGGAAGTAATGCTTAAGCTTTTCTCTTCACTCGGGGTCGTTTCTCGGCTTCGAGACATGCGTGATGGGATGCCAGAGCTCTCTCGACTTGTGGTCATCGAGGTTTGCATTCGTGAGGGCTCACTGAAACTGGAGGACATCTCCATACTGGTTGATGGACTGGTTTCCTTTGAGCTTGATCGTGACGCAGCTTCAGCAATATTTTCAGAACCTACAAACAATAGACAAGAATTGCTTAAATAATATAAAAAATATAAACAAAATTATTAAGTGTAACAGACTTATATTTCTTTTTCAATATGCATTCATTTCACTTACTCCTATCTTAGATATTTCTATGTACACTACATTTCAATTGGATTTTATCTCTGATTATCCTCTGTTTTATTACTATTATTCTTAGTTAAGACAGTAAGGCTGGCAGATTCATTAGCATGCCGGATGAAATGCTCAGCGGTAATTCACCCATCGCTATGTTCTGAGTTCAAATTCCATCGAGGTAGACTTTGCTTTTCATCCTTTTGGAGTCAATAAAACAAGTACCAGTTGTGTACTGGAGGCAGCGAGCTGGCAGAATTGTTAGCACGCTGGATGAAATGTTCAGTGGCTATATTCAGAGTTCAAATTCCACCAAGGTCGACTTTGCCTTTCATCCTTTCAGGGTTGATAAATTAAGTACAAGTTGAGTGCTGGGGTTGATGTAATTGACTTAACCCTTCCCACCAAATTTCAGGCCTTGTACTTATAGAAAAAAGCATTATTGCTATTATTACCATTATTAGTCTAGGTGGCTAGCTGACAGAATTGTTAGCATGCAGGGCAAAATACTCAGCAGCATTTCATCTGGTTTTAGATTCTGAATTCAAATTCCACCAAAGTAGACTTTGATCTTTCATTTTTGGGGAGCCAATAAAATAAGTACAAGTTGGGAACTGGTATTGATGTAATCAGCTTACCCAAATCATCAGATCACCAGAACATCATGGTGTAACCACGATGTTCTGATCTGTGAATATACAATTGTAATGTATGTGTAGCATGCATATTAGTGCAGACATGTAAACATTATTTATTATGCACTGAAATTATTATTACATGACGAAGACTGCGAAACAGCTGTAATCCTAAAGATGACAAGTGGGTAGATAAATATCATCCTCCCTCATGCCTCCTGAGTGTTTATGATTTATATATTCCTCATAAAATAATTGATAAGATCTCCAGGACTTTCAATGCATGGAACTCTGCATTGTACTCCTCTGTACTGGATTACTATGTGGTGTGTTAGCCAAGTCCACCTTCTGTGATAGCCACACAATTCTAAGAATCCATATATTACACTATATCACACATACACACAAGGAATTTTTTACAGTTTCTGTCCATCAAATTCATTCACTAGGTTTTCATTAGCCTAGGATATAGTTAGAAGACACTTGCCCAAGGTGTCATACAGTGAAACAGAACCTGAAACAATGTGGTTGGGAAGCAAACTTCTTACCACACAGCAACTCATGCCTATTTCCACACCTGCTCCTTATCAACCATGTTTATGCTTGTTTTCTAAAAATCAAAAGTTGCAGGTAATTTGAGCTAATTTCAGAGAGTATCAAGCTCATACTGTAGAGAAATAAAGAGAATGAATAAAGATAAAAGAAAAAAAAAACGGAAGTAACAATAAAAGAATATTATACTTTTTCCAACAAAGCTGGGTGGTCTGAGGCCAGACCTGCGAGCAGTCTTCTTGACATCTGTAGGTGTTGTAGCAGTGTCAGAACCTCCTTCTGGACTGTCAACGGCTTGAATCTACAGAGAGAAAGGAAAATAAATGAAATCACACTTAAAATTATTACAAAAATAATTCATGATAATGTTCATTTAAAGATTATAGAAAAACTTGTTAACGAAACCATTTAAGAATCTTCTAAATGGTCAAATAAAATTTTAAGAGAAAGAGAGAAAGAAAAGAAACTGGAATATAACCAAATTTATCATCTAGTGTATTGATAGTAACAAAACACTCATTAACACGGCATTACTAATAATGAAATAGACAAGGCCTGATAAAATTAAGACATTAATTGCCCAACATTTAGTAGAATCAGGAAACAGCTACTTTCTTTCTAAAAATAGTATGACTTTATAATACTTCTTAAATTAGTAAAAATATTACAGGTGAGGAATGATAAATATTTTACCTGTACTGGTCACAGTCAATATTTTTCAAGAACTATGACCACAAAAACAAAAATAACATCAACAAAAAACAAGAATAAAATTTTATATTCTATACAAACAGTACATATATGACTTATAAAGAATCACTTTCATAAGATCTCACAATATGGAACATTATTTGAAAGGGGTAAAGAAACTTAGTCTCTCCTTTTTATTTTTTCTCTCCAGCAGAATATATGATGAAAAAAAAACAAAAACGAAGTGAAAGATCTCAGTGTAAACATCAGGCAACTTGACATGCAAAGTATTATGTGCATGGCATCTATAAGTCTTGTAGACTATGGAGCCCCTGCAGAGGGGGAAAAGGATCAAGAGCATTTTCTGCAAAGACTGAAGTCTAATCTTTGACCATAAGTCTGGCATATAAAGACTTGTTTCTTGTGTGAGTGTTGCCAATAGAATTTCAATGAAATGCCATAACTTCCTGTGCTAGCTTTGTTCCTCCAAGTCTTATGAAAATGTTGTTCTCCATTTCTTAATCTGTGACACTGTTTCCACAATGTTGTCTGTAAGTTTCCTCAATGACAGGGTTAATGTATGCATATATCTTAGTTTCACAGGTATGAGGAACCTTTGCCTTTCAATCTAAATGTCAGTACACCATAGCAGGTATTTTGGACTATGACATTTTTTTTTCCACATGGCAGATATTTCCAAACTATCAAAGTCCTCATTGGAGAAAGTGAACATAAATACCAGCTTTGTTAAAGTATGTCAATGTTACATATCCTGTCCTATCATTTGATCCAAAGAACTCTGCATAGATATCCCATACAAAACATATAAAGTTTGTATTTGTTTAAAGTACATTACCCATGATGCACTGCCACAGAATAATCAGCAGACACTTTACTTGAACAGTTTCGTAAATGATTCAGAAAGTTGCAGAGTAAATCTCAAGTCACAATGTGGCCTCCACCAACAGGAAGTCTGCCATTGAGAGAAATTTTCACCGGCTCTCATTAACCTAACGAAAGACACTGAACTCGTCAGTAGAGTAGGCTTGTTTAACATGTTATCACTCATTGACTGCTCAACTAAACTGTTTAGCAACACAATGTGTTTCCATGATGGCATAATGAATATTAAGCAATATGACAGATTTTTTTCAGAAAATTTGGAGCAAGGAGTTTAAGTCAAGCAAGATGCATCTTCATCTCCAACACTACATGATGCTTTCTTCATGATGCTTCTGAAATAAGCATTCAAGTCTTCAAATGACAAAATGTAATATCATATTTACTACTGAATAAGATAGTAGTACCATTTTAATATTTTTGCCTAATTATTTCTACTTAAAGTAAAAAAAAAAAAAAAGAGCAATAGGTATTATTTTGATTGATTGTTACATTCAACTCTTTAAATTACCAATTATTGGGACTTTTAAAATTATTGGGGTTATTAAAAAAAAAAAAGAAAAAAGAGCAAACAATTGAGTTCAATTTTTATAATCCTTCAGCTGTAATATTTTCACTAATAACATAAAAAGCATTGTAGAGATATACTATTATATATTCTGTCATATAATTTTGCAAAATTCAACAGTTGATTTTATGTATTCCTTTTTTAAGGTATCATGCAACAGCTATAGCAACAGAAAGATCTTACCTTTAGATCTAATTCAAAAGTTAACGAAATCTTTATAACTACTGAGAAAACTGTCACAGTTCCTTTTTGAGCTAATTTATCTTTAACTGAAATTATCAAGATGCACAACCATTTCTAGAATCAGATAAGTTTAAAAGGACTTCGGATTTCCTCACACAATGAAGAACCTAAATATTTGTGCACTTCTGTTTGAAATACAATCAACACAAATTAACAGAAATTTAACCCTTTGCTTGCCCAAAGCATTTTCATAAGTTTATTCCAAACTTGTTTTTTTTAGTTATTCTTTGTTTTATACATTCTGAGTAATATAAATCTTTCTTTTCATAAGTTCAGAGTTACTTGGGCAGTTCAAAAAAAATTTTTTAAATAGGAATGTGTATCATATATATGATGCATGGATACCAGGGAAATATGTCCTGTGTATTACAGGTGATACAAAGGACAGGCAAAGGATTAATTAACTGAGATAGAAAATTTTTTAAATGGCATTTAGACAACTACTTCCAACTAGAGAAAATGACCTGAAAAAGTATGGCAAAGGAAATCATTTTTTTAAATTTTTTATGGTAAAAGAATTTACTGACAGCTCTGAATAAATGGTAACCACATAAAAATTAATTTAATAGGAACATATTTGTTAAAAGCTTTACCAATTTTCAAGATTTAGTGCCACTCATTTTCAAACATTATCAGAGAGGCCAATAAACCAAGATCTGTTTCCAAGGCTTAAATAAGACACAAAACTGTATCAAAATGTTTTGACACAGTTCATCTATTTTTGCCACATTAACAGTCTTTTCATGTTCAAAAGCAGATACCAAATACACAAAACTTCTATACATTCAAAATACAATAAAGAACATTATTCAAACCAAAGTTAATAAAAAACTGAAACTAACAACCTTTTTCCGTATCTTCTCCAAGAAGAAAACATGGAAACAAAATTACTAGCCCCTTTTTTTTTCAAGTCCAGTCACTAAGCAGCATTTCAATTAGCTACAAAAAAGGTTTACTCTGACAATTGTCTCTTATCAATAAGTTGAAATAAAAGACTTTCAAGTTATATATATGAGATTTGAACCAGCCTGCTTTTAAGTAATTCAGAGATGCCCTCATCATCACCGTCATTTAACATCCACGTTCCATGCTGGCATGGGTTGGACAATTTGACAGAATCTGATGGGTTCAAGGACTGCATCATGCTCCAGTGTCTGCTGTGGAAGGGTTTCTACAGCCGGATGCCCTTTCTAATACTAACCACCTTACAACAGGTACAGGGTGATTTTATCATGGCACTAGCACTAAGGCCACCATGCAGCTCGCAAAAGTATAAACCTTGAAGGAGAGTGAGGGTGGGATCAGCTTTCGTCTAGGGGACAAGGGGTTAAAGTATAAGAAAAGGGGGTGAGGGGAAAGCAGGTTCTTATAGAGGAGCTGCATGGCTACTCACATTTAGAAGAGATGCCATCTGGAGGGAAAACAATAGGCAAGTTAAAATATGAAAGGAGGATAAAAAGCAATATTAATCACTGACTAATATTAATTTCCATGTGCCCAGTAAATAAGAAAGCTCATTCGAGACTGTACATTTGTTGGTATAGAAAAAGAGAATTGTTTCGAAATTCATTCAGATGCCATCTAATTTCTCGATAATTTTATTTTCTTATACCAATAAAGGTACAATCTTGTATTTTTATTTTGTCACGGTCATCACTAGTTCAACAAGAAAGGAAAGGTGATATTTTGGTGATGATGTCAGAATAATCTGAAGCATATCTGGAGTTGCCTCCCACAATTGCCAGAGAAAGTATTTAAAAATTATTAGCCACAGACTAGTATTTTTTTTTTTTTTATCTCATAAGAATTTAGAATCGAGAGAATGTGGAATAAATGGATACAGAAATTTGAAGAATTGCATCAGTCAGGTTTATAGATGTTGGTTCAAGTCCCATGGACAGCCTTTGACTTTTTCTGCCCAAAGGGTATTTTTTAACCCAATATTTACAGGCTATTATTTATAGCTTCAAGTTCAGCCACTGAAAATTAATATCATCCAAATTTTACTTTGCTGAATATTTATTTATAATTAGCTTTTTGCTTGAAACATATAAACCTTAACTTGATTATTTTAAGCATTTAATATTTAAGCTGGCCATATCTGGCCCAAATATTCAAACTGGTCAGATTACTCTTCTCACACCTACCCTACAAAGTCATTCTAATAATATACAACCACATGATCGAAATTTCAAGATAATGCACGATTAATTCAAAACAATGTGAATAAATATGAAGGCTAAAGAATTAAGTAATTAACAAAAGTATTCGGTGTACTGGACTTGAAAGGGAGTGGGTTTCACTTCAGTTAAATTTCGTTGATTTAGTATGAACTGTATTTTACAAATTCCATTTTGCTTCTAAATCACCTGCCCAGCTACTCAAAATTAAAATCTTTCCGTTTAAATGCCACATTGATTTCAGAGAAAGAAGAACAGGAACATATATCCATAATTTTTTCATAATCACTGCTCATAGGAGAGCGACAGGAATGAGCAATATATACATATACCAAAAGCAAACAGAAAAAAAAGGACAAAAAAGATAAACATGGGCTATACCTGTTATGTAGGTTTAAAGAAAGTGGAACAGTACAAGTATTTAGATACTCAAAGCCTTCGACAATCATGCTTTAGCAAGTTTAAATAGCAAATAACATTTGCCAAAGCAAATTGAACAGTCAACAATGAACATGGGCTTGAACCAAAATTATGGACACACAAATTTATGAAATTCTTGTAATGAAGCCAAATTTACATCTAGCTTTTGTAGCTATTATTTATCACATGATGTTTGGAAAGATACTAAGAAACAATAACTTCATAAATCTTCAGAATATATTGATACAAGTTTTTCTATAACTTACTGGGTATCAAGTTTAGCAAACTTCAATATTTTGCATATAATTATAATTATTATTAGAGTAATTAATTTTACAGATGGATGCCCTTCCTACCATTAAATACTGAGTAATGAAATAGCAGTGAAAGCTATTACTGTCCAAACAGACTGAAGCAAGCAAGAGCATGTGCTTTTGCCAAGGGAAAACAAGGCAATGGCTGTAAGCAAAATTTGAACTCACAACAATGGGAGTCAGAAAGTAGTTCAGTATCTTAATTCAACCACTGTGCCTCTGATTGGTTATATATATTATATTAAATGTGACAAGAAAAACAAGTATGGCATATTTGTGTACATGTAAGATAATACTTTTGACAATAGACTAATATGAATATGTGTGATATATGGCAACATATGGTTTGTAAAAACAAACATGATTTAAGTAACTGACAAGATCAATAACGGTATGAACTAAAAACTAAGAACTAAAGACATAAATGATTTCTATCCACAGTACATATAGTGTAAAATGGATGCTGACAAGAAAAAAAAAAAACATTAACAGCAGTCCATCTCAAGTATGAAAAGCTCCTGGCTTCATGGGTATCATGAAGGGCTTGGTTGGAGGCCCAGCTTTACAAGTTCTTTCATAGGGCTTAGAAAAACTGAAGGACTGCTGCAATAAGTGTGTGAATCTGAGAGGGGAATATGTTAAATAAAATCATAATTAACTGATCTTGTATGTTATTTACCCAAAGCCAGGAACTTTTCAGCGCCCCTTGGTATAAACCACTGAATAACATAAAGGTTTACAGTTAGAAAATATAAAGTAACAATGGGACAGAGGCTTTATAAATTGGGTAATAATTCCATGCTGACAGCAGGTAATTTCCAAGAATGAAACAACACTGGCCCTATGATTAAGAAGTGTGTATCACAATCATGTAGATCCAAGTGTAATCTTATTGCTTAGCACCTTGAGCAAATGTCTGCAATAGCCTTCTGAAATTTGGAATACAGAAATTGTATGGAAGCCCATAATATATATATGCATGTAACAGTAAGGAAATATCTGATTAAATCATTGTATCAAACAAAAGAACCTTCAGATACTTATACTATGTTATGCTACTTTATGTTAGGTGCATATGCCAATCAATAGAGATCAATCAAATAAGCAGGAGACAAAGCTTAATCAACTAAAGCTCTTGAAAATGGTACGCCAGCATAGCCACAATTCCAAAGACAGTAACAGAATATTGACTAATGTCTGATCATTATTTAAAGAAGGTTCACAGAAAGGTTTTAAAAGAAAGTAAAAACACTTTCTTGTTCTACTTAGTATGGTTGTTCTCCTTGAATAAATGATGGTATCCTTGTTACCCTTTTGAACTGGATCATAATGAATATACTGGTTTCAAATTTTGGCACAAAGCCAGCAATTTCAGGGAGAGGACAAGTCAATTACATCGACCCCAACACTCAACTGGTACTTATTTCATCGACTCCAAAAGGATGAAAGGCAAAGTCAAACTTGGCAGAATTTGAACTCAGAATATAAAGATGGACAAAATGTTGCTAAGCATTTTGCCCGGTGTGCTGATGCTTTTGCCTGCTTGCCGCTTTAATTTCTAATAGATATATTGAACTGCAGAATAGCTAATTAGTCCCAGGTCAACTCTGATTGAGCAGAGCCTTAATTAAAGGCATTCCATCTGTGGTTAAACATTTTTATCTTTACCCCACCCCCACCCTTTTTTTTTTGGAATGATCTAAGACCAGATCAATTCAGTGTGTCCCTCTCTCTTTCAAGATGATGGGTGTGAGTTGAGGAAGATATGATTGTTATCCCTAGCAGGCTCAATGATCTTAAAGACAAATATCTTCATTGATTCGCTAAAATGCAGAGAAATTGTGACAGTGGAGAAAAAACTAACAGGTAAAAATGATAGGACAGCTAGCAGAAATGACTTGTAAAACAAAAGGGCAGTCATCGACCACCTCTGGGTCAAATGTAGCCCAAGTTAATAATGGTTATGACAAAGTACATGAGGCGTTAGATGAATATTCAAAAAGGGACCAGAGAATATGGGAAAACATTGATCACATGGTGTGTAACCACTTCTTTATAGAAACAGTTTTAACAACAACAACAAAATAATAATAATTTCAAATTTTGGCACAAGGCCAGCAAGTACGGTAGGGAGGTAAGTCAATTACATTGACACCAGTGCTCAACTGGTACTTATTCTACCAACCCCGAAAGGATGAAAGGTAAAGTCAACTGTAGTGGAATTTGAACTCAGAACATAAAGACAGACAAAATGCTGCTAAGCATGTTGCCCAGCATGCTAATGGTTTTGCCAGCTAACTGCCTTCTTAATAATGATAATAATAATAATAATAATAATAATAATAATGGTGGTGCCCCAGCATGGCCACAGCTCATGAGCTGAAACTAGATGAAATAAATAAATAAAATGAAATAAAATAATGGTGACAGTCTTTATCACCTTCTTTAATACAAGTACATAGTTCTGTCCACTTTGGTGGAAACATTCAGATATGGTCTACAGTCTGAAGATATCAAGATCTTCACCACTTTCACCTACCAGTCTTAAAAGCTCTGCTGCTTTTTCTCCTTTTGAGGAAGATATAATGAAGAATGTGAATAACTTCTATGGAAAGTCAAAAAAAAAAATATCAAAACTTTTTGGTTGACCCTCACGGTAGCTTTGATCATGCAGACCAATTATGGAATACATTTTTTTAAAGCTGGGGAATATGTGATTTGAGAGAGATTTGATCATTATTTCAAGCAGGTTTAGTAGTTGCATGGTAAAAAGTATGAACAACCTTTTTTGAGAAGTAGGTCATATGAGACATAGCTCATTCATTATCAGGCAAGTTGTGCCACTGAAAAAAACATTCAAGCTAATTTTTTGTTAGGCATGCCATTCAGCAAATCCCATGGGTTGCAGTTTGTTCACGACTGGCATATATGTTCCTACACTAAATATATGTATTAGACAGTAAATAGAGCTAAGCCAAATATTATTAATATCTTTCCTAATATTTCAGCAAAAATTACTATATTTCACTGTTATTACTGGGCAAATATTTTTTGTTTTAAATGTGACAAAATACCAAAAATAATTTTTAATATTTCACGTATATCATTAAGAAAGCAGAGAGCATGACACAGAACATCTGCAGTGGGATGCAAACCAATAAAATAAAAAATGTAAATACAGATATTTGATAAAAGAATTCCTAAAAAAAAAAAATTAGTAAAACAGGCACAGGTTCTAAAATGGGAGCTGGTATATAGTTGATTAGATCAATATCGGCATAACGGTTGAGAGAAATACCATGAGACATTTTTTTCAATACTAACAATACTATCAAACCACACCCTCATACTAATAATGGAATTACTAGAATAAAAGTGAACAAATATATCTATATTAGTTTATGCTGTGCTTGAGAAGACTCAGCAAGTGCAAGTGAGACCATAACCTTGTGGCCTATGCCAGAGGTGTAACCAGTCCACTTATGCGTGCCTTTCCTTCATTGGACACCAAACTCTGCTTGCGAAGACCTGCTGAGGCAAGTGAAATCAAAATCAAATTCGATGACTGGCATCCTTGCTAGTGGAATGCTAAGAGTACCATACAAGTGAGAGCTGGCCTCCATGCCAATGGCACATTAAAAGCACCATTTGAGTGTGATCATTACCTGCATCGCCTTACTAGCACTTGTGCTGGTGGCACATGAAAAGAAACATTCAAGCGAGGTCATTGCCAGTGCCACTGGACTGGTTCCTATGCAGGTGGCACATAAAAAGCACCATTTGAGCATGGCCGTTGCCAGTACTGCCTGACTGGCCCTCATGCCGGTGGCATGTAAAAGCACCCACTACACTCTCAGAGTGGTTGGCATTAGGAAGGACATCCAGCTGTAGAAACTCTGCCAGATCAGATTGGAGTCTGGTGCAGCCATCTGGTTCGTCAGACCTCAGTCAAATCGTCCAACTCATGCTAGCATGGAAAATGGACATTAAACGATGATGATGACATACTTTATGTATGTATATTATTGTAAAATTCAGACTTTTCAAAATTATATATATATATATCAATTATGTCAAAGATTTTATTCTAGAGCTACTTTTATTGCCACATAAAAAGCACCTGAAATGGTGTCATGTAAAAAGCACCCTGTACATTCTGTAAAGTGGTTGGCATTAGGAAGGGCATCCAGCTATAGAAACCATGCCAAAACAGGAAATTGGAACCTTGTGCAGCTTTCTGGCTCCTGTTAAACTATTCAACACATGGCACCATTGGAAATGGATGCTAAATTATGATAATGATCTCAGACACACACTACTAAATTTCAACTTATTAATTTTAAGGCTATGGAGAAAGTAAATCAATATCAGACTCTTTTGATCTGTTTTTTCTTCCTCCACTTTAAGAATTATTGAACAACTAACAAAGAATACTACATTTAGACATGACATCATGCAGATTTACTAGAGATTGGCTCAATATATATTTCATAATTAGCTCCAGGAATATTCAAATATCAAACGATCATGGATACATTTTAAATTAACAGAAAGACATAAAAAAAAAGAAAATCTTAAATCATTTTATGGGTGTGAAGTATTCACAACAATATGAATGGTGTTACACAGCATCATCATAACATTGTCATTTAACATCTGGTCTCCATGTGGTGGCAAGTTGAATAGTTTGACAGGGTCTGATGAATTGAAGGACTGCATCTTGCACTAATATCTACACTAGCATGGTTGCTAAAGCTGGATGTCCTTCCTAATGACAGCCACTTTATGTGTGCTGGGTGTTTAGTTTTTCCATGACACCAGCACTTATAATCGTCATCTTGTAAGTTTCAAGGCTAAAGCCTTAATTTACAGGGTTATCATCATTAGTGCTGGTGTCATGAAAAAAAAAGCACCCAGTACACCTATATTTATACAAATAAGAAATTCTAAATATATAGCAATGGTGAGGTTCAGCTCCCAGTTAACCCTGATCAAGCACTTATGATCAAAAGCAGTGACCAGCCTACCTTTTAGTCAGTATATGTAGGACTCATATTTTTTGACAAGACATTAGGTTGTAATTCATAGGAGATTTAAGTGTTATCTCAAGTAGGTCAATTTCTAAATAAGGACTTGCTGATTGGCTTGCTTAATTGTATGTAATAGTGCTTAATCCAACTCAAGCCTTAATTGTACTGACCAATAAGAAAAGATATTCCAACCAAGATTATCTCGTGTTTTCTTTCAAGACGGGATCATTATATTTTGTAGATGACAGGAAGTGATTTGAAAGAGATTTAGCTATATTTCTAGCAAGTGGAACATTGCATTGAAGCTTGTTGGATCAACTAGATGAGTTAATGACAGTAACAAAAGATATAAATGAATGGTCATGCCAGAATGGGACTCATCTCTTATTACAGGCAAGGAATACTTGTGGAAGCTGAAAAAAAATTACCTGGTATCAGAACATAAGAATACTAACTAACCCAAAATGGTTACGTCAAGGCAGTCTTTAACTAAAATTAACACATGTATGACCAAAACTGACAAATAGAATAGGCCTTGAATAGACATAGGAACAGCAATACAAAATGGTAATGAACTCTACAAGTTGTAATAAAGTTTCCAACTTGAGAAGGGTCTGGCAAAGATCACAGTTTGAGCAATCCCTGTCAGGCTAAGAAAAGAAAAATGTGAAAAAAAAAAAAAAAAAAAAAGTTCTGATTTCAATCTTAATACAAAAGAAATATATGTAGTAGTGTGTTATAAAAAGACAATCAAAGAACATATGTTCATTTGATAAACATGAATACTCAAGGAAAAGATTGCTGCTGTTTAACAAAGATTAAGAGGTTGACAAAACGGGCTGAATGTTAACTTTCATCATCTTCAAAAGGTAAAACAAGAAGGCATCAGAGTCAGTGGAGAGACTAGAGCTGAAAGAAACAGGGATATTTTGGCTGCGGCAATTGTAGATAGAGGTGGAGGGGATTAAAATGCATTAAGGCAAGCTGGTTGACATGCTACTTTAAGTGGAGACCAATAGCTGAGAAGCTGGATAGGATAATCCAATGAGATTTAGGATAGTTTCTCATTGCATACATCATCGATAAGACATGAGGCGAGGCCAATATTTAGCAACAGCCACAGAAAACGAGAGGGGAGAGAGAGAGGGAGAGAGACAGAGAGAGGGAAGGGCTGAAAATTTGCAAATTAATATGGAAAACAGAAACTAAGTTAGTTATTGTAATGACTATTTTAGTAAATTAAATGTTCTTCAATTGTCATCATCAACAAAGATAGTACAGAGCAATGCAAAATTTGGTTGCTATGGAAAGGATATGAGGGAGAGAGAGAGAGAGAGAGAGAGAGAGTAAGAAATATAGAAAAACTTGCATATGCTAATAGATATGTATATATATTTAAATGTTTTAGAGATATCCCCACCTCACTACACTACCTTCCCCCAGAATAAGAAAAGAGGAGAAAGTTCTGGGATACATGAGAAAGAAGTAAAGTGAACCATTAAAAGTGTTTCTCACCTGACTTGCAAGACGAATCTTGTAAGGAAAAGAAGAATTTAAGAAAGAGTTAAACAGTCAATCACACATCCTGTCAGATGACTTTACTTCCAATTCAATTCCTAACCATTCAGCACACACATGTATATATGTATATACGTGTATGTGTGTGCATACACTCACACACAATATACACACATCTTCAAATGTTTTAGTTTATCAACAAAAGAGAAAAACAATACTCAATATATGTAGAGTATATTATTTAAAGTGAATTTCTTTTTCTTCTAACTCAAGATTGTTAGTGATACGCAATTCAAGTTTTGAAGAAAAAAGTTTATACACACACACACACACAATGTACATTCCAAACAGGTAGAGAATCAGTGTATTTCCAACACAGCACCCAACCCAAATTCCTCAGTCTCTCATAATGCAATTCTGAGAAAACTTGAAAATCTATTGGTGCAAAAATTCCAGGTACATCACTGATAAAAACAGTAATTCTTACAAAGTAAGATAAAACACAAGTAAGAAGACAAACAATGAATGTAGCACAACTATATTTCCTTACTACCCACAAGGGGCTAAACACAGAGAAGACAAACAAGAACAGACAAACGGATTAAGTCGATTGTATCGACCCCACTGTGTAATTGGTACTTATTTCATCGACCCCGAAAGGATGAAGGGCAAAGTCGACCTCAGCGGAATTTGAACTCAGAACGTAGCGGCAGATGAAATACCGGTATGCATTTCGCCTGGCGTGCTAACCATTCTGCCAGCTCGCCGCCTTCTTACATATTTCTTTATTGCCCACAAGGGGCTAAACACAGAGGGGACAAACAAGGACAGACAAAGGGATTAAGTCAATTACATCAACCCCCAGTGCATAACTGGTACTTTATTTATCGACCCCCGAAAGGATGAAAGGCAAAGTCGACCTTGGCGGAATTTGAACTCAGAACGTAACGGCAGACGAAATACTGCTAAGCATTTCGCCTGGCGCGCTAACGTTTCTGCCAGCTCACCGCAATTAGCTGCAATTGTTTCTGTACCACCCTACTGCATGTAAATGATGCTATGTGGAAAAGTTATGCCATACAGTACAACTGCTTATACTGAGGTGGTACTTCATAAGATTAGCATTAAGTCATACCTTTTTACAGTGTGCTAAAAAACACTGGACTTAATGCTAGTCTAATGAAGTGCCACTTCAGTCACACATATTACATAAGTTTTCATATGAAACCCTTTACATACAATGGGGTTAGAAACGGAGTGGTACAGAAGCAATTGTAACTAATGATAAAGTCATACTATATTCTTTGTTTGAAGCAATGTGAAACATGAAAAAAAAAAACAGCAATTTAGAAAACCAGAGAAATGTAATCAGGAGAAGATTAAATATAAACAAAAAAAAACCTTTTACCTAAAAAGTATCTAATAATTCCTATATTTCAGTGAAATATAAGGATCATTCAAGTGTTTTGAGGTAAAAATTCAAGCATTATTTTTACTCTATTTACATTTAATCTTTCCCTAAAAGCATTGCTATAGCTCTCTAAATCAGTTTATACATACACACACATACATAATATCTTATTATACACAGCTTGCACAATGGGATTCTACCTGCATCAGCTTTCGACACAAGATCTCAATGATTTTGATACCTACCAACAGTATTGCTCCTTCCAGTGGAGCTGAACATCACAGAATCTCCAAATTCCTTTGGCGCCCATAGATAATATACTTTTTCTTACAGTTTATCCTTGCAGGCACCACAGTCAGCTGAGTGTACTTCTAACTAAGTAGCAACTATTATATTTTACTACAAAATGCAGATTCATTCCTTACTCTCGGCTCTAGTGTTTTTCTCACATACTTCTGCTTTATTTGCAATGAAGCACTTTCTGTTTTCATTTCAAGTCCCTGAATCACTGCTCCCCTATTTACCCTAAGCCTAATACCAGCCAAGCAGGACAGTGAATCAAATTATGAACCCACAACATTCCACCTCTGCTGGAAGTACTATGTGCTGCCACCTTCACACACACACTTTATATATAGTTAAAAAATAAAGGTGGAAACAGCATGAAAGTAAGCTTTTAAAATTTTTTTTAATATTTGTTACATTAAGTGACTTTTATAAATTATTACTGATTTCAATATGTATGTCCATCTTATCACATTTTTAAAACTGAAAGTCAAAAATTAGGAAATAAGAAAAAATTAGAAATTAAAAACAGTCTGTTCTCATATTTTGTGCATAGTTAAGAACATGTTCAAAAATTATATCTTAAAGTCTCGTCTTATAGATGTTGTCTATGTAGGAGCCTGGAATGGGGTTCAAAGGGTCATGTAGTGTCTTATCAAACTCAACTGTGGAAGGGAACACACACTAATATACATGTGTGTGTGTTTCTTTGAACAGTTAAGTTTGATAAAACAGCACATGAAGAAATAAATACTAAAACAGAATCAAATTTCCAATAAAAGGAGAAATAGATTTTTAAAAACTACCTGCAAAATTTTTTTTTTTAAATAAGTTTCAAAATAAAATTCTAATTTATCTGGATACATTTTTTTTCCTGCACTAATCAGTTGGTTACTTGAGAATAGTATTTAGTTTAGATCATTGCTTCTCACCTGCAGTCCATATGACCCCCTAGGGAGCCATGTAAGACTGGGAGGTGGGGACACACAAGCAAAACAGTAAATTCTTTCTCAAAAGTTTTACATAGTTCAGCTTACAGAAGTGAATGTGTGAAAAGCAAAATAAGAATTTTGAAAGAAGGATCTATAAAACTAGTTTTTAAACATCAAATGGATAAGGGGGTCCACCAGAATAAAAATTGCAATCAGAGGGGTCCATAGATAAAAAGTGGCCGAGAACCACTGGTTTAGATAATTGATATTACAGTTAAGAACAAAACCAACAGTGGTTACAGAAAATGAATGCAAATTTATGCATTGGGTAACAACCTAGTTTTTACATTCTCTGAAAGAGGAACACCTCATAAGCCCCAGAGGACTTCCAGAGACAAGATATTAACCCCCTCCTCTCCCCTATTTTTTCTCTTCTTTATCTTGCCTGAAGCAACTGAAAGGTCGATCTTCCCTTAGGTAACAATGCTGGCCTATCTTATGCTGCATTTCCAGATGATCTGATATCTACTTCCAACAGCTGGATAAATTGAGACGTGACTAAATATACAATGAAATGCCAACAGTAAAAATGAATCACAAATGTTTAAGCTAGAAAACTCACTATCTGGCATGGGCACGGTTGCGTGATTAAGAAGCTTGCTTCCCAATCACATGGACTTGGGTTCAGTCCTGCTGGGCAACAACTTAGCCAAGTGTCTTCTATTATAGCTCCAGGCTTACCAAAGCCTTGCAAATGGATTTTGTAGATGGATGGATAGATGTGTGTGAATGTGCGTGCATCATATCACCATT
This sequence comes from Octopus sinensis, assembly GCF_006345805.1. NCBI lineage: Eukaryota > Metazoa > Mollusca > Cephalopoda > Octopoda > Octopodidae > Octopus > Octopus sinensis. Next base: position 50,040,006 of record NC_043010.1, on the reverse strand, counting down.
GCATGACAACTGGTGTTAGTTTGTTTACATCCCCATAACTTAGCAGTTTGGCATAAGAAACCGATAGAATAAGAATTGGGGTTAAAAATAAAAACTGGGGCCAAATTGTTCAACTAAACCCTTCCAGGTAGCGCCCTAGCATTGCTGCAGTCCAGTGATTGAAACAAGATAAAAGACACTAGATCCATTTGAGTGAATCACTTCAGGGTGTGGTTCTTCTAATGCATAGACATTTATGAAGTCAATGAACCTTTGTCGAAAACCACTCATCCAGTTTATTGCTCTGTTTGCTTGGTCTACATTTTAGATGATATTAGCAACCATAGATTAAACAAGAGATAAAAAGGCAAATTCAGACCCCGACAGGATTTCAACCCAGAATGCAATGCAACACAACTTTAAAAAACTCTACTGTTTTAACTACAGTAAATCATAACAATAACAACCAATGCCAATCAATACATCCAAGCATATTTGTTATTGATTTCTTCATCTTCCACTAATCACTACATTGAACAATGGTAAGTAATAAGAACACATGCAAATTTAGCAATAACTCAACAGCAGGAACTAAAAGACAATGTTAAGTTTCTCTTGAACTGAAAACACAACATATATGAAAGATTATAAAATCATTAGTATTGTTATGGTTTAGGTATTTTCATTAAAAAAACACATCCAGCTATTATCTCAACACATCAATCATTTTACTTCTTGTCTTAATAGTTATAAGAACTACAATCATCTCAGAGCTAACCATAACAGACATCCTTAATGAGAGGCTTTAAAATGGAAGCATTCTCTGATTCGAAAAGAAATATAGCTATTATTTTTAGAGTATCAAGCAAATTTGGAAGCTGTTGCCTCACAGGCTCAAATAGAACCTGGTTGTTTCTACACAAAGAATTGGCACTATTTCACTACAATTATGCGTCAAATATCCTTGAGAAAAGAACACAAAAAAATTATTTTATACACAAAGACTCTAGTATATAAGAGATAAATTGGCATAGGTGCAAATAGGGCTGGAAATAAGAAAAATATTTGAACCCCAAACCACCAAGAACATTTTTAATTTCTACTCTGAAATTACCTGGTGTCCCAGAATGAACTATCTATTTCAGTGAAATCAGTCAATATTTTAAAAAACTCACTTTCATTTATGTTTATCATGTTTACCAACCACATGGTTCCGGGTTCAGTCTCACTGCATGGCACCTTGGGCAAGTGTCTTCTACTATAGCCTTGGGCCAATTAAAGCCTTGTGAGTGGATTTGGTTGATGGAAACTGAAAGAAGCCCGTCATATATATGTAGATATATATATATATATATATATATATATATGTGTATTTGTCCACCTAACATTGCTTGACAACTGATGCTGGTGTGTTTACATCCCCGGAACTTAGCAGTTCGGCAAGAGACCGATAGAATAAGTACTAGGCTTACAAAGAATAAGTCCTGGGGTCAATTTGCTTGACTAAAGGCAGTGCTCCAGCATGGCCACAGTCAAATGACTGAAACAAGTAAAAGAGTAATATGTGTCAGAAGTGTATAAATTTTTTATTTTGTTTATAATTTTATTCTTTTTTATTTTAATGATTTTATTTTCAGTCCTGTTGGCTCCTGCTTATCTATTCCATGATGGTTTTGCTTGTTTTTTTCAATTTGGCTGCAACCATTTTCTATACCTTCATCCCTAGGATGGAGCAATAGTTTAGCTGAACATAAAGAATGCATTTAGTTAGCAGTGCAAGAGATTATTCCTCAAATGCTTCAAAATGTGTTTCACAACGCTAAGGGCAGATTTGGAAATTGCAGGGATGCAGACAGACAGCACATGTTGAAAATTTTCAATAAAGTTTTGACATAAGATTTATAAATCTATTTGTTTTGGTATCATAAGTAATAAACATAAAATTTAGTCAGTTTTTTTTTTTTTAATTTGACCAATTTCACTGAAATAGATAGTTAATTCTGGGACATTTAAATGCCCTCAACTATTTTTGTAGATAAAAACTATACATAACTACAACTGCTACTAGTTTACATTATACTACACAGGTTGAAGCATAAGATTACTGTTTTTATGTTGGTATTAAGTAACCGGACTGTTGCCATAGTAACAAAGCTAAAGTACACAGAAGGAAACCACTTGGCAGAAATTGAGCTTGAACTCTGCTGTGCATGCACACAAAGTTTTAACATTCTAGCTCACATTCGCTGTTTACAGCAGTGCTTGGTAGGAAGATGTGTAGTGTGTGATCATCGCATTGACCATGACAGAGAAAGTTGTCATGGCGATACTTAATCAGAGGCCTACACAAAGTTGCAGAAGATGTGTGGAGAGGAATGTATGAGCCACACGCAAGTGTACGAGTGTTTCAGTTGTTTCCAAGATGGCCGAAAAATGTCGATACTGATGAACGTTCTGGGAGACCTGCAACCAGCAGAACTGAGTAAAACATCACAGATGTGTGTGCAGCTGTGAGGGGAAATCATCGAATCAACATCTGTGAGTTATCAAAGGACATGCACATTAGTTACAGTTCAGTTCAGTTCAGTCCATTATCACTGAAGATTTGGGCATGAGATGCGTGTCTGCCAAGTTTGTAGCAAAACTGCTTTAAGCTGGCCAAGAAGCCACTCGGGTTTCAGTTGCTCAAGCTCTCCTTCATTGTGTTGAGAACGAGGAAAATTTTTTGAAAACTCTGCATAGGCCTCTAAACAGGTATCGTCGAGCTTTTGGCAAAATTTGATGCAGATTCTCTGCTCAACTCTTATGGTTAATGCAACAATCACACGCTATACACACCTTCCTTCCAAGCACTGCTGTAAATAGCAGAAGTGAGCTAGAATGTTAAAACTTAGTGCAGATGAACAGCAGAGTTCAAGGTCAATCTGTACCAAGTGGCTTCCCTCTGCATGCTTTAACTTCGTTACTATGGCAACAGACTGGATACTTATTGATCAGACCACGTATATATTAATTGGTAAACATTTACAAGCACCAATCCAAAAGTAAATAGGAGTCAATTCTTACTAGTGCCTTTGTTTGTTTGTTTTTTTAGATTTTATTCCAACAATCAAGAAAAATGAAGCTAATTCTAATTCACTGAGTCAGACATTGTCACAGCCACACCAAACATGACTTCTACAATAAATAGCAAAAATCTGGATAAATGTTATGGACACAGTATGCAATAGAACAATGACTCGGATGCAAAAAGATGAATTATTATTGACGTTGCTGTACCTGTGACTGACGCACAAAGATTCCATGGTTTTCGGGACTTTGAAAGTAAGTCTTGCCTTGTACAGTTCCATTGTTCTTACCTTTCGCTTCATCTAATACAACTCCAACCCATTTCCCTGAAAGAATAAAGTAAAATTTTAAAAAATAATACAACAGGGTCACACAATTATATAAAACTTTAAAACTAAAGGCAATTTCTGTTGGTTTTCTTTTTTTTTTTTGTCCATTTTTGTTTTTTTTTATGTTATTAAATATTTCCACCACTTTATGACTCCCAGCCACCCTCATATAGATGTACACACAACCGCATCACATATACATACATAAACACATGATTATACATATGTACATGCACACACACAGTATATTGTTCCATTAAGGTAAGATCAACAAAAAAAAGTAACCCATCCAGTGAGAGGTAAAAATCATTTACTGTACACAGTACAAAGAAACAAGCCACCAACAGTTCCTTGCCCAGAGATGCAGATACAATCAGGCCCCTATAACATGCTTAATTCCATCTCTGAGACAACCAAAAGACACATCACCATTGAGAGAACACAAAGCTAATGTATACAATTTATTGTACATAGTTTGATTCTTTGATATTCAAAAATTAAATCAATTCAACCCTTTTGTTTCATATTCCTAATGAAATACACTCCCTTTGTTTTAATTAATTTTTAAAACAATAATTGAGTAAAATTCTTTGTCGTTACTGATCTGACGTTTGGAAATTAACTGGAAATTTTGATGGAATGTTCAACCCTGCATGTGTAAGCGAAGCAGGGATATTGTAGTCACTCGTCTTTGTCTGTTCGAGTGTTTGCAAAACTACTGGGAAACGGCCAAACGGATTTTCACTCCAATTGTGTGTTGAGACATGGTTTCTACAGCTAGATGCCTTTCCTAATGCTAACCACTTAGAGTGTGTGGGGTGCTTTTTACATGCAATTGGCACATGTATGTTTATGCAGCACCAGTATGGGTGCATTTATGCAACACTGGCATGGGAGCATTTACGCAGTGCCAACACCTGAAGGGACAAGCCTATATGTGTGTGGAAGACTGCAATTTTACTTAGCCTGATACATCTTACCAAGTATAGAAAATTGCCAAATCTCCTGGTCCCTTATGTGATTAAGTTATAAAACCACAGTTCTCATCTTTAACTCTTTAACATTCAGATTACTCTTTCAAATGCAATGCTTATCTATTCACATCATTTTGAATTAATTATGCATCATCTTGGAGCCTTGAAACTTCAGTGGCATAGCTATTTTTATTTAGAATAAACATAGTGTGGAATAAACATATGTTTAGAATAAACATGTAGTATAAGTTTGAATATAAAACAGGTAGAATATTTGGGGCTGTTATGGCCGGTTTAAATGCTAAGGAGTAAAAGTAATTCTTACAGAATGCACTGAACAGGGCATCTTTATATAAGAGTAATTCAATACCAAATTCTTAATTTCTGGTAGAATTTTTGCTACTGGCCATCATACTGACCCAATACCTTTAAACCACATTACCATCACCTTTACTAATCAGAGTTATTTAGTTTGTTTTGTTTTTTTAATTTCATTTTCAAGAAATGAGTTAATAGTCCAACCCTCCTTTTCTGTCATCATTAATTGTTATATAAATCATTAATCTTTTAATTAGATATAAGGATGGTTGTAGTGGTAACAGTCAACAGAAGTCCCTACCAGTACATTACAGGCACTCATTTTATCAACTTTTGACAATGAAATGTAGAGTCAACCTTGGGAAGATCTCAATTCATAATGCAAAGGAATGTAGCTCAAAACTGTAGAGAATCCACTACTTTTATTAAACCATTAAATAACAAACACATTGAACATTTTATTAAATCTCAATTTCATGTTGCATGCACACACACATTATATATATATATATATATAATATATATATATATATATATATATAGAGAGAGAGAGAGAGAGAGAGAGAGAGAGAGAGAGAAGATGAACAAACAATTATAGATGACAGGAATTCATTGAAGGAGCTGTTACATATAACAAAATTAAAATAATTCTTTACAGCTGTTTCAAAGGTATGGTGAATGGTTGATATTATTATGCATATCAAACAGGTGAACATAATGAGACAATACTACTCACTGCAAATAAGCAAAAATGTTTTCAACTTGCTTGAAGCAAGGGGGAATTACAGAACATTTTTTTTTTGTATTTCTTACAGCCACCTATTGACCTGCTGGGCTATTTTACCTTAACTAGTAAGTTAGAATTTAAGAATTTCATCAGTTCAAGCACTAATTCAATGTTTTTCTATTGATTCTAAGTTTGGACTAGCATCTTCTTGCCAACTATGGCGGGGGGGGGGGGTGCATGCGAGCGTAATGCTAAAATATTTGAGTACTGATTATGTTCAATTAAGTTATGATTGAAGAACATTGTAGTTCGCTTGAAACATTGTAGCACAGAAGTAGAATAATAAATGAAAAGATAAATGAGAAAAGCTTCTAACAATGAAAAGATGAAAGTTGAAAAAACTTTATATATATTTCAGACAAAAAGCCCATCTTTAGAAGAGTGCAGTCAGAGAAATGTGTGTCTATATAGATCCTGATCTTTTGCATGAAGTTGAAATATTTAGGAAAAATTGCAACACATTCCAGCTAAAAAAATTTTATACCACGTATTATTTTAGATAATGTAAAACTTTACCGTAAAATGTTAAGACATTTAAAAAAAGTTTGGTAATTAAAAAAGGGAATCTGGTATTTTAGAAAAAAATGTCTAATATTTCTAAAGTTTGGCATTTTTAAAAGTATAAAATATTCTAATAAAAAATATCTTGTGAAGTGAAATAATGAAAAAGAAAAATCTTCAAATAGTTTTTAAATGAATTAAAAATAAAGTTAATGAACATCACTTAATGACTTAACATGCTAACATAGTAATGATGTTAACAAAATTTGTTTGGAAAGATTATTTACACAAATATGACAGAAATTGTTTTACTACGATATGCAACATATTCTATCATTGTAGATTTGATAAAATAATAATAAAAATAACCTTTCATCCAGCGAAGAAGAGCTGCCATATAGGTGACTTGTAACGTCCATTTACCAGCAGTTAAAACAGATACACAAACATAAATAACAACTGGAAGATGCTACTTGTTTACAAGTGATTGATATGTCAAATAAACACGTTAATCAATATTGCTTTCTCAGTGTGGATTAATGAGGTTTAAACTTCAATACTCTTGAGAGCAGCTAAACAATGAAATATGGGATTTATAGATAATTGCTTTACTGACATTGAGGGCAACTGAGCAAGTTCAACTTTCATGTCTGACACTCGGAAGAAAAGATCAGAATAGAAAAACTTGGTCAGCTATTTAGCCTGAAGCATTGTACTTAATTGAAAAACTTACTGCAGTGGTGGATTTGGTACAAATGGTAATTAACCTATGTATTTTAGAGTAGCTACTTTATGAGGTCACTAAGCAGAGGTCAAATCTGAATGACCACAATTTTTTGCATTTTGCCTTTCATAATTAATAAATTATGTACCAGTGGTATTAAAATATCAAAGGTCCTTCTCAGATTCTGTGGTGTATATATATTTCCCCCACTGGACAGGACAATGGTTTATCACAGAATTACTCATTTTTGCCAGCTGAATGGACTCGAGCAATGTGAAATGAAGTGTTTTGCTTAAGAACACAATGCATCACGCCAATCCATGATCTTACAATTACTAAGCCACATGCCTCCACATACCAGTAATATATCAGGGTTCAAACTATACTCATACCACTAGTGTTTACTCAAAATAACATACAATTCTAACTGGTTTCAGTCGTTGAACTGTGACCATGTTGGAGCACCATCTTGAAAGATCTGACTGAAACAAATTGACCTCAGTACTTATTTTAAAGTCTGGTACTCAGACTGTCAATCTCTTTATTTCATGAACTCTGGGAGAATGAAAGTTACAGGTAGTCTTGGCAGGATATGAACTCAGAAAAAAGGAAGTGATTGAAAACTGTCTGACACGCAACAGCAATATCAATAACAACAAAACTGCAGTCAATGGACTGGAGTTAAATTCAAAACCCAACTTACTAGCCGGCTAATTTTTTAAAAAAAGTCAGGGGTGGAGGCATGGCTAACAAATAGAGAATAATTATGAATCACATTTGTATATTTCTAAGATAAAAGGACAGTGGACAGTAGACTAAATGGCTGAAGCTCTGATTGGGCTTGGAGTTAGTGGAGCAGCAAAGTGGAAGGCAATAAATGTCATCACTAAAATAGCAGAGGCTACTAGGTGGCTTTGGGTAAACAGGGCAGACAAGTGGTTTACTGTAACTGGGATGCAAGCTGGTATCTGATCAACCCCAAATGAGTCAACCAGGTAACGGGGTCTGTCGTTGAATGATCTGAAACCACTTGAGAGCCCAGAAACATAGCTGATGATACATCCCAGAATATCTATAAGATGTGGAACTAAAAGTAAGGTTCTTTTTAATGACTTTTCTGCAGGGTTTCCAAGATAGGTAAGAGGGGAACGGAAGAAGAGACCATGATTCATGGGTCATCCTTAGACCAAAGACCTAATCTGAATAATTACAAAAAATTGGACTCTGCTAAAGGTACCCAAGGATCAGGTGGTAGAGTTAAACTAGATGAAGTATAAATTAACTACCCAAGAACTGGTACCATCCATCTGAAGGACTCTGGCACAGTCTCCATCCAGTTTGATTTCACCTAAGATTTGGGTTGAACTTTGAGATTAAAGACTCTTGCTCAAGTGCCACACAGAAGAATCCACTCAAGCATCATGCAATTTCAAAGCAAACTTTAATTGCATAGTTATATACGTGCCCTACACATTTTGGGTTCAAATTCTATTGGATCAATCATTCAAGAAGCAAAGTACCAGAAATAAACTCTATAAAATTCAATCATCAATACCCCATTGCTATAACTGTATAAATAGCCAAGGGCTAATGTAAGACATGTACTTCTGTGGTAAGGCATTAATAGCAGAAGCATTAAAGAGTAATCAGATTATCATCTTCATTTTATGAACTGTGTCTTTTGGTGTTCTCTCAGATTATTTTCTGATATGATAATCACATATACTTTACCAGTACCTAGAGGTGCAGCTGAATGCTAGTAAAAATCCTAATTTCAAAGTAAAGTACGTATGTAAATATGACACGATATCTATACCATAATAATCTTTTATCAATGATCAAAGTATATACTAGTCAAAGTGTAACAAACAGGATTAGCTTAATGGCATAATCAATCATTATAGTAAATATTTTAGACTAGTTTGTTAGTCTCATGATTTCAACACCAAGCACTTGGTTAACTATCTACTGTATAGTCAGTGGCTTATACACCATTAAGAAAGACTGCATCGTGTCTCAAAGATAATTCTTTAACAGACAAGTCTTGTTATTTGTAAATGGGTGCCATGATAAGGCATATATCATTTCTGTTTCAATGCATTTAGCAATGTAATGCATGGGATTGGGGGGGGGGGGTGATTTGAAAACAGGTGTGTACACTTATTCTGTTATTTGTTACACTAATTAAACCATAGCCATGCTGGAGCACTTCCTTGAAAAATTTAATCAACTACAATACATTCAAGTCTAGTACTTAATCTGGCAGTCTCTCATTGCTTAAATGCTAAGTTACAGAGATGTAAACAAAACAACACCACATGCTTACACACACACACACACACAAACACATTCCATACAGTTTCCATCTACCAAATTCACAAGATATCAGCCAGTCCAAGGCTATAATAGAAGACAAATGCTGAAGGTACAGCAAAGTAGGACTGAATTTAAAACCAGATGAATGTGAAGCGAACTTCTCAGTCATACAGCCATACTTGCACCTTAAATTTTTTTTTTTGTTTCTTTTTTAATACCTGGATGCCTTTCTTCTAATGAACTCTTCATATCTCAGACAGACTGAAATACGTAAAGTAATAATCAGAACACAATTACTTATAAAGTTGGAACTGAGATCATTAAGTGAAACCTCTTATCCATCCTAATATTCTTACTGATAATGAATAAATGTGTGTGTATAAAAAGACCACCTTCGGTCATAAATGCCCATGGGATTGCAGCTAGAAAGTTCCTCTCCAAGGCACAAGTCTAGGCAAGGTTGTTTATGAAAGACCAGCAGTCGCCCATGCATACCAGTTTCCCATCTCCACACCACTGATGTTATCAAAGGGAAATGCAAAGGCCAATACAGCTTGGCACCAACTCATTTCTACAGTTGAGTGAGCTGGAGCAACATGATAATGTGCCTTGCTTAATAACACAACACACAGCCCTGTCCGGGAATTGAACTCACGACCTCAAGACTGTGAGCCCAACTACTGAACCTTCACACAATATATATATATATATATATATATATATATATATTCGCTATGCTGGACCACTGAACTCTACACATTTTTTTCATTCTCTCTCTATTTATTTCCTTTTTTTCCTTTCTGTCGAAAAGCAAAGGCTCAAAACACAAAAGACTTCCATTTTTCACGGGCATCAAATTAACACACTTGTTTGTTGTTCCTACACCTGTCTTCATCTTTTGTCTTTCTGTAAATTTCAACACGGAATTTTGTCAGTGAACAGGTCGTAGTCTCAAAGTGATGAAAATATTTTGACAAATTAAATTTAAATGTTGAAGTGAATCTAAAGGGCTTTGTGTGTTTCTTAAATGGTTTATAAAACCTTCCACGCTGCAACTGCTTTTGATGCAGCACACAATCTCAGATCAGGTCACTTGCTTTGCAAGTACATCTCTGTAATTCCGAAAGCTTGAGCCAGGTTACAAAAACTCTGAGGAAAGCTGTTACTATATTTATTTATTTACTTGAAAGTGGTACAAAATACTTCATATGAAATGTCATGGTTGCAGGCCAGTGATTGCAAATTAAATGTTTTAGCCTCAAGTGCTTGAGCATTTAAACCAGCTATATCCAGCCCATATATTCTGCTTGTTTTATGTTCACACTGGCTAGATCTGGTCTCTCACACTACCCAACAATGTTATTCTAAGAATAAGCAATCACGTCATTGAAATCTTGAAGCTACAATATAATGCATGATTAATTCAAGATATTCTGAATAAATAATTATTACATTTGACAGATTAATCTGAAAGCTAAAGAGTTAAAATATTAGTAGCCTTTGGTGGAGGTGTAAATTATATAATTTGGGCAACAAGTTTTATAGATAGAATTTTAAAAAGTATATACTTTAGTCGCCATTCATAAAAGATTAAAAATAAATTTGACAAAGAATAGAATAACTCACCAGTTGAAAAAAGTGTAGTGCCAATGTACGCCACTTGACCAAAAACTCCTTTACCAATCACTTCCACTCGAGTACCAACCTTAATCCGATCACCCATCTTCGGAATTTTAATGGCTGCAATATAAACAAAGACAAAATCTTAAATGTAGTCATGAATGCAATAATTTACTTACTAAATTAGATAATACAAGCAGTTTTTATTTAGCCTTTCTCAAGGGAACAGAAGTACTAAGTCAGCCCATGTAGATATTGAACAAAAATGTATGATACCAAATCAGAATCTTCAAAATGCACTAATATTTGGTTAGTTCACATTACTCCACAAAGAGCATAGGGTTGGTTTCCCAGTTTCTCTAGCATAATATTTAATAGGGTAATATACAAATTGAAAAGGGAGCTACTGGGTAATCTTTGGACTTCGTCAGGGTGTCAACATCACCCCATAATAAATTCCTGAATATCTTTAAAACTGAACTACATGCTTCAAACCCTACATCTCAAGTGAGAAAATTTTTTTGTAATGTCATGCAGGCTGCCACCTTATCTCAAATTCATCCATCCATTTTCTCAGCCCACTATTACTGGGAGGGTCATGAGAGTGGAGTCTTCAGGCACCTCCACCACTGGGTCCTATTAGAAGCAACTATCATTACACTCTCTGGCGGGATTCCCAAAGTGTGGCCAACTGAGACTATAAATATTATCCAACCATCTTATTCTAGGTCTACACCCTACCAGTTGGCTCTGCTTGAAGAATCAGTCTTGAAATTCTTTCCTGCAACATTCTTATCACATGTCTGTAGTACCTCCCGATATGGAGAAGTAGTAATTTAACCTGGAGAGACTCCTTGATTTCCGAGCTACACATTATGTTGAGTAACATTGCCCTAAACATCCTTCAGACGACCCCCATTTCAGCCACTAGTATTCATTATCAACCAGTGCAATGTAGAGAGGTCATTGCATTTGTAGATCAGATGAAAGCATGCCATATTCAAAATGCAAAACCTTTAGTATACATATTAACATAATTAGTCATTTCCAAGCCGTCGTCATCATACAATTACATGATACATTTGATAGATGATTTAGTAAGTTTACTAAGTATTCTTGCCATCTCTCCAGTTTTTCAGTTAAAATAATATTTCTATTGTTGTGGGCCCAAAAGCCTTTTAGATAAATTCAAAGAACTTAATTTTTTGGTTGCTGTCTGCCTGATCATGTATTTCCTTGGTTTTGTTAATATCTCACTAATTCAGCATATCTGTAAGTCGTTACAGTTCTGACTGGATTTCATTATAAACTGTCTGACTTTAGAATTTGAATTACACTTTTCTGTAATTAGAGCTTTTAACATGTGACACTGTCTATGGAGTGGACCAAGATTTTCTTCTATAATATCAAGTACCATTGATTAACCTTTTAGTATTTAAACTGACCATATCTGGCCCAAATATTCTATCCATTTTATGATCAAACTGGCTAGATCCAGCCTCTCGCTATGTCATTCTAAAAATAAATAACCACATCATTGAAATCTCAAAGCTATATGATAATACATGACTGAATAAATAAGCATTACATTTGACAGATTAATCCAAATGCTAAAGGGTTAAAGACTTAACGTTATCTCTGCAGATTTTCTATAGAAATTTGAAGGAGCACCGATTTGTTACAGTGTTTTGTATAGAAATATGTCTAATGTAAACACGAATGAAGCCAGCAAAATACATAATAGGTGTATATGCATATTTCAGGAGCTCTTGCTCCTTCATCAGCATCACATCCGACCCATTAACCATCTGCAAACACACTGCTTAAATAGCCACCAAATATAGTGGTGTAACATTACTGGATATACCAATTTTACATAAACATATTCCTGGTAACTTGTATGTACATATTAATAGCTGGTAAGGATACTGTATTTGGTTATGCAACCATAATCTACAGGTGAGGCACAGTATTGACTTATAAACCTGTAATATTCTTGACAGTATATTAAGAGTGCATGACAAAATACAGTACCCTTACTAGCAATCAATTGATTAAAGAATGCTCCACCCTTCTTCATTAAGGTCCCACATACTCACTGATTACAAAGACTTGTCCAAAGTGGTATGATGATTGTTGCTAATCTTGTAGATGCTTAATATTTCTTTTCTCCTAACGTCATTACAGTGTTAGTGATTGTTATATTCTGATTTTTAATCTAGTCTGTCAGTGGAATGTATTAATCTACCATGTAGATCTGATGCACCCATGTAGTTTTGTGTTTGCTAACAATCCATTTACACTGTATCCACATACCCCATGTCTTTCACTGGTATGTGGCCATAATCTGTGTTTCCTTCAAGTCTCCAAGCAGAAGGGTTTTATCATCAAGATTAACAGACTATATGGTCACATGTAGCTTATTCACAAAAAATATCTGTTTTCTTTATCATCCACACAAGTTGGAAAGTAAGTATTGATCGCAATGAGAAATTGATTAAATTAAGAGAGGAGTTTTACAATGAATAAATCATTAGTATGGTGGGCAAAATGCTTTGGGATTGATAAAATAAGTACCAGTTGAGTACTGGGATTGATTTAATCGACTTATCCTCTCTCTCTCTCTGGAAATTGCTGGCCTTGTGCCAAAATTTGAAATCAATGTTTGATTGTTACTCGTTTTATTTACTGTGGCAAAGCAAAGGTACACAACTAATCACCATTAGGCATTTTGTCTGTTGCTATTGATTCTTCTAATCTACATAATGCATTAAAAATTATTTATGTTAAATAAATATTTCATTAAAAAAAAAAATTGTTCAAGTTACATGCTTATTCTATTCAAGATTATTCAGCTTTTTCTTTTCTTTTTTTTTTTTTTCAGAGTTCATTATGCTTTAGTTAAACACCACTGCCACAAGCATTCAGACCTGATCTCCAGTTGAGGACAACCCCTTACATTCCCACTTCAAGTGGCCTTGAAAAGGCCAGACTTTCTCATCTAGGTGACAAAGATATATTAATGAATGAAATGAAATATAACCACCCTCCTCTCTCCCCTGACACTAAAAACATGGAATTAACTTTCAAATAAATTAATTTTATCACTTTGATAATCAGTTTTGGATTGTGGCCATTTAATACAAATAAGTATAAACTTCATACAATTTCCTTCTATGCATCTACAAATAAATATCTGTGTCTTATGTGTCAAGTAAGAAATCTATAATAAATTTGTAACACGTCAATCTTAGTAGGACAGTGATATTGCCTCAAGTTTTTTTGTTTAGGTGGAGAGTGAGGGGAGAGGGTTCAGACTGGACGTTTTACAGTAAATTATTTAATTATTCAGAACCTCAAACCAGAGTTCAACTCTCAACAGGGTTATTAAGCAACCAGATTAATATTTTTTTAATTTAATGTATCATACTTCGTCCTCTACAAAGTTGACCTCATCCCTAATCGGGGGAAAAAAAAAATCGATATTTTAAATAATGATTTTTTTTAACCATAAAATACTGTTCAAATCTATAAATAGCTATGAAAATAAGTAGTTATAAAATGTACGAGTTGTTTAGCCTCAGGTCGAAACTAATCGCAGAATTTTATATGAGTGGGCTTTTTCAAGCGGTATATCTCAGGCTAAATTTTCTAATGCGTCCTTATTTTAAGATATAAAGGACACTTGGCTGCTATTTCTAGCAAATCATGCTCACACGTTTTCGCTTTGATAGTACTCATGCCCCGAGTAGTATGTTGTTTACCCACCAAATCAACCTTGTCGTTCCGTTTATGACCAGCCTGTCTTTTTTTACACACACACACCCCACCCCAACAGTATATCGGAGTACGTTATCTAAAGTGCTCTCTTTTCAAAACAATAGGCTCCGATTTCGTGGTATATTTGACGGTCTGACTAATATTTCTTGTTTGTTGAGTGACCATGTAAAGGTCGCTCATCGAGAATTGATGAATGAAAGTTGGTAGCAATTCTGCGTTGCCGAAATATCAATCAAATTTGATAGTACTCGGTGGTTTTAAACAGACTTGCAACAACTAATAGACTTTACGTTTAAGATAAGAAACAAGAAAAATTAAAAATAATAACAGGGTGACATAGTAAACGCATATGTTGAGATGAAGCAATAAAAGTCAAATTTTTAGAATGCATAGCATCAAAATAGGGAGGAAGGGGGTTAATTAAAGGCGTTTAATTAGTCATATTCTAAAAGCCTATAAATGCAAATTCGACTAAATTTTAGTGAGAAGTTAGTCGAAATGAGAAATCAAAGCAAAAATTAGGGGAGGATGTGTCAAGATTTTTATAAATTCCAGGAGTAGTATTTTGCTACAACCTTCTACGTTCCGAGTTCAATTCAAGCAGGGGCCAACTTTGCTTTTTCTCTTTTTGGTGTCGATAGAATAAATGACCTGTCAATTATCGGGATTAATTTATATTCTTTATAATGTATCTTGAATACGAATGGGGTTAAAACGAAAGAATTAAATCGTTACAATTTATCCTGAGTCATATATGCTGCAAGTATGGGGGGTGAAAATTGAATGATAATAACGACGGATCAACGGTTGGGGAAATTCAGCTCACCTCGGAAATTGTGCAATCTTACTTTTTCTTGAGAAGTTGGGGATCGAAATGTAGCAGACGGGGATCGTTTATACGTGGGTAGGGCAGATAAAGAAAGACATCGCCTCGCTATAAAGGAACCAGTTTTTGGTCGAGGGCTTTTATGTACGGGAATCTGTGAAGGAGCAGCATCTAAAGATTCATCGGGTGCTTTTTGGGGAGCAGACATGATGAATAAAAAAAAATGTGGTTTCAATAAATATGTACAAACGTATATAAATCGGGTGTATGTGTTAACCGTAATTAACTAAAGCCTGCATAGATGGAAAAAGGTATCTGTTGCGTCAACCTTATTTATTTATAAACTTACCGTCTGCAAATAGTCTGTCTATAACTATTTATATGCAAATAGGCATTAGTTTTTAAGAAAATAGACTTCATATCTTTGGATATGTAAATATATTACAAAAGGAAAAGAATGAAAAGCAGAGCAAATCTAAATAAAAAAAAGGCTTACCGATGACAGAACTTTCCTTTTCACTGATGTCACAAATGGCGAATGATATGAACCGCTTAGAAAGATTATGCGTTATTGTAAAGTTTATTGATATCAATTAATTTCATTAATTAATGATAGTATTTTAATTTCGTTGTTACGAAAATTAATAAATATTTTAAAATGTGCTTTAGTTGTTATTAAATATTTTCACTAATTTTGTTTGTAAATTTTATATCGTAAGGAGCCTTATGATTAAAAAGATGGCGTCGACACAAGGAGGTAAGGTTTGTCAACAATATTAAAACAGTATCTTTGATGCATTTCTCAGCTTGCTCTTTGTCATAGATATAAAATATCTCGAAATAAAGAAAATATTTTAATTTAAATAGTTATAACTATTATAGAATTTGCAACTTCGAATATATGGTAAATATAAATATTGTTTCTACGTCGTCTGCTGTGTTTTAGGCTTTGGGGACTTGTCAAGTTAAACTCTTGAATTATAATTAAAACATCGTAATTTATGCGGGTGTTTAAAAATATATACCGAGCTTATTCTAGAATCTAAACTAACCAAAATTTCAATTGACTGTCAAATTCTAGTTGTCATTGAGTCGGAGTGTGTGTGTGTATATATGTCTATACATACGTTTGAGTCTGGCGAGCTAAGCGTTTAATAGCTACAAAAACCAATGGTCACTCTCTGACCGGCCATAGCAAACAATCTTATATATTTGTTGTAGAATTTCAATTTAAAAAAAAAAAAAACGAACGTGTAAAAACTGTTTCGTGCAACAACCCAAGTTTCATTTACAAAAATATTGTTTTAAGTTTAAGATTTAACAAAAATATATTTATTAGTCACTTGAAACAAGTTTTAGTACCACATCAGTTATATTAAGAAAATTCGTTCGTATCATGGATATATGAAAAGAATATTGTTCATATATAATCAAGAATGTTATCAACTCTAATGATTTAATTTATTTATATAATTTGTAATTCTATTTTAAGTTTGGCATAGCATGGAGATTTCCATATTCATTTATCTGTGACAGGCGTTCTTTTCAACCGGAAATATTCGGCGTTTCACACCTTTGAGACTAATTAATTTGTTTTCTACCGTGGTTCAGATTATTATTGTTGCCGATGCAGGCCCCAACCACTATTAGTTCCTCGGATTCTAGATTTCACCTAAAACAGATAATAGTGCATTGGACAAAATTCTTAGCGGCATTTCTTCAGCTTCTTTACCGTTCTGAGTTCAAATACTGCTGAGATCAACTTGGCCTTTCGTCCTTTCGGGGTCGATAAAATGAAATATCAGTCAAGTACTGGGGGTCGATATAATCGGTTTGCTCCCTCCCCTTAAAATGCTAACCTTGTACCAAAATTAGAAAAAAGTTATTTTCTTGTGGAATTTAACCATCTTAGTTTGGGGATCGAATCAAGCTGTTTATGCCCTAATAATCGAATTGCCTAGTTTTTTTTGTTTTAACATTAAAGTATTCGGGTTGTTGTTTAGCCTCAACTCTGCCTGAATCACTTAAATGTATGATCAAAGAAGTTCCAGCCAGGACTATCCCCTCATTGTCCAGTATCATCTCCATCGTCATCATTTTATGCCCACTTTCCTTGCTGGTGTGGGTTGGACAGGCTATCTCAATCCGAGTTAATTTTTCTTTGGAATTAGTGCCTGTCTAGATGGGTTGGAGGACTGTTTCTCATTCTTGTGTTCCAGTTTTGACATGCTTTCAACATCTGGATGCCATCTGAGTACTAGCCACTTTACAGTGTACTGAGTGTATTTTAGTGTGACACTAACACATGAGAGGTCACCATCTTCTTAAATAGACAAAAGGGTCTTTTCACTTAACTCTGCTTGTTTGCTAACCATTGTAATAAAATGCGCTGTGTGCCTTTTATCATCACACCAACACTAGTAAGATTGCCTTGTGCCCTGCAACACGAAAAACCCACCATTATTCCATAGTGTTTCTAAATTCTAGGCAACATGTACTGAGTAGATAATAATTTGCAATATGCAAAAGAATTAATCAGTTAACAGAAAGTCCACTCAGACTGGCTTACTTTTACACAGATAGCTCAAACTAGAAAACAGTTTTTTAAGAATAACTAGGAGTTCTTAAATGTAATTTGTTTTAACAGAACTAATCATCATCATCATCGTTTAACGTCCGTTTTCCATGCTAGCATGGGTTGGACGGTTCGACCGGGGATCTGGGAAGCCAGAAGGCTGCACCAAGCTCCAGTTTGATCTGGCAGTGTTTCTACAGCTGGATGCCCTTCCTAACGCGGGTGCTTTTTACATGCCACCTATACAGGTGCCAGGCGAGGTTGGCAACTGCCACGATTGGATTGGTGCATTTTACGTGCCACCGGCACAGAAGCCAGTCAAGGCGGCACTGGCATCGGCCACGATTCGAATGGTGCTTTTTACGTGCCACCGACACAGAAGCCAGTCTAGGTGGCGCTGACATCGGCCACCTTCAGATGGTGCTTTTTACGTGCCAGCGGCTCAGGGATCACAACTGCAGTTTCCATTGATTTTGATGTCGGTGTACTTGACTCAATGGATCTCCTCAAGCACAGGGTCGAAATGGTGTTTCTTCACTTGCCACCTGCACAGGAGTCAGTCCAGCGGTCCTGGTAACTGCCGGGTGCCAGTCATAGGATTGGTTCAATTTCGATTTCGATTTCACTTGCCCCAACAGGTTTTTGCAAGCAGAGTTTAGTGTCCAATGAAGAGAGGTTGGCGTGGGTGCCTGTCGTCGGATGAGGTTCAATTTCGACTTTGCTTGCCTCAACAGGTCTTTGTGTGTCCAAGGGAAGAAAGACATGCATAAGTGGGCTGGACCCACTTGTCCTGCCTGGTCTTCTCACGCACAGCATAAACTTATGTTAGTATCATAAGAGTGGTGGGGTAGAGGTGAATAGTTATTTTATAAGCTATGTTAATATTAATGGAACATGAAAGTCACTGGGCTGCAGAACCATTACCTCACCAGGCATACTTAGTAGCATTTTGTTTGTCTTTACATTCTGAATTCAAATTCCACCAAAGTTGATTTTGCCGTACATCCTTTCAGGGCTGATAAAATAAGTAACAGTTGAGCACTGGGTTTGATGTAATTGACTCAACCCCTTTCTCGAAGTTGCTAGCCTTATGCCAAAATTTGAAACCAATATTAACAGAACAAGAGTTAAGAGAGAACGTTGATAAAAGAAGAATGAGGAAGAAAGTGGGGGAGAGTATGATTAGGACAGTCACTGGTTGAAAGGGCTATAGAGAGACAGTACAGGAATACTGATGGAAGAAAGAAAGAGTGACTGAGTTGAAAGGGTAAGAAAGGAGAGAGTAATGGGGAAAATAATGGCAGAGACACTGTAATGGCAGTTACATGTTCACTAGTAAGAGAGAGATGGTAAGGCATATCATATTGGATATGAACAAATCTTGTGCAACTCCCCATACAGAGTGTTAAAGAGATAAGGATGGTGACATAGAATATTAAATGTGGTCAGATCCAATGCCATTTCTCATTACACTGTGACATTCAGCCGCATGGTTCAAGACATAAGGGAGATCCACTGTCATTCCTAGTTACATGGATAGTATCAGAGAGGTGGGGTAGTATTTAAACCAACCATATCCAGCCGAAATATTCTACCTGTTTTATGTTCAAACCTGTCAGATCTGACCTTTTCCATCCCCAAGGCCCCAACAATAATTGGCACTAACTTCACCCTCTTCATTTTTCTCAATCAAGCCATCTCATATTTAAGAGAGTTTTATATATGTCTATTTTCTCACCTTCTTTCTTGACTATTCATGTGTCAAAGGGGCACACGACATCAATTAATGAGCGCATGTGATTCACCCTGTCCTCCACTACTAGTTCCAGCTTGTTATACTCAAGCACCTGGTCTGTTTGGATTAGGAAATCTCACAGGATTTCTCTGCTGCTCTCATACCACACCTTGTCTCTCTCTAGCCCACACTTTTCACAAAGTTTCTGATGTATCACTTTCGCTATCTCATCATGTTGCCACAACTTATAATGATTTTAGACAAGTTGAGGACATTCGTTCACAATATAAACAATGGTTTCATCAACTCTATAACAGATCTGGCACAGTTGAGACAGTTTCAATGCTAAAGGGTTAAGCAAACCACATCGATATGAAATGTTATCTCTGAATGAACACTGCAGTAAATTGCCCTTTAATTAGGTATTTACATTAAGTATGATACATAGATGGCTGACCACACAGATCACAGGTTTACACCTAACTACTACAGTCATTATGTTGTGCCCTAGACACATTCTTCATGTGGAAATGGGTTTCATTTTAATTCATGGTTGAGTGGTTGGTGATAAGAAGAACATCGAACTGAAAAAGAAAAATAATTGGTTCAGTAATTTATCTGACCTATGGCTGTATGAAAATTTGGTCATATCTGGCCCAAATATTCTACCGGACAGACTTAGCCTATCACACCTGCCCTACAATGTCATTGTAAGAAAATAAACAACCACATTATCAAAATCTCAAAATCACAAGATAATACATTATTTATTCAAAATGATGTGAAAAAATAAGTATTACATTTGACAGGATAATCTGAATGCTAAAGGGTTAAAACAGTGGAAATAAAAAAGAAAATAAAAAGCATTGCAGTATTTCAACATTAAGGCAAATGGGTTTGTTTGTTCCTTCTTGAGCCATGCCTGGCTCATAAGGGCCGGTTTCCCGGTTTCCTTGGCATATAGGTTCCCCACCTGGATGGGACGCTGGTCCGTCGCAGGTGAGTTGCAAGATGCAGGAGGAAAGAGTGAAAGAAAGTTGTGGCGAAAGAGTCAGCAGAAGTTCACCATTACCTTCTGCCGGAGCCACATGGAGCTTAGGTGTTTCGCTCATACACACACACATCACCCGGTCTGAGATTCAAACCTGCGATACCTCGACCGCGAGTCCGCTGCTCTAACCACTAGGCCATGTGCCTCCACAAGGCAAAAAGGTTAATGCAATATAAATAGGAATTCAGCACACAACAAATAAACAGACAGCCATGGCTGTGTGGTTAAGAAGTTTTCTTCACAACCATGTGGTTTCAAGTTCAGTCCCACTGTGTGGCACCTTGGACAAATGTCTTCTACTATAACCCTAGTTTGACCACTGTCTTGTGAATGATTTTTATTTAGAAGCTTGTGTGTGTATATGTGTCTCTCACTGCTTTACAACTGTTGGTGGTTCCTTTATATCTCCATAACTTAGTGATTCAGCTCAAAGAGACTGATAGAAGATTTAAAGCAATTACTGGGGCCAATTTGATCAACTAAACCCTTCCTTTGGAGTGTTGCCCAATGTGACTGCAACCCAATGACTGAAACGAATAGAAGAATAAATGATACACCATAGCAAACATTCTCTTTTAACATACATATAAATGGAATTAAAACTGTTTAAAAAATATATGTATATTTTATTGACAGATGAGACGGATGATATGCGCCGTAAGAGCAGAGGAATGTTGAAAATGTATTACGGAATAGACGAAGAGAAACCAGGTATGACAACCGTCGACCCATGTGACATTGACGGTGCCCATTTTAAGCATGATATATTCCTTAACAAGCTTATCCGAGAGAAGTCTCTGACTGAGCTCATGGACAGAGAGACTGATGTAGTCCGTCAAATCCGTGCTCTGGACAGTGAAATGCAGACCCTGGTGTATGAAAATTATAACAAGTTTATAAGTGCTACTGATACAATCAGAAAGGTAAGAAGTCTCTTAAAACTGATTTGGTTGTGAAGTCATCTTGTAAGCTCTTATCTGTTGGCATTGATGTTGGTGATATATATTTTTTATTCACTTATTGTTTTAGCTTTTATTTCCGTAAAGTTATATGAATCTCCCTGGTTCTTTATGAAATTTTCCATTTATTTTCTCTGGGTTTTTTTTTTTTTTGTTTATCCTTGTGTCTGAGAAAAATGGATATTATCCATAACTACCATATAGGTTGGCATAAAAAACATATGGACATATTAGATGCACCCTAATTTCAGTAGTGCATATTTGGGCAAAAAAAGGGGATTTTAATGCATTAAAGCTTATGTGGGAGGGATACTTTGCATATAGGACCTGGAATGATCTTTTGGAGACTTTTTTGTTTTTGAAAAATAATGCTTCTTATATGAACTCAAATGTGATAATGAAAACTTGCAAAGATAGGAGCAATGTAGAGGGATATAATGTTTGTATTGTTAAGGTGCAAGTATGACTGTTAGGTTAAGAAGTACCCCATTGCATGGCACCTTGGGTGAATGTTTTTGACCCACAGCCTAAGCTTGAACAGTAACTTGTGGATAAAATTTGGTAGACAGGAACTTCATGGCAGTCAATTGTGTGTGTGTATACATACACACACTCACACAATTTAATTGATGTTACAAATGTTTTTATAAACAAATGCTGACATGGGTTGGACAGTTTGACCAGAGCTGGCAAGCCAAAGGGCTGCACCAGGCTCCAGTCTGATTTTGTTTGGCTTGTACAGCTGGATGCCCTTCCTAATGCCAACCACTATACAGTGTGTGCTGGGTGCTTTTAACTGGTGCCTTTTTTTCATGGCACCAGCACAGGACCCTGGCAGGCCAAATCCTTTTCACCATTGGTTGCAACCTTAACGCTTGTACTGTGGAGGACAAGAAGTCAATATCTGGTCCTGATAACTTATGGCATATTTTGGTTGAAGGTTGACAGCCAGCCTTTTGAAATAAATGTTCTTTAAATACTGTAGTTCATTGTTTGTGTTGAATAAAAATAATTCTCGGTAACCATTTCTCATCACAACACTATGCATAACATTTCACCACTTCTAAATCATCCCACATACAATTTATTTATCTTTATTTCAGATGAAAAACGATTTTAAGAAAATGGAAGATGAGATGGATTTACTGGCAACCAACATGGCTTCAATAACAGAATTCAGTGCCAAGATTAGTGACACCCTTCAAGATCAACGACAGCAGATAACAAAGCTTGCTGGTGTTCATGCCCTACTAAAAAAAGTATGTTGTTTGACTTTAACCCCTTTTTTTTTAATGATATTTCTGTTGAAATAAGCTGGTGAAGTGGTAGAATCATCAGATCATTAACCAAAAGGCATATCTTTTATCTTTTACTTGTTTCAGTCACTGGACTGTGGCCATGCTGGGGCACCACCTTGAAGTTTTAGTTGTATAAATTGACCCCAGTACTCCTTTTTTATCTCTCCTGGTACTTATTCTATCAGTCTCTTTTGCTGAATTGTAAAGTTACAGCAATGTAAACACACCAACACTGGTTGTCAAGCATTGGTGGAAGACAAACTCAGACACAAAAAAAAGAAACACATACGCATGCATGTGCGTACATACACACACACACACACACACATAATAGGATTCTTTCAGTTTTGGTCCATCAAATCTACTCATAAGGCTTTGATCAGCCTGAGGCCACAGTGTGGAACTGAACCTGGAACTATTTGGGAAGCAAACTTCTTACCACACAACCACACCTTTACCTGCATTTCTTCTGGCATTTTACGTTCTGTGTTCAAATCCCGCCAAGATCCACTTTGCCTTTCATCCTCTCTGATTTGATAAAATATTAAGTACCAGTTGGGGTTGATGTAACTGACTTAGCCCTCTCACTAAAAGATTACTGGCCTCGTGCCAAAATATGAAATCATATTTCTTCTGAAATATGCTGCCTTTGTTTCAATTAATTTTGAATATAATGAATAATTTAGCAAAATAACTGTCATTATTAAGTTAGTATTTGGTATTTGGAAAGGTGGCAAGCTGGCAGAATTGTTAGCACACCAGGCAAAATGCTTAGCAGTATTTCATCTGTCTTTACATTCTGAGACCAAATTCCGCTGAGGTCGACTTTGCCTTTCATCCTTTTGGGGTCAATAAAGTACCAGTTGTGTACTGGTGGTGATGGCGGTGGTGGGATCAATCTAATCAACTGACCCCCAACTCCAAATTTCAGGTCTTGTGCCTTTAGTAGATAAGATTAAGTTGGTATTTGGAATATAAAAAATAATATGAAAGGTTGACAGAAGGTTTAAATTTAGAATATTTTGTCATAGAACCAAGGTCTTATACAGATTAGTATTAAAAGGGTTCAGTTAGTAATTTTTTTAAAAAGCAAGTTGTGCTATACCTGGTTATTCTTTTGTCTATCAAGGTAACTCATTTTGCTAGGCATAGCTATTAGAATAAGAATAGCCTGGACAAAGTTCAGAGAGCTCCTACCTCTGCTGGTAACAAAGGGCCTCTCGCTCAAAGTGAAAGGTAGACTGTATGATGCATGTGTGCAAACTGCCATGCTACACAGCAGTGAAACATGGGCCGTGACTGCTGAGGATATGCATAAGTTTGCAAGAAATGAAGCTAGTATGCTCCACTGGATGTGTAATGTCAGTGTGCATACACAACAGGGTAAGCATCCTGAGAGAAAAGTTGGACATAAGAAGCATCAGGTGTGGTGTGCAAGAGAGACAACTGCGCTGGTGTGGTCATGTGTTGCGTGTGGATGAGGACAGTTGTGTGAAAAAGTGTTACACCCTAACAGTGGAGGGAACCTGTGGAAGACGTAGACCCAAGAAGATCTGGGATGAGGTGGTGAAGCACTACCTTCAAACATTGGTCCTCATGGAGGCAATAACAAGTGACCAAGATCTTTGGATATATGCTGTGCTTGAGAAGACCCGGCAAGCCAAGTGAGACTATAACTGCGGCCTATGCCAGTGTTGCATAACTGGCCCATTCAAGAGTACCCTTCAATCATTGGGCAATATACTGTGCTTGAGAAAACCTGTTGAGTCAAGTGAAATCATTGTTGTGGCCAATGCCAGTACCATCTGACTGGCACCTGTGCCAGTGGCATGTAAAAAGCACCATACAAATGTGGTCGATGCCAGTGTTGCCTGACTGGTCCCGTGCTGGTGGCACATAAAAGTCACCATTCAAGCATGGTCATTGCCAGTGCTGCCTGAATGGTTCCCATGCTAGTGGGACGTAAAAAGCACCGTTTGAGCGTGGTTGTTGCCAGTGTCACCTGACTGGCCTCTGTGCTGATGGCACATAAAAAGCATCTTCTACATTCTCGGAGTGGTTGGCATTAGAAAGGACATCCAGCTGTAGAAACTTTGCTAGATCAGATTGGAGCCTGGTGCAGCCTTCTGGTTTGCCAATCATCAGTTAAACTGTCCAACCCATGCCAGCATGGTAAGCAGACGTTAAACAATAATGATGATGATGACTTCTGCTAATGTTTTCTATATACTCCTTCATTTTGCTGTGACAATCTCTCTTTAACATCAATACAATCTGGTAGAATCATTAGCACACCGGGAAGAATGCATAGTAGCAATTTGTCTGTCTTTACATTTCCTTTTTTATATTAGGAATATTTTGTTTTATTCTCAGGAATCCTGTTGTCTTACATTTGGGTTCATATTTCTGATGGAGTACATTGTCTATATTATTTAGTTAATTCAGAAGTTAATCAAGAATTTGGAGCAATTTAGTAAAACAATTAATGTCTTTAATAAACTAAGATTAGACTGTGAACTGGCAGAAACATTAACACAATGGGCAAAATGCTTAGTTGTATTTCGTCTGTCTTTGTTCTGAGTTCAAATTCCACCAAGTTCAACTTTACTTTTCATTTTTTTAGGATCGATGAATTAAGTTAGTTAGTTAGTTAATTTGGCTCAAAAGCAAATAGCAAGGCCATGTAGGGGGACATGGAGTTAAGTACATGGTGGTGTTCATGTAAAGAGTTCAGGCCACTTGAGGTCAAGGGAGGCTTTGAACAAAGCGGTCGTCAGCATCTTCACCATCTCGTCTGGCAGCTTGTTCCACGGATCCGCAACCCGGACGGAGAAAGCTCCTCTCCTTCGATTGAGATGAAATCGTCACAGGTAGAGCTTTTCGGAATGACCCCGCAGCCGACGCTCTGGAGCAGGAGTGAAGAACAGCTCTTTCGAGAGGTTACACTTTCCGCTTATGATGTTGTGGGCGAGAATGAGATCACCACGGCGGCGGCGTTTTTCAAGAGAATAAAGGTTGAGCGTCCTCAGCCTTTCTTCATAGGACAAAGTTTTGAGACCATGAACCATGCGGGTAGCCAGCTTCTGGACTCTTTCGGGATGCTGTATGTCTTTGAGAAGATAAGGAGAAGAGGCTTGAATCCCGTACTCCAATATGGGTCTCACCAGCGTGACATAGAGTGGTAGGAATATGGCTGCTGTGAGCATTCCGAATGACCGTCGAATCAAGAACAGAATTCTGCATGCTTTGTTGGCAGCATGGACGCACTGGGCCGAAGGCGAACAGTTTCATACTAAGGTCAATCTAATCGACTCCCTAGAGTAGAAAAGAATCATCAACACACTGGGCAAAATGCTTGACCACATTTTGTCAATCTTTACATTCTAAGTTCAAATTCCACCAGGGGCAACTTTGCCTTTCATCCTTTTGAGGTCGATAAAATAAGTACCAGTTGGGCACTGGGGGTTGACATAATTGACTAGTCCCCTCCCCCAAAAAATGCTGGCTTTGTGGCAAAATTTGAAACCATTATTAAGTTAATGTTTGGTAGATATCTAAACAAAATG
Organism: Octopus sinensis; assembly: GCF_006345805.1. Lineage (NCBI taxonomy): Eukaryota > Metazoa > Mollusca > Cephalopoda > Octopoda > Octopodidae > Octopus > Octopus sinensis. Next base: position 50,013,599 of record NC_043010.1, on the reverse strand, counting down.
TTCTTTGACGGAAGGGTTTAATTTAAATTTGCACATTTTAAAATGAAAGATCTCAAGCTTGGTATTTAAGGTATTAATTCAATTATGCATTTGCAAAAATCATTTTTATCAAAGATCTTTAGGATTTTAACAGCCGGAAATGTTTAAAATGTGTTCTTTAGATTATAACTTTTCAAAGTATTAACCCCTGAAAAGAGAATGAAATATTTTTTTGTGTGTCAACAGTTACAGATTGGATTTGAATTTCTAATCTAAATACATCACTATGATATGATGATGTTTGGAGATCAAACTAACTAAAAGAGGATGTACATGTAAATATTTAAAAACTGTTTTGTTATTAAATACAAGCTTAATAATCTAAAAATACCTTGTTTTTAAATTGATAAAAATTATATCTCCAAATATAAATGTTTTTTTTTCCATGTGCTAATTGCATTTTCTTCACAAATTTTTGCTTCCATTTTAATTGAAATTGTTAATTAAATTTCCTTTTAATTTTTTTTTCTTTGGATTCTAGCTCCAGTTCTTGTTTGAACTTCCAGCACGTTTAAAGAAATGTGTAGAGATGAAAGCTTACAGTCAAGCAGTTAGGTAAGAAACTTTGCTATAGCTGAATGTAAAGAAGGAAAAAATATAATTATTCTAGGATTGTCTTTGTTTTAATGACCCTTCTACAATTTTAAAAATATTTTTCTCCTTTGCTTAAACCCTAAAATTGATTGGATCTGTGTTTTTTTCTCAAAGTATTATTTTATAACTGATCACCCTTTCTATATAGTTTAACTGATGGGAAAATTTTCATTAAACTCTTGCCAAAAAAAGTTAACTTTTAAATGAGCTATGCTCACACGCTACTTCTTACATTTAAGTACGAGGTGGTATCAAAAGGTTCCTGGACTAGTTATGTTTAATAAAAAAAATAACTTATTTACCTAAGTTTTAACATCATCTCTTTTGAAATAGTCACCTTGCACCACAATATACCAGACCCAGCATTCCTGCCATTCTTGGAATCCAGCCTAGAAGTTGTTTTCCATAAATAAGGCGAGGACTGTCTGTGATTTGCTGTGGATCTTAACAACAGTCTTAAAATGGTAACTTTTGAGCTGCATTTTTCTGTATTATATTTTGTAACAAAATTACTGCAGTTGTGGATAAGGCTGTGAACTGGCAAAATCGTTAACACGCCAGGCATAATGCTTAGCAGCATTTCAGCCACCTTTACATCCTGAGTTTAAATTCCACTGAGGTTGACTTTGCCTTTCATCTTTTCAAGGTCGATAAAATAAGTATCACTTGGTCACTGGGGATGATGTAATTGACTTAGCCCTTTCCCTGAAATTACTGGCCTTGTGTGAAAATTTGATACTAATATTACTGCAGTTGTGTTGTTTGAAATGGTGGGGCTGAACTAAATATCTCTATATTTTTTTCTGTTTTTATCTCACGATGATATACTACTGTTACTTCAACTTCTTTATAACTTTCACTATAAAATTTCACCTTATGTCTCATTGAAAGAATATAATTATATTGTTGCTAAGAAAAACCCATTTAAAATAAAGGCATACCCAAATACTCAATAATGAATCAAAGTCACTATTTTTTTCTCTTTTTCTCTTTATACAACCAGATATTACACTAAAGCTGAGAAAGTACTTATCCAATACAATCATATGCCAAGCTTTAAACGAATTCATGAGGACTGTCTAGTAATTGTAGATGAACTTTGCCAAAAACTGAAGGAGAAATTTCAAGAGAAAGATGTAAATACATTGGAAATCTTTTGTCATAACAGCTAAAACCAGTTTACATCATAAGATTGTTTTTAATATAGGAGTGATCTTACACTTAACAAGACATAATGTTTGGGTTTTTATGTATATGTGTACATTATTATTATTGTTATTTGGGCAGTAGATGTCAGAATTGCCAGTATGATAGACAAAAATGCTTTAGTTTGTAGTTGTGTCCCTTTATGGTCAGAGTTCAGATCCTGTTAGATTATTTTGACTTGATCTTTCCATTGTTGATAAAATAAATCACCAGTCAAGTTCTGGGATTGATTTGATTAAGCCCTTTCCTCCAAATTTCTATCCTTCTGTCTATGTTGAATATTAGAGTGGTGGATTGGCAGAATTGTTTGAACACAAGACAAAATGTCAAGTATTTAGCTGTGGAGCTTTATGTTCTGAGTTCAAATCTTGCTACAGTCAACTTCAACTTTTATTCTTTCTTCCTTACTTAAGCCCTTTTCTCCTTATATAGTATAGGCCATCGATGACTTTTCTCCACTCTTCTTGGCTCTGGGCCATCTTCAGAGCCACTCTCTTAGTGTGGGGGCACTACCTGAGAAGGTTTTCCTCTCCCAGGTCTTGTTGGTTTTGAATTCTCATTGACAGTTCTGTAACTTTGCTTTTCTTCTAGATTGGGATGTTGACCTTATGCAAATTCACTTTTACCTTTGCAAAGAGGTGGTCCATATTAATCTGGCCTCTGTCCTTTGACCTGTCTAGCATGCCAGGCCCTCCCAGGAGCTTGCATTCCACTGGCATAGTGCCGTGTGTCATTGAAGCAAACAAGCCACCACACCACAACAAGGACTGGACCTTTCTTTGGAGGGGGGGATGGGCTTGGTAAAACAGGACACCAGTCCAGAGAAGTAGAGCTGTTAGAATTGTTAGAGTATCAGACAGGAGGCCTTGTGGTATCTATTCCACCTCTGTATGTCCAGAGTTCAAATATCATCAAAAACTAGTGACACTTCTGTCAAAGATTACTATTAACTGACAGTATCAGTTGTTTGAATAATTAATAGAAACAGTTTTCCCGATTTGATCAGAAGATCAATTGCCAGCATCTTCACCACAATTAGCCAACAGTTTGTTAAACCTACTAAATTCTTCCTGCAAATTGATTCCATTGTGTAAAATTTAGAAATCAACCTCATCTCCCTTTCTCCTGGGAAATTACAATAAAACAAAAATAGAAAAAAAAATGCCTAGGGTTGTGGTATAGCAGAAATGGTAATGTCAGATGGTTTAAAGTATCGACCATTTACTTCATCTTTGCTCTTCACATTTTTGGAGTCAGTAATATATATAAAGTATAGGTGCAGCGTGGCTGTGTGGTAAGAAGCTTGCTTCCCAACGACATAGTTTCAGGTTCAGTCCCACTGCGTGGCACCTTGGGCAAGTGCCTTCTACTATAGTCACAGACTGATCAAAACCTCATGAGTGGATTTGGTAGGCGGAAACTGAAAGAAGCCCATCATATATATATATGTGTGTGTGTTTATATATATATATATATGTATATATTTTTGTGTGTTTGTACTTGTCTCCCACCATCGCTTGACAACCAATGTTGGTGTGTTTATGACCCTGTAACTTAGTAGTTCAGCATAAGAGAGCAATAGAATAAGTACTAAGCTTACAAGGAATAAGTCCTGAAGTTGATTTCTCTAAAAGCGGTGCTCCAGCATGGTCGGGGTCAAATGACTGAAACAAGTAAATAAATGAAATGAAAAAATAAATGAATATTTGTTGGGGGTTGTTTAAATCAATTCACCCATCTCCTTTGTAAACTTGGGCTTTATACCTATATTAGAAATTATCGTTATTCTGTATGCTGAATATATGTATGTATACTTACTTACATTATATGTATATATTCTTTTCAGTCAAGTCCTAAAGAACTGGCTGAGTGTGTTGATTTACTCCTGGAATTAAAAGAACCTGCAGAACTGTTGTGTGATGAATTTTTGTCCCAGTAAGTTGAATCAAATATCTATTATTTCTAACAATCAGTATCTGAATGCCTAGACCTGAGAGCGAACATGCATCACTTCACTGCCATCAAATACATTCTGTTGATATAAGTCTAATTCATTGATAAAACAATGAAATCGTATTGCCTTAGTTAATGCTAGATTTAAACTTGGTAATGTCCTAAGCACTAGCATAGTGGGGGTGGGGGGAGGCGGTCCATCCCGGGCAGCACTTTTAACCCTTTCGTTACTGTATTTATTTTGAGATGCTCTATGTTTCTTTCAATTATTTTAAATATAAGAAAGAATTTAGTAAAATAACTTAGTTATCATTAAGCTAGTGTTAGGAACATAAATTGCGACTAAGGTTTGGTGGTATATTGTAATACAAAACTTATGAAAACAAGACATTTGTACTACAGAGCCAGAGCCAGTTTTGGCCAGGTTGGTAACGAAAGGGTTAAAGGGGTACCACTTTTGGGTCTGCTGTAGGCAATATGTGTTTTTTGTGAAGGTAGGGGTGGCAAATGGAAGGGCCACCCCAGGTGGCACACAGTCTAATCATGCTAAGCTACGTAAAGCATGGAAGACCCTTCTTGGAAATTTACACTATGACATCATCATTATTTAATGTCCACTTTTCCTTGATTGCATGGATCAGACAGAAGTGAGTCATGCAGTGGAACTGAACCCATGACCACATGGTTGGGAAGCAACCATTGTAACCACACTGCCATACCTGCAACTCGAACATCTCATAAAAACTGAAAACATATCTTCTAATTATTATAAAACCCCTGTTGTTAATAGGGTCCTAAGTGTAAACTTGTTTAATTTACGCTTAAATCCAACATTAGCCATGCTAGAAATGATGTGAGATTTTGTGAGTATGAATTGTAGTTTTGAAATGGAAATCATTCTCACATTTTCTGTCTTTCCTTTGCTTTAATTCTTTCTCTGTCTGTCTTTCATTTCTTTTCATATCATTTTTTCTTTGTTTGTCTGTTTTTTACTTTGTCTCTTTCTCTCATTCTTTCTCTGAATTTCTTTTTCTTTTTTCTTTCTTTCTTCCCTTTCTGTTTTTTCCCCCTCTTATTCTTTCCTTCATTTTGTCATTCTCTCTTACCTTCTTCTACCTCTCACACACACACACACACACACTCTTGTAACACAGCATTGATTCTAATGCTGGATAACTTTATCTGGAGATACAAGTGAGTGAAGCAGTAACAAGAAACTTGTTACTGCTTCATTGAGGTCCATTTCCTATTCAGTGTATATGTATGTAAGACAGATAACTGAGTAGATATTAAATTAATGTGTAAAAAAACTGTCATTTTGTATATTTTTATTATTTTCTGGCGTGTTCTATATTTCTAGTGCCCGTCAAAAGATTGATGAAGATTTGGCTGAACTGGAAAGGCAGATACAATTACAATCCGGAGTAATTCCACTGATAGAAGAAGTAGAAAGACCTGCTCAAGCCTACATGATGGCTCCAATAGTAATAGATTTTATCACAATTCTACACATCAACTTTCGTACATACCTACATATCCACTTGTTTTGTTGTTATTTCTATTTTCACATGTATATTTGATTACAAATATAAAAAATAAATGCGCCCTTTTCAAGCCTAACCAGGCTTATGGGCCCGGTTTCCTGGTTTCTATGGCGTATGTGTTCCCCAGCTGGACGGGATGCTAGTCCATTGCAGCGTTACTCATTTTTGCCAGCTGAGTGGACTGTAGCAACGTGAAATGAAGCGTTTTGCTCAAGAACACAACGCGTCGCCTGGTCCAGGAATCGAAACCACAATCTTATGATCATGATGCTGACACCCTAACCACTAAGCCACACGCCTCCACGATATTTGATTACAAATACTTACATTCAAAACAACAATATTGTGTTCTCTCTCTTTTTTATGTTACTACTAGTCATTGAGCTTCAATTGGTGATACTCTGAAGTTTCAGAACTCTATAGTGTTTTCAAGTAGTTAATGTGGGTTGATGAATTGTCAGTTCTTCCAGTTGGCAATAATTTGCTGACTGGATTGGTTGACCCTAGACTGACCATTGGCTGAAGAGCCTCTTCCAAACAGACTATGTTGTGCAGTTTCACCAAATGAAGATCCTGTGCAGGTGGCACATAAAAAGCACCATTTGAGCGTGGCCACTGCCAGTACCACCTGACTGGCCCTTGTGCCGGTGGCACGTAAAAGCACCCACTACACTCTCGGAGTGGTTGGCATTAGGAAGGGCATCCAGCCATAGAAACTCTGTCAGATCAGATTGGAGTCTGATGCAGTCATCTGGTTTGCCAGACCTTAGTCAAATCGTCCAACCCATGCTTGCATGGAAAGCGGACGTTAAATGATGATGATGTTGTTGACCCTAACAAGTTCCTCTGCCCTTCGAAGGGGCTTCTTTCCCATCCCTCAAGGTGCACAAATTAGCATTTATATTACTATTAGGGCAGCAAGCTGGCAGAATCAATTTCACATCAGACAAAATGCTTAGAGGCATTTCACCCATCTTCACATTCTGAGTTTAAATTCTTCTGAGGTTGACTTTGCCTTTCATCCTTTTGGGGTCAAGGAAATAAGTACCAGTCAAGGCATGGGGTAATTGACTATTCCCTTCCCCAAAAATTTCAGGCCTTGTACCTATGGAGGAAGGATTATATACATTAGTATTTAACGCAGGAGTGGCTGTGTGGTAAGTAGCTTGTTTACGAACCACATGGTTCCGGGTTCATTCCCACTGCATGGCACCATTAGCAAGTGTCTTCTACTATAGCCTCGGGCCAACCAAAGCCTTGTGACTGGATTTGGTGGATGGAAACTGAAAAGAAGCCCGTCGTATATATGTATATATATAAATATATGTATGTGTGTGTGTGTGTATATGTTTGTGTGTCTGTGTTTGTCCCTCCCCTCCCCAACATCGCTTGACAACTGATGGTGGTGTGCTTACATCACCGTAACTTAGCGGTTCGGCAAAAGGGACCGATAGAATAAGTACTAGGCTTCCAAAGAATAAGTCCTGGGGTCAATTTGCTCAACTAAAAGGCAGTGCTCCAGCATGGCTGCAGTCAAATGACTGAAACAAGTAAAAGAGTAACCCTTTTGATACCAACCTACCTCAGCTATCCCTCAGTTCTATGACCCAAATTCTGTTCTAAAATAATTCTAATTAAGACTTTCAATCAAAATTTTACGTCCATTTTATGTTCCAAACAGCAGATTAATAATGACAGTTATTTCAATGAATTTGCCATTATTTTCAGTATTAACTGAAACAAAGGCAGTGTATTTCAACAGAAATGTGATAACAAAAGGATTAATTTGTGTGAGGAAATTCCACTGGGTCAGCTTTGACTTTTATCCTTTTAGGATTGATCAAATAAAGTACTGATCCAGGGTGGTAGATCAGTAGAACTGTTAAAGCATCAAACCTGATGTTTTGCAGTATTTACTCCAGCTGTTTGTGTCCTCTGTTTTTTTGGGGATAGACTTTATCTGTCATTTAGTTTAACACCACCATCTGGTCCTTGGGTGCCTTTAGCAGGGATCATTCTGTTGCATGCATTCAGTACAGTGATGGATAGTGGTTGTAAAAACTTGGCAAACGAAGGTTTGTCACTCATTAACAGCTGCACTCTCCCTTGTACATAAGCAGTATATTAACAAGGTGTTCATGTTCCTGTTCAGATCTTAAGTATTTTCTGACTCTTAAGAGAAAGCTTAGATTTTGGAAAATCTGGTTTGTGATGTTGTAGTCATTTGGCCATCATGAAAGGTCATCAGAGAGTGTAAAGCTTAACATCTGAAATATGTTTGAGAGTTTTAAATGTCTGTTATACTCACAAGGACATGGCTCGAAATGTTAGATTCTGCATTCTTCATGGTAACTGAATTTAGCAAACTTGTATTATAAATTACTTTTAAGGAAACAAAACAAATATCAAAATTATTGATCAAGCATAAAAATTGTTATATTTCAGGATGATCAATTTTCTTTTTTTTTTCTTGCCAAATAAACACATGCACTATTTATTTGTTCTTCACTTGTTTATTACTGTTCTTATTTTATCTTATGTCCATTGTCTGGAAATCTTTCGTTACACATCTGTGACATCTTCAGCAACTCTTCCATCCACATTTCCTCCTGTTCTGTTTAGTTCATTCTGTCTCTCTTTGTTTTTAATAGGATGTCCTTGAATTTGTGGACCATGGCTGTAATACATTCCTCAGTAACATCTGTCTTGTGATAGCATCTTACAATGACATGTTCTTAAACAGACTTCAAGAAGAGTAAGTTGCATTGTCATCATCATTGTTTTTATTACCATTTTTTCCTCTCAATCATGTATAGCACATCACCTTTGACTCCACTCCTTTCAATATTTTCCTCTTCTATGTACATTGACTGGTAGCAAAATGGCACTTTTCAACCAGAACTCATTGCCCAGTAACACATCACTTGTTCATACCAACACAATTGTCTTTATATATATATAAAAAAAAAAAGTACTTGCAAAATCTTTGCAAGTGAAATGTAAATGTTCAAAGTAGAAAAGTGTGAAATAAATTTATAATAGATTAGAATATTTTTCAGAACTCCAATTATCAATTTTTTTGTACAAATGCAGAAATACAGATGCTCAACTGAATATCTATCACACCAGTCTCACTAATTTGGGATGAGTGTCAAAGATTTTTGTCACAGCTCTTCCTCCTTTGACTAACGTACTAAAAAACCATACTAATTAGACCAGTCACAGGCAAACTGTGGTCCACTGATTTTCTAAATGAAAAATTACCTTGAATTTATTTTTAGTAGTGTGACCCACCTGGTGATAAATAGTCTCTCATGCAGCTAACTTCTCTTAAAAGATTGCCAATCCCTGAGTTAGGCTAAGGAATGAGAACCCATTCAGTTTATTTGAAGACATTTTTATTATCATCATCATCCTTTAATGTTTGTTTTCCTTGCTTGTAAGGCCAGGAGCAGCACCAGGCCCCATTGTCTATTCTAACGTGGTTTCTACAGCTGGATGCCCTTCCTAATGCCAACCACTTTACAGAGTGCCCAGGGTGTTTCTATGTATGCTTTTAACATGGTGCCAACACCAGTGCTTCTATGTGGCACCACCTCCGGTATCAATTCTGCTGTGGTAGATGGGTCTTCTTGAGTATAATGCTAAAAACAACCACCAATTTTACACTTGGGCTTTGTGGACAGCTTTGTGTGTTTGAGCTTGACATGATTTTATTTTTAAATAAGCATATAATCTTGTTTTCCACCTATTTTCACTCTTGTTCATGTTATAAGCTATATGTAGTGTTGTGAAAAGATGTGTAATGTGTACAATCTAAAAACTATTAAATGGTAATCCCATGAGATCAGTTAAGCAAATTAGTCTTAAGAGAAACTTAAAGTCTAATATTATATTTCCAAATTTCAGTGAGAATTTAGATGCAATAGCATTGAAAAAGTTGGTGAATTTTGTAAACTCTCTCATGGAAAGGTACTTTGACTGTGTACACAAGAGAGTACTCTTAGAGGTGAGTCCATTTTAATATATAATTAGATTTCTCTGTTGTTTTTTGTCTGATGTGATGCACCAAAAATAATGTTTGTTTAAGAGTTTAAGATAAGAAATTTATCTTGATTTTGTTTCTCCATGCTAGCATATGTTAGACAAATCTGCAATATATCATTTAACAATGTGCATTTTGACCCTAGTTTAACTTATCTATAGTAGAATACATTTTCCCAGTGACTTTTAGTAGGACTGAACCTGAAACCATGTGGTTGGGAAATGATCTCCTTAACCACACGGCCATGCATAAGATCATATGTCCTAATGCTAGTCTGATGAAGTGTCACTCCAGTGTAATCAGCTGTAGATATTATGTAACTTTTCACATTGAATCATTTATGTGTATTGGTGTTAGAAACAGTATGATATCAAATCAATTGTAACTAATTACGAAAATATGTTAAATTTATTCTTCATCTTCTTACTTGCACATGTGATGATGATAAGCATTACTTATACATGTTTTGTCCCATTGTTATCTCATAACTATAAGGCCTTTATTTGTATGTGTATATTTTATATGTACCAGCTACCTGTGTCATTTTCCGTTAAGTCTCCTCTTATTCTGTCATTATTTATAATTTGTTTATTTTTGTCACTATCCTCTATGTTCGATCATTTATTCCCCAACTGCTCTTTGCTGTTGATGCCACCAAAATGCACAATCTTGTCATTAAAGGCACAAAATTATTATGATTTTTGGACAATAACTGATGAGGGAAGAGCATGTCCACATCTTCTGTACAATTTTTCCATATGTTCCTTTGTCGTCCTGCTGTGTAATTTTTTAATCTCTTTCTCTTTATATATATATATATTATATATATATATATATATATATATATTATATATATATATATAAACAGATATGCTTATGTAAATTCCTTTTGAATCCTTTCAGAAAGAAACAGGTGATAATACTATTCTTGTACGTGCTTTGGATCGTTTTCATCGGAGACTTCAAGCTATGAACAAACTCTTGCCTGACACTGACTTTTCACGGTAAGTTTCTATATGAGAACTGTGAAAATATGAATAGTGCTATTGCCAGAGTATTGCGGACTCTGCTGTCATAACAGGTGAGGGTTCTGCAATTTCTTCCTGAACAACCTGCACAAATGATCTGTTTATCATGATCAAATGTTTGTGCTGTACATTAGCTCACTCCCTGTGCATGGTGTACCACATGTCAGATGTTGCAATTGCAGAGCAAAGTGGAATGAACTATTTTGTTAAAAGAACACAGTTTTCACTCAGTCTGGGAATTGAAACCATTATCTTGCAATAGTAAGTGCATCAAACTAACCACTAGGCAATGTACCTTCATTACTAGAAGAGCTGTCTTCTAAATAGTTTCAAACTTAAATGGTTCTGGAGAACATCAGACTGTGACGAAGAACAAATGAATAAAAAAACTGTGAAAAGTAAAGCAGATTCATTAAAAGAATAAAATTAAAAAAATAAATGCGCCCTTTTTAAATCCTAGCCAGGCTCATGGGCCTGGTTTCTATGGCGTATGTGTTCCCCAGCTGGACGGGACACCAGTCCATCACAGCGTTACTCATTTTTGCCAGCTCAGTAGACTGGAGCAACGTGAAATGGAGTGTTTTGCTCAAGAACACAACGCGTCGCCCGGTCCAGGAATTGAAACCACAATCTTACAATCATGATGCTGACACCCTAACCACTAAACCACGCGCCTCCACATTGAAAGAATACCTTTCGATATTTTTTGGACAATAGCCTGGAGAGGAAAAAAATACATGTGCAGACACAAACATGAACACTAGCACAAAAGAACACAAAGACACCCACATAAGTTAAGAAGTAATAATTGTTTGTTACTTTTACATTGTCCAATGTTAGTTGCTTTTAAATTGACAACCCTTCTGTTTAACACCATCTTTAGAGCTGGTACTGAAATTGTGTCAAAGGCTGCCAGAGAAAGAGGAGCTTACTACTTGCAAATGTTGAAACAGCACTTTTTAGGTTTGTATACACTTTATTCCCTTTTTCATATAATCTCCCTATTTCTTTTACATATAATGTTTCATTTGAGCATAGCAATATTAATAACCTAGTTTTAGAATTCAATATAAATAAGCTTCAGAATAAGCACTGGTTTGATATAGAGCATAATATAAAATTAGAGAAATGACAGAGGAACAGGAAATTATGTATTGCACTCAAAACTGAGTGCTTCAGCATCAGCTTATAGCTTCCTAGAGTTTCAAAATGAGTGCATTACATCTTATGGCAGAAACATCTGTAAGCTAATAGAGTTCTTGCATAATTTCCTGTTTCTTTGTCATTTACTTAATTATGTGTGTATGTATATTGATGAAATAAATACCAGTAATATACTGGAGTAAATTTAATTGTTAACATCCGTCTCCCTTTTATTGAATACTATCCTCATTATTATCATCTTCAAATTTCAGACTGCTTAACAGATGTTCGTCAGAATTTAGCTGCTCCGAAACAGATTGGCAAACAAGATAGTTCTGACAGCTTATCAGAATTATTGAACAATACTGAAACTTCGGTATTGGAGCAAATTAAATCTGTTCTCGCCAACTTACAGGTATGCCATACATGTAGTCTGTCTGTATGTATGTATGTATGTATGTATGTATGTATGCATGCATGCATGTATGTATGTATGCATGCATGCATGCATGTATGTATGTATGTATGCATGTATGTATGCATGCATGCAAGGGAGTATTTAAAAGTTTCTGGTTTCAGGGGTATTGCGAAAGGCCTGGTTGGAAGCCCAACCTTCTGAATTCTTTTACAGGGCTTAGAAAAACTGAAGGACCACTGCAATAAGTGTGTGAATATATATATGATATTTACCATGTGACCTACAATGAAAAAAATATGAGAAAGATATGGTATATAATTTTTTTTGTGCAGGGGTTCCTTGACACATGTAATTTATTTTAAGGGTTACGCAAGGGTAAAAAGGTTGAGAAACACTGATGTACAGGGCACATTTTTCATGCTGTTAGCACTAGTGAGGCCATCTTGCTGTTTGCAAGACTACAAACTCTGGGGTGAAGGTGAAGGCAATTTTCTGCTAGGAGATGAGAGGCAAAAGATATATAGATATATGTGTGTGTGTGTGTATGTCTGTCTGTCTCTCTGTCTGTATGTACACATACACTCACACATAACAGGTTTCACCAAAACATGACTTCTAAGCCACATACTGATTAGTCAAAATACTATTTGTAAGATTCAATCTGCTTGGAGCCTAACAATTGGTACTTAAAATACAAATTTCATCAATTCACTACAGTTATCAATTGTGGGACATGACTGTCACTACTATTACTGTATAAACCTGATGATTGCATAATGCATGAAAGTACTAGTGTTATCATAATAAATATATAATATTCTATTTTTATAATATTGTAAAATTGTAAATAATGAAATGTGAAAATCAGATAGGTTTTAATTCATTGTTTTAATATATTCTTCTATACACAGTCATACAAACATAGATGTGTATATATATATACACTCACACATAAACTAGGTAAATAAAACCTTCGAACAAAGACGATCAGTGGCAACACCTGCTGGGTCTGACTACGCTACATTGACAAAGGGCAAATACCCTGAAACGCGTCTGTAGCTGTCTGACTGGCAGTGTGAAGCGGCTGACCTCCCTTGTTCGAAGGGTTATAATGGACACAGTTTGTGTGTCAAATAGCTAGCTTAAGGCGATGGCCTCATGGAGCTAATCAGCGACAGCTTTAGTCTTATATCTATAAGACTGCCATATTAATATGGCGATAACAATTAATTTCCAGTAACGCTGCCGTAATCTCTTTTAGAGAGACTTAGTAATTTTAATATTTCTATTATATATATATATATATATATATATTATCAGGTGGGTTACACTACTTAAAGAATGCCAGGTAATTTTTGCTAGACATGCCATTCGGGAAGTCCTGTGGGATCACAGTTTTCCATGATTTGTTTGTTTATATCTTTGAACACTGGATGTTAGCATCCTTTATAAATTAGGTGTTTTTACAGCTTCTACATAAAAATCAATTTTAGCTGACTGTAATGTAACATTTATAGAATTTGATAAAAAATTAATCTCTTAAAAATGTTATTTGTGATTTAAAAATCATAACAACAAATATAACCATAAAAATATTAGCTTGGAACTGATATTTTGAGTTTGTGTAGATACTGTCCCAAGTTTGGTGACCTCTGCCCTTGATGAAATGTTTTAAATTGGTTCTTTGTTCATTTTTACAGGCATTTATTTCCCCTGATATCACTTTTGCTATGAAGCCATACTTCAGGGGCCCTTTCTGTATACAAGATGTGAGAGAAGGAATACTTACTAACTTTATTAGGCATATATGCCAAGTTTGTTCTGTGAGTACTTTTTGTTGTTAACAATGATTTCTTCTTTTTTTCCTAAACTCTTTTGTTATCATATTTCTATTGAAATACACTGATTTTGTTACAATTAATTTTGAAAATAAAGAAAGAAATTAGTAAAATAATTTTGTCATTATCAAGCTGGTGTTGGGAACATGAATTAACTTGAAGCATTAGTGGAAGATTTTAATTTCGATCATATTAGAAGAGAAAGTTTGTATCATCAAAAGATTAAATGAGGAATGCTATTTCTTTTAAGAAGGGCACACAACTCTGAAATAAATAACTGTCACTTTGGTGACATAATATTTTCCATTTAGTGTAAATACACACCAACGTTATGTATACAAAGTAGATTTATTGCTGTAGCTTTTCTTGTTAGCAGCTGCATCATATGTATCCATCATTGAATAATTCAGAAGCAAAGGACAGTGAATAAATGGGGTGTTCATAGAATACCTTGCAGTATTCATTACAGCTTAATGTGCTTTGAGTTAAAATCCCATTATCAACATCATTGTCATCATCATCATCATTTAATGTCTGTCTTTCATGATGGCATGGGTTGGATAACTCAACAGAATTCAACAAGTCAGTGGACCGCTCCAGTGTCTGCTTTGGTGCAGTTTCTGTTCTTTTTAATGCAGTCACTTTACAGAGGGTACTGGATGCTTTTTTTGTGGCACCAGCACAAGTGAGGTCACCATGTAACTTGCAAAACTAATATCCCGCTCAACTGAGAAGGACTATTGTAGAGAGGGAAATGGCTTCATGCTAGATGTTGAGAGGTTGAAGTGTGAAAGGAAGAGCAGGCACAAGTTTCTTACTGTAGGAGAGATACATGGCTCTCTCACATTATAGGACTAGATGGGAGTCATCATCATCTTTTTATGTCTGCTTTCCATGCTGGCATGGGTTGGACAGTTTGACCAGAGCTAGCAAGCCAGAGAGCTGCACCAGGTTCCAGTGTGATTTGGCTTGGTTTCTGTGACTGGATGCCCTTCCTAATGCCAACCACTTTACTGTGTGTACTGCGTGCTTTTAACATGGCACTGTTGTGAGCATTTTTACATGGTGCTGTCACAAGTACTTTTTATGTGGTGCCAGCACAGGACTCTTGCGGGCCAATTCCCTTCATCAGGGAAAGCAGTATTAACACTTCTGTTGTAGAGGATGGGTCTTCAAGGCACCTGATATCCCAGTCCTTTCTCATCTCCTCTGAACAATTCAGCATCCTGAGGTTTTTCTTCAGTACTTTGGCCCATGTCTTCCTGGGGTAAAGTTTTAAAAAAAGATGGTGGTGATTGGTGATGTGTCAGGGAGAGCTCTCAATGCATAAGAAGCTGAATTGGAAAAAGCGTTCTGAACAAAAGACCTGTTGCTAAGCATTAATAATGATTGTGGTTCTCTAATAAAAATGTATCTTCCATGCTTCTGCTATGATCACTACATGAAACTCTAAATATATTAAAACATGCCAAATGTCAAGCTAATAAAAATATACTCAGACATCTGCAGTTCTTCATCCTCTGTGTAACTGGAATCCTACAAAACTGACCATAAGATATCTTTTCCAAATATTGTGCCATAAGTCTTATTTGTTCTGACCTTGGTGATCCAATGTTAATAAATCAGTTTGTGTATAGAGGCTATATAGATACATGTGTTTGGAAGTATTGAGGTGTATGTCATTTCTCTTTTTTTTTTTTTTTTTTGTTACAGGATTTCTGTGAAGGTGCTGCTGAACGAGGGTCTATTCCACCTTCATTGTTATTAATTCTCTCAAGACTCTGTGAAGATTTCAGTAATTCTATCATATCACATTTGGTGAGTGTACTCTGACACATACACATATTTAAAAGTGATGACTGCTACATAACAGTCACTCACAAGTTTTAAAGACGTGGTGAGATTGTGTAGATCAGTGATTCTCAACTGGGGTCCATATGGCCCTTGGTGGGGGTTTATATAAGATTTTGTTTGTTAAGGTTTATGTGCTATAAATTGGTTACACTTCTACAATACACAAATTATTTTGAGAATTTTTTTTTAATACAATTCCTAATAATATTTAATTATAGAAATATAAAAAAGATCCCCTTCGGTCATGAATGACCATGGTATTGCACCTATATAGGAAGATATGAAGGCACATGGCTCAGTGGTTAGAGCATCAAGCTCACAGTCATGTGGTGGTGAGTTTGATTCCCCTGGACCAGGCTGTGCATTGTGTTCTTGAGCAAAGACACTTTATTCCACGTTACTCCAGCTCACTCAGCTGTTGACATGAGTTGCGACATCACTGGTGCCAAGCTGTATCAGCCTTTGCCTTTCCCTTGGATAATGTCAGTGGTGTGGAGAGGAGAGGCTGGTATGCATGAGAGACTGCTAGTCTTCCCTCAACAACCTTACCCAGACTTATACCTTGGAGGGTAACTTTCTAGATGCAATCCTATGGTCATTCATGACTGAAGGGATCTTTACAACTAACTTGGTCATGTGCTGTTCATACATATTGGGTCAAACCTTGCTTTCTTACACACAAGTATACAAATGCATTATCGTTAAATACACACACACATAGAGTTTTTGTTCACTTTTTTATTTGGTGTATTTTGCTTTCTCTTTCCCTCTTAGATTTCATAACACACTTGTCATTCCATTATCAATGCTTCATCATCCTATGAAACATTTCTTTAAGTTATTTGTACAATAATTCCTTTTCTATCCAACAGGTTGTGCTGACTGAAGAACAGCTTCTGATGGAAGACACAACCGGAGTAACTCCTATATCCAAATTATGTGAAGAGGCAAAATGTGCTGCCCAGAAGCTTTTAAACCATTATGTTCGAATACAAGGACTTACTATTTCCCAGGTACATCATTTCCATAGGATTTTTGAGAGGTCTCTTTTTAATGTAATGATATGGGATTTATACATGTGTGTGTGTGTGTGTATGTGTGAGAGACAGAGAGAGATACATACCTTCGTGTGTGTGAGAGAGATACGTGCTTTTGTGTGTGAGAGAGAGATACGTAACTTTGTTAGAACGTTATCTTAATTGGATAGTATGATAAAAGGTATTTTCAGAATAGTGCCTATTTTCTGAATGTCAAAGGTGTGACTATGTGGTTAAGAAGTTTGGTTCACGACTGCATGGTTTCAGGTTCAGCCCCATTTCATGGTACCATGAGCAGATGTCTTCTACTATTACCTCAGGCCAACCAAAGTTTTGTGATATTATTTATTAGATGGAAACTAGAAGTAGTACATTGTATTTGCCATCATCATCATTTAACATCCGTTGTCCAAGCTGGCATGGGTTGGATGGTTTGACCAGAGCTGGCAAGCTGGGGAGCCTCATCAGACTCCAGTCTGATTTGGCATGGTTTCTATAGCTGGATGCCCTTCCTAATGCCAATCACATTGCAGAGTGTGCTTGGTGCTTTTACATGGCACTGCACAGGCATTTTTCTGTGGCACCTCACAGGTGCTTTTATATGACACTGCCACAAGTGTTTTACACCAACAGAGGAACCAGTCTTAACTTCTTTGCTGCAGTGTATGGGTCTTTTTGAGTACAGCAATGCGCCAGGCATCTCGGTCCTTTGTCATCTCACATGAAAGGTTCAGCATCCTATGTATATCATCATCGTTTAATGTCCGCTTTCCATGCTGGCATGAGTGGGACTGTTTGACAGGAGCCGGCCAGATAGAAGCCTGCACCAGACTTTTGTGACTGTTTTGGCAGGATTTTTACAGCTGGATGCCCTTCCTAACACCAACCACCCCACAGAGTGGACTTAGTGCTTTTTACATGGCAAAAGCACAAGCAAGGTCAGTTTTTGCAAAGCTTTTACTGCTGGATGCCCTTCCAAATGCCAGCCACTTTACAGTCTGGACTGGGTGCTATTTAAGTGTCACCTGCACCTACAAGGTCACCAAGTAACTTGTAAGACAAAGATCCTTTGAGAGGGAAGAGGTCATTGGAGGAGATGGTCTTGTGTCAGACGATGAAAGGTGTCTTGCTGTAGAGGAGGTACAAGGTTACCTGGCCGGACAGAGAGAGAGATCAGGAATGAGGACAGAAACAGGTGTACTGCCATAAAGGAGATACATGGTTACCCAACTTGAAGGAAGTACAGGAGGAGAATAGTGAGAGTGTGTGATAGCAGGATAGAGATGCTGGCAAAGTGCCTGGCATACTCACAAGGGATGGAGATCAGAATATAAATGGGTTAGTCAAGTAAAGGTAGAGAGATATATAGATGGTGGCAAGTGCCAGGACATACCTTTGAGGTTCAAAGGTCATGATATAAGTGGCAAAATGTTGCCAAAGAAGCATGATTAGAGAGTAGGGAGGGGAAGTGAATGGTGGAAACCTGGGTATATAAGGGGGTGGGTACTGGATAACAATGATACAGAGAATTAGAGCTGTGAGAACAAGATTGGGGAGTGAGAGGTAGGTATAGTGCATAAAAGAGGAAATGTGAAGAAGAGAAAAGATGTAGATTGTTTTTTGGGGGATAGGGTGTGTGAAAAATTTTCTTATGTGTGGGTGGAACATACAGGTCGGGGGTAATGGATAGCAATGATACAGTGAGACAGGGCCAAGAAGTTGTAAATAAGAGTTGTTTGTTTCCATTCTTCCATGAGAAATATGTCTGGCTATTTGGAAATATTACCTTGCTTGGAAATGGATATGAGTTAATGACAGCAAGGGCATCTGGCCATAGATTATCTGCCTCAGTAATCTCCATCTAACTTGTGCTAGTATGAAAATGTGGACATTAAAACTATGATGATGATGATGATGACATCTTGTTCATCAGCATCTTGGTTTTCTTTTTGTTTTTTAAACTTCAATTTATAAAATATATTGTGGTTATGCAGAACTAAATTTTGACTTGCTCTCTCTTTACCATTGAAGATGCTGCGCAAGAGTGTGGAGACACGAGACTGGCTTCATACGATTGAACCCCGAAATGTCCGAGCTGTGATGAAACGTGTGGTGGAAGACATAACTGCCATTGATGTACAAGTGGGACAGCTGTATGAAGAAGGGATTCGTAAGGAGCGTAGTAGTGACTCCAGCCGTCGGACACACAGCTATAGTCTTTCTCAACAGCAGAGACGACCGCAGTGGAACTTTACACCCAGGTAAATGCATCCCAATCCTAAATTCGAAGCTAAGCATTTACAGATAGCCACCATACACACACACACACACTCCCACTCACTCTCTTACAGAGGAAAGCATTGATTGATCCACTAGACTGCTATTTTGGCTCAAACATACAATTATGTTATTGCTCATAAGTGTTTCTAATAACAAACAAACATGCATACATACATCTGATAAGAAGGAGTAAGATTATGTTTCACTGAGAACCTTCTAAATCTAGTCTAAGACAAGAAAATATCAAGAGTTGTCAAGCTATAAATCGGACTCATTCTCCTCTGCATACCCTCATTCCTTCTTTAATTTTTCCTCCATCCATCCATTTTTAACTACCCACAATTTGTGGTGAATACAGTCTTCAGGCACTCCTCTGTAAGGTCCTATCGGAAGCAACTGTCATTAAACTTTCTTGCTGGATTCCCAGGCATGACCAACAGAGAGTATGGATATGAGCTGGGCAAAATGTGTAGCCGTATTTCGTCTGTCGCTACATTCTGAGTTCAAATTCCGCCGAGATCAACTTTGCCTTTCATCCTTTCGGGGTCGATAAATTAAGTACCAGTTACACACTGGGGTCGATATAATCGACTTAATCCGTTTGTCTGTCCTTGTTTGTCCTCTCTGTGTTTAGCCCTTTGTGGGTAGTAAAGAAATAGGATATATTATCCAACCAGCTCATTCTTGATCCACCCTTAGGTGTCTCCTTTCAGTTGGTTCAGCTTGAAGAATCTGTCTTGCAATTCCTTCTTGCAGCAATCTAACCATACATGTATTACTGGCACTGTGACCTCTCAATGCAAAGTACCAGCAGCTTAGCCTGGATAGACTCTCTAATTTCCTTGTCAGTTATACTTTTGAGCTTATGTCTCTTGGTAGAATCATTAGTGTTGAATAGTAATGCCTTGTGTTTCTTTCAGCCCTTTCTGTCCCAAGTTCTATAGTAGTAGATTCAATCAGTTGCCTGGTTTAATTCACCACCATCTGTTTCCTGGATAACATTAGTAAAGTTTGCTCCACTGTGAGCATTCAGGCTAGGTCTCCAGTTTGTAGATATTTTCTTCTTTTCTCTCTACTAGTCTTGGAGACCCTAAAAACATAAAGATTCAAAGGTGTTGCTCTTCTGGTTATGAGACATTTCAGCACAACTGTTTTGATGCTGCCTGTTTAGCCTGACTGATTTGATGCTGACTTATTTGACATCAGACATGTTAACATCTCACTCTGTCTGTCTCTCTCCCTCTCCATGTATACATTTCTACTTGTGGTGCATGTGTGTGTGTGTGTTTGCTTCTTCTTTCTTTACTGCCCACAAGGGGCTACACACTGAGGGACCAAACAAGGACAGACAAATGGATTAAGTCGATTATATCAATCTCAGTGCGTAACTGGTACTTATTTAATCGACCCCGAAAGGATGAAAGGCAAAGTTGACCTCAGCGGAAATTGAACTCAGAACGTAGCGGCAGACAAAATACCGCTAAGCATTTCACCCAGCATGCTAATGCTTCTGCCAGCTTGCCTGTGTATGTTTGCTTCTTGTGCCAAAATGTATCCTCACCAGAACGTTAGATGTGCTGTCATCTCTACCAAATCATCAGTATCCAAACAGCCACACCCAGTCATCTCATTCCATACCCTTCTCTCTCTAAATAATAAATTGATACACAATCACACACAAATGTACACAACCACATGTACAAAACTATTCACTCATAAATACATGCTGATACAATTTGTTTTGTGCAGGTGGCACGTAAAAAACACCCACTACACTCGCGGACTGGTTGGCGTTAGGAAGGGCATCCAGCCGTAGAAACACTGCCAGATCTGACTGGGCCTGACGAAGCCTTCCAGCTTCACAGACCCCAGTTGACCCGTCCAACCCATGCTAGCATGGAAAGCGGACGCTAAATGATGATGATATGTTTGTGTGTACATACAAAACAACAAGTGTTCCAGCTGATCCCGATCAACAGAACAGCCAGTTCATGAAATTAACATGCAAGTGGCTGAGCACTCCTCAAACATATGTGCCCTTAATGTAATTCTCAAAGGGATTCAGTGTGACATAGAGTGCAACAAAGCTGGCCCTTTGAACCACAGGTACCATTCATTTTTGCCAGCTGTGAGTGGACTGGAGCAACGAGAAATAAAGTGTCTTACTCAAGGACACGGGATGCTTCCAGGAATAGAACTCTTGACCTTGTGATTGTGAGCTGAAAACCTTAGTCATTAATCCATGCACCTTCTAAGACACATACAAATACATTTTAAGCCATAAGTGACTTTTGTTTTTCTTTTTTTTTTCCAGCATAGACAACAGCTTGATCAGTAATATCCAGAAGCTGTTTTCTGAGAAAATTGAAATCTTCTCCCCAGTTGAGTTCTCCAAAGTTTCAGTTCTCACCGGCATCATTAAAATCAGTTTAAAAGTAAGTGCTTACTGCTTTTGTCTTTTATCTTTGACTTGTTTCAGTTATTGGTCTATGGCCTTGCTGAAACACTGCTTTTGAAGGGTTTAGTGAAACAAATCAACCCTAGTATTTTTTTCCTTTTTTTTCTTCTTTTAAGTCTGGTACTTATTCCTGTTGGTATCTTTTGTTGTGGAATCTGCACACAGAATGTAAAGGCAGACAAAAGGCCACTAAGCATTTTGCCTGGTGGACTAACTTGATTCTAATAATTCCCCTTACTTGCCGCCTTAGAATATTGTATCAGGGTAAGGCAGTGATAGAATGTTACAGCTTGTAGCTAATGAGGCAAACACTACTGGAATGCTGAACTTATTAATAGATGAAGCTATGCTTTCTTTTTAAGATCATCACTTCAGTTTCTGTAAAATCTGTGAAGAGGTCAGTAACTGTTGCATTGACAAGAACAGTTTTGATAGTGAAAGCCATTTTGAAACAAGACAAGGTAAAAACATGTTAAGTTGAAGCTCCAGTGAGCAGCCTTTGCATTTTCATTCATTGAAGGATACAACAGTAATTAATGCGGGACCTTGGGAAATTCTGCATTTTATATTTGTCATTTTTACTTTCTATTTTGATGCTTACATTTATAGATTTCCTTAACATCGAATTTATAACGTAACATAATGAATTATGTTAAAGAGATTGATTGTCTTTGATTTTCTTCCCATAGTTAAGTCTGTTTAAAGTGTACCACTTGAACATGTAAGGTGACTTATTACCAAATTCATTCTGAATACATTCTTTCTGATTCAAATGTGATTACGCTAATCACTTGTTATTTCGTCACAGGAGAGCAACCTCTCCTTTAAAATATATGCATGTTTACAATACACTTGATTCGATATTATTAGGGGACTCTGGGACATGCAGTGTTTCGATGTGGTTGTTTCTTGTTTGGAAGCACTCTGTCGGTTACGACGACGAGGGTTCCGGTTGATCCGAATTAACGGAACAGCCTGCTCGTGAAATTAACGTGTAAGTGGCTGAGCACTCCACAGACACGTGTACCCTTAACGTAGTTCTCGGGGATATTCAGCATGACACAGAGAGTGACAAGGCCAGCGCCCTTTGAAATACAGGTACAACAGAAACAGGAAGTAAGAGTGAGAGAAAGTTGTGGTGAAAGAGTACAGCAGGGATCACCACCATCCCCTGCCGGAGCCTCGTGGAGCTTTAGGTGTTTTCACTCAATAAACACTCACAACGCCCGGTCTGGGAATCGAAACCACGATCCTATGACCGCGAGTCCTCTGCCCTAACCACTGGGCCATTGCGCCTCCACTGTTTCTTGTTTATAACATCAGTAAATAAACTGTTTGCTGATGCTTGCTAATATCTGCCAACTGACAATAATAGATCCTTATGTGCGCAGTCAATTGCAAGATCTAAAATTAGAACCAGTCAAATATTGGACATAAATTTAATCTTCGTGTAAGTTTTGTTGACTTCAGAAGGATGAAAGGTGAAGTTGGCTTGTGGCTGAAACTGAACTCCAAACATTATTACCATAATAGCACAAGGTATTAATTTTAGTAATAACTGAATCAATGTTTTTCAAGAGTGATATATTTAGATTTTTCATCCAGTTTTCTACTTTTTGTCCTACACTAACCTATTTCAATTGCTTATGTTTAACCAGTTTATATTTTATATTTTGCCTTTTTTTTTTTCTTTCTTTACAAGACTTTCCTTGAATGTGTCCGATTGAGAACATTTGGACGCTATGGCCTGCAACAAATTCAAGTTGATACCCACTATCTTCAGCTGTACCTGTGGAGATTTGTATCAGATGAAAAGTAAGTGTGTTTTCAATATCTAACAGATATTGTAATATGTTTTGTTTATATTGTTGTCACCTCCACCACAACCATTGTCATCCTCTTTCTTCTACTCCTCTTTCATGGTACAGACTAATCTTCCCGCCTTAAAACTGCAGGCCTTGTGCCTAAATCAGAAACAGCTACTAATAGTGGTGGTGGTTTCATTATTAGTGGATATTTTTCCCGACACTCCCATATGTTGGAGTTTATCCTAGTTCAGGGCATATGGCATAGTGGTTAAGAGCGTGTGCTAACCCCAAGATTCCAAGTTCGATTCCAGGCAGTGACCTGAATAATAATAATAATAATAATAATAATATCAAAAAATGCCTTAGGAATGAGAACCCAGGTTCGAAATTTCCCCAAGACAACCCTAAGACCTGAGAGTTCGGAGTGGTCCTCTTTTATCGTTGTTGCCCAGGTCTTCAGCTGCCCACCTGTGCATTTGCACCAGTTGGGAAGTAGAGGTGGGAGGAGGACATTGTGAATCAGCTTACCCTCTGGATGCCGGGCTGCATGACTGAACCACTGTTGTAGAAGTATATTTGATGAAATATTTTCTTGATTACACACTCTATGATTCCAACCCACTTGGAATCACATGATCTCTTTTGTAAATCTTTTTAAAAGAATATCTTCCCATTTATTTTCTCTTTTATAGTTTAGTCCAAGTTTTATTGGATGAGATTGTTTGCAGTACTGCACACCGCTGTTTGGATCCTAGCATGATGGAACCAAGTGTAAGTGATTTTTTTTTCTTTGCATGTTCTTCTTTTCCTTTGCATCATCACTATTACCTTCATAATCATTATTTGGTCCCATGATTTCAAGGTAAAACCAGGCATAAGCTACCTTTTTTGAGAAGTGGGCCACATAGGATATAGCTCGTCATCGGGTGGGCCACACTACTAAAAATAATTCCAAGATAAACGTTATTTTCATCATGGAATTTTGTGTGTGATCCTTCATATTTTGAGATGGTGAATTGACAGTTGTTACAGCATTAGATAGAATGCATTGCGCTAGTGCCATGTAAAAAGCACTCATGCCGATGCCACATACAAGCTCATGCTGGTGCCACATGAAAAGTATCCAGCACACACTGTAAAGTGGTTAAGTGTTAGGAAGGGCATCCAGCAGTAGAAACCAAGCCAAACTAGACTGGAACTAGTGCAGCTCTCTGGCTCACCAAATCTGATCAAGCCATCCAACCCATGCCGGCATGGAAAACGAATGTTAAAGGATGATGATGATGATTGCAGTTGTTTACATCCTGAGTTCAAATACCACCAAGGTCAACTCAGCATTTTATCCATTTGGCGTAGATAAATAAAGTACTAGTCTCAGATGGTGGATTGGCTGAGTTGTTTGAGCATTGGACAAGTTGTTCTTTATATTCTGAGATCAAATCCCACCAAAGTCAACATAGCTCATTCTTTTGGCGTTGATAAATAAAGTCCCATTCCAAGGTGGGAGATTGGCAGAGTTGTTAGAACATTCAGCCAAAAAGTTCCTTGTTTTCTGAGTTCAAACTCTGCCTAGGTGTTGATGGTTAGTGCTATTTGCTTGATCAATCTATATAGATAAGCTAGCAACAGCATTCAGAGACTTCATCCAGCAGTGGATATAAGAATGGCTGAGGGAAATATTCTGTGTTCATATCTCACCAAAATTGACAATACCATTTCTTCCTTCCATGGTTAATGTTGTAAGCACCAAACAACTACTGAGGTAGGTTAAGGCACTTGATTATGTCCAGAAATTTGCAGCTCATTTGTATAAGCTCAGTTATAGTTATACTGGCAAGGAATGGAATTTTAGATTTGCTTATATCACATTCCTGTCAGTAACTCCTGTTAATTCCTTCCAGGTCTTTATTTAATTCAGGTGTCATTTTATTTTACCAAGTAGGAATGAAGCAACTGTATTACTATGTGTGTGTGTGTACTGTGAGTCCACTGCATTTTATAGCAGAAACAACTGTAAGCTAATGCAAGTTCATAAGATAATCTTTTATTCCTTTGTCATCTTTCTTTCTTAAGGTTACCTCATATTAAATATTATTGGTTTCAAATTTTGGCACTAGGCCAGCAATTGCAGGAGAGTGTGCTAGCTGATTACATTGACCCTAGTGTGAAACTGGTACTTATTTTATTTATCCTGAAAGGATGAAAAGTCAGCTTTGGCAACATTTGAAATCAGAACATATTGTCAAAAGAAATCCCTATAAGTATTTTTCTGTCATAGTAACGATTTTACAGCTAACCACCCTAATCTATCAAATATTATTATAAACTAGCTGGTCCCGTACCGTCAAAAATTATGCCTAATTGTAGTATTTTATATATAAATATGGATGGTAAATCAAATTAATACATCTGTCAATGTTATCTAATGGTTGTCTTTTGAGATATGACATCGATCATCGTTTGTTACTGAAAGAATGCTGGTTCACATACTTTCCTTGTACATGCACACACATACACACATATACTCAGAGTTGAAATGCTGTTTGATTTTTCCTTTCAGCATTAAATGTTCACTATCCCACTTCTATTACACACACACACACACATTCACATATCTCCCTTTTTCACACACATATATTCACACAGAGTTGAAATGCTCCCCCTACCAGTTTGCCATCACCTCTTCCTTCCTTATTCATCTATCACCCCCTTCTTTTCTCATTCATATGTTGTGACGGAGAAAACCATGAGTAGATGATCATAATATTAGTATATTCTAACATAGGCACAAGACTACAAATTTCAGGGCTGAGTGAGGTCAGTTAACTAAATCAGCTCCAGTATTTGACTGGTACTTTATTTTATTCAGCTCAGAGGAATAAAAGGCAAAGCTGGCCTCTGTGGGATTTGAACTCAGTACTTAATGCACTAGAACAAATGCTGCAAGGTATTATATCTAACACTTGTTCAAGTCCACAGAATTTGAAGTGAGGGGCATGGTTGATTAAGATCTGGTCATCAAATCTAAGTAGAGACTTCAAACTTGAAATCTTCAAAGCCTCAGTCGAACCAATTCTACTATATGGCTCAGAAATCTGGACATTATCAAAGAAGCTTGAGAGGTGGTTGGATGGAACCTACACTCACCTCCTTATGAGAGCTCAAAATCTCTCTTGGAAGCGTCATCCAACCAAAATGCAAATATATGGGAAACTACCACCTGTGTCATCTCTTGTGAAAGGTAGGAGAGTCCAGTTTGCTGGACATTGTTGTAGAGCTGAAAAAAGAAGTAATTTCTACTCTTCTCCTCTGGAAGCCATCTACTCACAATACCAGAGGGCGCACACTCTCCTACCCTGATGTAATCTCCAGGGATACAGGCATCCAGCAACAGGACCTCCGTAATGCTATGATGGACCGTGAAGTCTGGTGTAGCATGGTCAATTCCATTGTCTCGACCACGGTCGAACATTGATGATGATGATGGTTGATTAAATCAGTTTCCAGTCCTTGACTCGTATTTATTTTCTTGACCCAGGTGGAATGTAAGACAAAAATGGTTCTCAGTAGGATTTGAACTTAAATTGTAAAATAATGTAACTAAATAATGCAATCCCATTGACTGTTTCTAATTTAGGCAAAGGACAGTGATTTTGTGGAGAGGGAATTGGTGAATGCTACCAACCCCAGAGAGATGAAAGGCAAAGTTGACTGTAGCCTGATTTGAACTCAGAGTTGGAACAAAATACTTATTTCTTTATTGCCCACAAAGGGCTAAACATAGTGGTGACAAACAAGGACAGACAAAGGCATTAAGTCAATTACATCAACCCCAGTGCGTAACTGGTACTTAATTTATCGACCCCGAAGGGATGAAAAGCAAAGTTGACCTCGGCAGAATTTGAACTCAGAACATAATGGCAAACGAAATACCGCTAAGCATTTTGCCCGGTGTGCTAACATTTCTGCCAGCTCACCGCCTTGAATTGGAACAAAATACTGCAAGGCATATTATCCGATGCTGTAAAACTTTCTGCCAATCTAACACTACTTGGCAGCTGATAATGGTCATGTCTGTTTATAGTTAAATGGACTTAAGGGATACAAACATCTCTAGCTGGCACCCTATTGTTTTGGCCAGCTGTGACTCCATCTGCTTTAATCCGATATTATTATTTCAGTCTTGCAGTTGGTTGGAGCATTGACGTCATTCTGTCAGACATAGAATCACACATCTGTTACTACTTTCAACAACTATTATTATTATTATTATTTTCTCTCCCTTTCTTTCTCATTCACAGTGGTTTTTTTTCTTTTTTTCAAAATTCGTGTGTGGATATACAGATTTGTGTGTGTGTGTGTGTGATGCATTGAACTGAGTGGACAATTGGTCTGGCTCCAGTGTGCACCTACAAACTTCAGCAGTGTAGAATAAATACTAAAGCTGCAACAAAGCAGGTGGCTCGCGGGGTGGGGTAGGGTGGGGTGGGGTTGGTCTGGAGTAAATCTGTAGTTGTTATGGAAACTAATATTTAATTCAAATTTACTTCTCAGAAACAGCTTTAAATATAATCATGGAATGAGTCAACCACCCACATAAAACATCTGTAATCAAGTAATTCCATCCTTCCTTTCTCTTCTTTTTCCTCCCCTCTCTATCTATCTTTATATTTATATATATATATATATATATATATATATATCAGGGGTGTAGCCAGGTTCTAAATTTCAGGCATAAAAAAACGGTGCCATGACACATACCAAACAATTTTTAATTCATTGATTATGCATTTTATAAAGTCGAAGTTTATGCACTTGGTGTGGTTGGCATTAGGGAATGGCATCCAGTCATAGAAACCATGCCAAATCAGATTGGAACCTGATGCAGCTTACCAGTTTCAGTCAAACCATCTAACCCATGCCAGCATGGAAAGCAGACACTAAATGATGATGATATAATATAATATATATATATATATATATATATACGAACAGCCATGCTACATGGCAGTGAAACATGGGTCGTGACTGCTGAGGACATGCGTAAACTTGCAAGGAATGAAGCCAGTATGCTCCGCTGGATGTGTAATGTCAGTGTGCATACTCGACAGAGTGTAAGTACCTTGAGAGAAAAGTTGGATCTAAGAAGCATCAGATGTGGTGTACAGGAGAGATGACAATGCTGGTATGATCATGTGGCGAGAATGGATGAGGAGAGCTGTGTGAAAAAGTGCCACACCCTAGCGGTTGAGGGAACCTGTGGAAGAAGTAGACCCAGGATGACCTGGGATGAGGTGATGAAGCACGACCTTCAAACATGAGGCCTCGCCAAGGCAATGACTAGTGACAGAGACCTTTGGAAATATGCTGTGCTTGAGAAGACCCGGGAAGCCTAGTGAGACCATAACCTGTGGCCTATACCATGGGTGTAACCAGCCCACTTATCTCAAGAACTGCAGGATGGATTTGGATGAAACTTTCAGGGATGTTTGGTCTCGTAGTTGGCATGAACTGATTAGATCTTCGGATTGATCTGGTACCAGACAAGAATTCTGGATTATTTTTCCTGTATTGTTACTTAATTTTTGAGAGCAGTCGTGTTCATTTTTAGTATTCTCGTTTGTGAGAACAGTCGAGTTTTTCAGATATTCTCATTTTAAAAATCATCTCTGGCTAATCGTTGAGAGGACGTTGGTTTTTACATTGGTGGAGGTTTGCGCTCTGAGTGCTCTTGTTATTATTATTAAGATGGCGAGCCGACAGAATCGTTAGCACACAGGCGAAATGCTTAGTGGTATTTCGTCTGCCACTAAATTCTGAGTTTGAATTCCGCCAAGGTCAGCTTTACCTTTCATCCCTTCTGGGTCAATAAATTAAGTACCAGTTGTATACTGGGATTGATGTAAGCAACTATCTCCTCCCCCAAATTTCAGGCCTTGTGCCTGTAGTAGAAAGGATTTTTAGGATGATGAGCTGGCAGAATACTTTGTGGCATTTCGTCTATCTTCATGTTCTGTGTTCAAATTCCACTGAGGTTAACTTTCCATTTCATCCTTTTGAGGTCAATAAAATAAGTACCAGTTGAACACTGGGGTCAATGTAATCAACTCATCGCCTCCCCCAAAATTGCTGCCCTTGTGGCAAAATTTGAAACCATTATTATTATTATTATCATTAGGATGACAAGCTGGCAGAATCATAAGCACGTTGGGCAAAATGCTTAGCGGTATTTCATCAGTCATTGTTTTCTGAGTTCAAATTCCACTGAGGTCAACTTTCCATTTCATCCTTTCAGGGTCAAATAAAATAAGTACCAGTTGAACTCTGGAGTCCATGTAAATTGATTTGCTCGTTCCCCAAAATTACTGGCCTTGTGCCAAAATATGAAACCATTATTATTATTATTATTATTATTATTCCACTGAGGTCAACTTTGCCTTTCATCTTTTCAGGGTTGCTAAATTAAGTACCAACAAAACACTGGGGTTGATGTAATTGACTAGTCCCCTGGTGGCAAATAAAAAAAATCATTATTATTATTATTATTATTATTATTATTATTATTGTTGTTGTTGTTATAAGTTAAGCATTTTTCTCTGTAAATCTTGTGTGACCCTTGATTCTCTCTTCTATTTTTACAGGTGATAGAGCTGATTTGTGAACGTGGATGAAATTACTGATATTAGGAGAGGCAATAAAGTCTCTTAATTTAATTCTGCTTAATTATCTGGAGTCAAGAATAATCTAGATAATTAAGCAGGACAAAGAACTACTCAGTATACAAAATCAAGAAAAAAAAGGGTAAAGGAAGAAACAGCAATCATACTTCTCAAGCATTTCTGGGACCAATATTTGTATTTTGCGTTTTTTTCTTTCAATGCTTGGACTTAAGTGTGGTTTTGTGAAGATTATAAAGACCTTTGGTGGTTAGGAAATAATTTCTGTAATAAAAAGAAGAATTTTGATATTTAAATAACAAAAGATGGTGAGCTGGCAGAATCATTAGCATGCTTAGCGGCATTTTGTCCATCTTTACATGCTGAGGTTAACTTTGCCTTTCATCCTTCCAGGATCGATAAAATAAGTACCAGTTGCACACTGGAGGAGTGGGGTCGATGTAATCAATTTATCTTCTCCATCAAAATTGTCGGCCTCATGCCAAAATTTGAAACCAATATTTGAGTAATATTTAATTTGTTATGGAGCCTATTTGGTTTGGCTATAAATGATGACGGAAGCAGCTGTTGATAGAAGTGGTGGTTGTAAAGGGAGAAATACATGATGAATAAATCTGCATACGGCAAAATTGATGGTAAATTATGTAGAATAAAAGAAAAAATTAAAACGTGGTGGTAAAATAAATGGTTTTTGTTATTTTTTAAAACAACAATTTTTTTCCATTTTTGTAGAAATGTGGCAGGGGATGGTAACTTGGAGTCTCTTTGTTATAGAGTATTGCTGATCAAATTAATTTTCAGGTTGCTTAAATTGGGTAGCGTCCTGGTGATATTTTTGGCCCAATAGTGCTAACCAAGGATCTCTACAGATACAACACTGACTTTAGATCTAGAACTTCCTTTAATTCACACTAATTTATTAGTGGAAGTACGTGGCTTAGTGGTTAGGGTACTGAATTCATGGTCATAAGACTGTGGTTTCAATTTCTAGACCAGGCAATGCCTTACGATGCTCCAGTCCACTCAGCTGGCAAAAACGAATAATTCTGCAACAGACCAGCATCCGATCCAGGGAGGAATATATCTACCATGAAACTGGAAAACCTGCCCTATGAGTCTATATGACCTACAGACCTTATGAGTCTATATGACTCAGGAAGGATCTTTAAGCTTTATATATATATCTAATTTATTAGCCAGAGCTTCAAATTCCCACAGCTACCAGACTAATTTAGTGATGCTTTGCACAGACTAGTACCCTTCACTGTATAGTATTCACAGACTTGTATCATTTATACTAATGTACAGCTACCTGCATTTCATTCAATTATTTAAATTCAATTTTTGTTTAATTTAGAGTGTGTTTGCCAAAACACTTCATTTCACATAGCTCTAGTTCATTCGGTTAGCAAAAATGAGTAATCCTGCAATGGACTGGCATTCCATCCAGGCGAGGAGTGTACGCCACAGAAACCAGGAAACCAGCCCTATGAGTATATACAACTCAGAAAGATTCATTATCTTTTATTTCTATCTAATTTATTAGCATGAACTTCAAATTCTATCAGCCACAGGAGTGGCTGTGTGGTAAGTAGCTTGCTTACCAACCACATGGTTCCAGGTTCAGTCCTACTGTGTGGCACCTTGGGCGTCTTCTACTATAGCCTTGGGCCAACCAAAGCCTTGTGAGTGGATTTGGTAGATGGAAACTGAAAGAAGCCTGTCATATGTATATGTTTGTGTGTCTGTGTTTGTCCCCCCAACATCGCTTGACAACCGATGCTGGTGTGTTTACGTCCCCGTAACTTAGCAGTTCAGCAAAAGAGACCTATAGGATAAGTACTAGGCTTACAAAGAATAAGTCCCGGGGTTGATTTGCTTGACTAAAGGCAGTGCTCCAGTATGGCCACCGTCAAGTGACTGAAACAAGTAAAAGAGTACCAAACTAGTTTACTGGCACCTTGCACTGACTAGTACCCTCCTCAGTACGATATTATTAAATTTGTATCATTTACACTAATGTACAGGTGCCTGCATTTCATTTAATTATTTAAGTAAATTTAACATTTGTTTAACAAAGACCAAGGTGACCAACCCTGGTTCAGAAAAATCTGTAATTCAGAAACGCTTTGGAACTGAAGGTTCCAAAAAACCAGTGTTGTGTCTGTACTTGTTTGTGTCACATCTTTCATCTGTCACCTACGATATGCAAAACCATAGGGGACTGAATCGTAACCTGAGAGGTTATGAACAGAAAGTCAGAAGTGCCATTGGCTATGAGGAAGCAGAGAGGACAGCTTTATTATTCATTAAATGATAGAGAGGAACAAGTACTTTATTCAGTTGATCCTTTTGACCCTTTCGCATTCAGACTACTATCAAACGCAATACTTATTTATTCACATTGTTTTGAATTAATCTTATATTATTTAAAAAAAAAAAACATGATTTTTTCGTGGTCGTTGCCAGTACCGCCTGACTGGCCCTCATACCAGTGGCACATAAAAGCTCTCAGAGTGGTTGGCATTAGGAAAGGCATCCAGCTGTAGAAACTCTGCCAGATCAAGATTGGGGCCTGGTGCAGCCATCTGGTTCATCAGTCCTCAGTCAAATCATCCAACCCATGCTAGCATGGAAAGCGGATGTTAAACGATGATGATGATATCTCATAGCTTCAAGATTTTGATGTGATGGTTTATTTTTAGAATGGCATTGTAGAGTAGCTGGATCTGGTTGTTTTGAATGACCAATTTAAATGCTAAAGGATCAACCCTTTAGTGTTCAGATTACTCGGTTAAATGTAATACTTTTTCACTCAAATTGTTTTGAATTAATCATGCATTATCTTATAGCTTTGAGGTTTCAATGATGTGATAGTTTATTTTTAGAAAGTCAATGTAGGTTAGGTGTGAGAGGCTAGATATGGCCAGTTTGAATATAAAACATGTATAATATCTGGGCCAGATATGGCTGGTTTAAACACTAAAGGGTTAAATACAGTTTGCAGCAATTAATTATAAAGGCTGAATATTTATTATCACCCATGCATCTTCCATGGATACCTCAACACTAATTTCAACATAGATCTAAATGTCTGATTAATTATTATAATTTTTGTTCTTATTTCTTCCTCCTGAGCTTTAGAACGTATTAAAATCTATTGAAGTATTATTCATTATCTAGTAGTGAACAGTCGTAACATCTGGAGATATTTTAGCTTTGAAATTACATGTAACAGTTGGTTGTTTTTATTAATATTTAATACAAACTCAGGTTATAGACATGTAAATATGATTTCTTTTGTCTATGAATGTGTGTGTATGCGTGCGTACATGTGTGTTCTGTTTTTAATTACTGTAAAAATCCATGTAATTTGTGCACCTGTATAATTTACACAGGTGGTTTTCAGGACAAAATATGTTTAAAAAAGGCTTCTATTCATGTAAAATTTGCAACCAAAAGTTTTCAGAATTGCCAATATAGCCAGGGGAAAAAGGTTTTCAATTTAGTTGTATTTAGCATAATTTCACTTACTTATTGATTAGATTTTATTGAATTTTCATTAAATAAAAATAATTTCTGTTTAACAGGTATCACATTGAAAGCTATCATATTACGAAGTGTTTGTATTGTTTGTAATAAACTTTATTTTACATTTCTTGCCCACAAGACATTATGTCCGATTTATAGCATACTGCTGTATATCTTCTCAAATCACGATCACAGAAAAAATTGTTGATAAGAATTACGAACAAAAACAAAGCTGATAAATACACACAGGTGTTGCAAAATAAGTTTAATTACCAATAAACATGAGCTTGGATGACACTTTACTCAATCGACAGAGAAAGGTGACCAATCAAACTGATTATGTAAACAGAATTCTTTTCTGCCTATTCTTGTCGGAACCTTTGATACAGAGTATCATAAAATGTCAAGCAAACCTTAAAATTTGTCATTACAGTTATTGTTAGTATGGGCAGAACTTATGAATCATTTACTGCAAAGGAGAAATTAAATATGTTGAATATGCATTTGAATGTGACAATAGAGCTGCCAGAAGGTATTTTAATGTTTATGAAGCCAATATTCAAAATTGGTGTAAACAGTACGACAAACTTAAAACTGTGCCTAGTAATAAATAGACAAAAATAAAAACATACAATCAAGATTATTCATATTACATTTTTTTTCAGTCAGGAATATCCATATCACTATGTATGTCAATGGTGCTCCATTGCGATAGGTAGAAATTCCAAGCAACGTAAAATATGGCCCTGACTGTATTTACCAGCATGACCATCAGACTTCAAAAAGTAGTTAACCATTTAATGGTTTTAGTAAATTTATACAGAAAAAGTAAGCATTATACTATCCAGCATAAATAAAAGTCAACTTCATTTATTTTTAAGCCCTTATTTTTTCTGTAAAAACCAATTCTGACATTAAATGAGTCAACTTCTTGTACAAATGTTGACATTTTGGTACATCATTTTTCAACAAAAAAACATTTCAAAAAAATTCTGGAAACGATCTGCTCATGTAATTTATGCATCCACTAAAGTTTATTTTTATTTTTGCAAAAATAGTGCGTAAATTACATGGGTTTTTACGGTATTTAAATTTTTACTCTGAGGAAGAAGCTGGTTTCTAACAAAGCCACAAAGCTCCATCATTGGAATCACATTAAACTTGAGAAAAGTCTTGCATATTCTTACTGTTCCACTTACAGATTGTATCTGTAATGTGCTAATGTCTTCAGCAGATCCTCCATCTGAAGTGGTTTGACAGTGCCAAACACTGACCTGTGGGAAAGGGCCAACCAGGAACTTCAGATTAGATGAAGGAAATGGAGAAAGAACACTGCAGAAAGAACCCTCAAATGTGACACGGCAAGCACTTGACTGGAACCTGCAAGAGAAAAGGAAGCGAAGACACCCAAAGCAGACATGGAAGCGGAGCATTTTGGACGAGCTCAGGACCACTGGCCTGACATGGGAAGCAGCCAAGAAACACGCCAATGACCGCAAAAAGTGGAAAACAGCTGTTGAGGCCCTATGCTCCACAAGAGGCAAAAAGGATTAAAAAAGAAGAATTAGCTGGCTGATATCTCTTTTTCAGAAAACCCTAGCTTATCCAGATTGTCACTTTGGTATTTGTTTTCTTTTGTTTTTTGTTTTGCTTTGTTTTGTTTTGTTTTGCTGTGTTTTGTTTTGCTTTGCTGTGACAGCAGGTTGGGGCAGATTCCAGATAAGGGAGACAAGCTTGGGGTTTGGGGTAGATAGCAGGTGAGAGAGCTTAAGTATGGATTTGGGGTACATTTCCATGGAGGATGTTTAAGGTGATAAATTTGGGATAAATTGCAAGTGAGGAAGATTAAGTTGGGATTGGGGTAGATTGCTAGTGGGATTCTAAGTTGTGCTTTGCAAGGTTACCATTTGTCTTTTGATGTTATCGCTGCCACCCAGTCTAAAATACTTGAGTTGCTTGAGCTAGAAATAAAGCATCTCCTGCAGCACTAGTACTTAGCACTGGATTGGACATCTTGTATGACAGTATTGGTGATGGGGGAGAACAGAGATGAGGGTGAGAATGAAGGGAAAATACAGAGAATGTGCTTGATAGAGAGAATGGAAGTTATAGAAAGAGAAAAAGAGAGAGAGGTGAATTGAAGCGATGGAAGAAGAAAGGGAGAATCATTAACTCATTGGATGATGAAATGATTAGCAGCATTCCTTCTGGTTGCATATTCTGAGTTCAAATTCTGCAGAGGGTAACCTTGCCTTTCATCCTTTTCAGAGTTGATAAAATAAAGTACCGGTCAAATACTGCTGTCAATATAATCAACTAACTCCCTCCCCCAAAATCTGAGGTTGATGTAATCAACTAGCCTCCACCTCCAAATTTCAGACCTTGTGACTAAAGTAGAAAAAATAGTAGATTTGGATCAACCAAAAGCTGGGAAGTGGAGTTTAGTTTGGCATTAATCATACTTATAGGCACAGGAGTGGCTGTGTGGTAAGTAGCGTGCTTACCAACCACATGGTTCCAGGTTCATTCCCACTGCGTGGCACCTTGGGCAAGTGTCTGCTACTATAGCCTCAGGCCAACCAAAGCCTTGTGAGTGGATTTGGTAGACAGAAATTGAAGGGAGCCTATCGTATATATGTATATATAAATATATGTGTGTGTGCATATGTTTGTCCCACCAATATCGCTTGATAACCGATGGTAGTGTCTTTACATCCCCGTAACTTAGCGGTTTGGCAAAGGACACCAATAGACAACTTTCCTAAAATTTTTGGGAAAAATTTTCAAAAAAATTTAGGAAAATATTTCAAAAATTTTGGTGAAAATTTTTCAAAAATTTTTGGGGAAAATTTTCAAAAAAAATTTAGGAAAATTTTTCAAATATTTTGGTGAAAATGTTTCAAAAAATTTGGGGAAAATTTTCAAAAAATTTTTCAGAAATTTTTGGGGATAATTTTCAAACAATTTTTCTAAAATTTTTGAGGAAAATTTTCAAACAATTTCAAAACAATTCAAAAAATTTTTCAAAAATTTTTGGGGAAAATTTTCAAAAAAATTTAGGATAATTTTCAAACATTTTGGTGAAAATGTTTCAAAAAATTTTGGGGAAAATTTTCAAAAAATTTTTCAAAAATTTTGGGGAAAATTTTTCAAACAATTTTTCTAAAATTTTTGGGGAAAATTTTCAAAAAATTTTTGAAAGATTAATGGGGAAAATTTTCAAAAAAATTTAGGAAAATTTTCAAAAATTTTGGTGAAAATTTTTTCAAAAATTTTTGGGGAAAATTTTCAAAAAAATTTAGGAAAATTTTTTCAAATATTTTGGTGAAAATGTTTCAAAAAATTTTGGGGAAAATTTTCAAAAAATTTTTCAGAAATTTTTGGGGATAATTTTCAAACAATTTTTCTAAAATTTTTGAGGAAAATTTTCAAAACAATTTCAAAACAATTTCAAAAAAATTTTCAAAAATTTTTGGGGAAAATTTTCAAAAAAATTTAGGATAATTTTTCAAACATTTTGGTGAAAATGTTTCAAAAAATTTGGGGAAAATTTTCAAAAAATTTTTCAAAAATTTTTGGGGAAAATTTTCAAACAATTTTTCTAAAATTTTTGGGGAAAATTTTCAAAAAATTTTTGAAAGATTAATGGGGAAAATTTTCAAAAAAATTTTGGAAAATTTTTCAAAAATTTTGGTGAAAGTTTTGGTAAAACTTTTTCAAAAATTTTTGGGGAAAATTTTCAAAAAAATTTAGGAAAATTTTTCAAAAATTTTGGTGAAAATTTTTCAAAAATTTTTGGTGAAAATTTTCAAATAATTTTTCAAAAATTTTTGTGGAAAATTTTCAAAAAAATTTAGGAAAATTTTTCAAAAATTTTGGTGAAAATTTTGGTAAAACTTTTTCAAAAATTTTTGGGGAAAAATTTTCAAAAAACTTTTCTAAAATTTTGGGGGAAATTTTGTGAAAATCTTTCAAAAATTTTTGGGGAAAATTTTTAAAAAACTTTTCTAAAATTTTTGGGAAAAATTTTCAAAAAAATTTAGGAAAATTTTCAAAAATTTTGGTGAAAATTTTTCAAAAATTTTTGGGGAAAATTTTCAAAAAACTTTTCTAAAATTTTGGTGAAAATTCTCAAAAAATTTAGGAAAATTTTTCAAAAATTTTGGTGAAAATGTTTCAAAAAATTTTTCAAAAATTTTGGGGAAAATTTAAAAAAAAATATAGAAAATTTTCCAAAAAACATTTTCACCAAAATTTTTCAAAAATTTTGGTGAAAATGTTTCAAAAAATTTGGGGAAAATTTTGGTGTGAAAATGTTTCGAAAATTTTTAGGGATAATTTTCAAACAATTTTTCTAAAATTTTGGGGAAAATGTTTCAAAAAATTTTGGGGAAAATTTTCAAAAAATTTTTGGGAAAATTTAGGAAAATAATTTTTCAAAAATTTTGGTGAAAATTTTGGTGAAAATTTTTTCAAAAATTTTTCAAAAAACTTTTCTAAAATTTTGGGGAAAATTTTCAAAAATTTTGGTGAAAATTTTGGTGAAAATTTTTTCAAAAGTTTTTCAAAAAACTTTTCTAAAATTATTGTTTACACTTTTACCATTTTGAAAAAGTGTAAACTTATTTTTCACACTTTTACCGTTTTGAAAATCAGCACGTTTTCAACGGTTTTTCTTGTAAGACTGATAGAGGCAGTCCTGTTTAACTCTAGGCTTTAAGAGTCGCTGATGAAGATTAAGATGGCCTGCATCAAAATCCGAAATTGCGATCTGGCTATGCACGCTGGGGACTTACCTCTCTTTATCAGTCATTAAGTTCAGTGCTCTTGTGGCTTTGAGTTATTTTAACAAAAACTATACTAGTCAGTACCATCTGTCACTTTTTTGACCTCAATAAAATCGCCTTTATTTAATTGCTAATAAGCTACTCTTTTTTTAATTTGTGAGTGAATATATATTACAAACAATAACTCTGAGCACCTTTTCAAACTCCACCCGTCTTACACCCGTGGACATATTTACAAAGTCAGAAAACAGCACAGCTCCCATGACTTTAGGAAACATTTTTTCACGCTGAGAGTTGCTGAAGCATGGAACAAACTGCCGGCATCGGTTGTTAGTTGTCGGAGCACTGCATCCTTCAAAACTTCCATGCTTCCTGAGATTCGCCAACACTACACCTGATTTTCTCCCCTCCATACACACACAAGCATCTATCTGACTCATACACTGTTCACTTCCCAGACATTTGTACTTTACTGCATACACTTTATACGCACTTTCTGACAAGTTGTGGTGCACCTGAGCACTGTATACAATAATTTCATTATTATTATTATTATTTATATATTTATATATTTATATGTATGGTGTGTGTAAGTAGATATGTATACATGTGTGTAAGTGTGTGTATGCACACGCGTGCATCTGTGTATGTATATGCGAGCGAGTGTAGGTGTGCTTATATATATGTACGTGAGTGCGCGTACACATCCGTATATGTGAGCGTGTGTACACATCCGTATGTATATGTGTGTGTAGATTTTATATATGTGTATGTATGTGAATGTATATATGTGTGTGCGTGCGCGCATATATGCGTGTATGTGTCCGAGTGTTGAATCTTAAAGGCCAGCTAAGGAGAATCATATGTGTAACCAACCATAAAGAACAAATCAACAGTACAAAGAAATAAAATACCAATCTCTTTAAAACGGCAACCACTTTAAGAGTACGAGAATCACCATCCCACTACATTTACGCATTCAAAGCAGTTTGCCAACGGCCCTTCACCAACAACATACCCTGATAGGCTTTGTGACTACTACTAAATTAAGGCCACGACAGATAGATAGAATGTTCTTGAAGCCGAGGATTTAAAATTTACAGAGACAATATTTACATATCACCTGAGGAAACACAACTAGATCTCATAATGCAGGGAAATAGTTTCTTAATCAAGTACCTGCACATCTGGAGAATTCGTTGCGTGCAAACAATTGTAGTGATTAAAAAATAAATGTCCAACCGTACCCTTCTTGTTGACTCCAATTTTTTCAATTATCTATTCACACACGACAGATGCCCAAACGCAAACCTGGAAATACATATAATACTACTACTGGAAAGCACAGTTTAAAAGTGAAAGTGGACAAGCGAGCTTTATACTGTGTTCTACTATGTTCTTAACAGAATATACTATAATTATATATATACATATATAAGACGGGCTTCTTACGGTTTACGTCAACCAGATATACTCACAAGTCTTTGGTCGGCCCGAGTCTATAGCAGAAGACACTTGCCCAAGGTGTCCCGCAATAGTACTGAATCCAGAACCATGTGGTTGGGAATACATATATATTTATATAATCTGTATATATATACGGCAAGATGTGTGTGTGTGTGTGTGTGTACGTGATTGTAGTTTATGCACATCCACAAATTAGCACACATGTCGCTTAAATTTTAGGAGGACATTCGTTAACATCCTATCTGGGTTTTTTCAACTTATTTTTTTCCCGAAGCACCCGCGGATAGCAGTAAAAATCTATTTTCAGCCATAACTTTTAGCGGTAAAGATCTATTTTCAGCCATAGCTTTTTGACGGCGTCTAACAAAAAAGAAAACAAGATAAAGAAAAGTGGAAGAAGAGAGGCAGAGAGTTTCACTGGAAAGACAAAGTGAGAGAGGGAGAGAGAGAGTAAGTGACGACGACGTTTATAAAAATCTCTTTTCAGCCATAGCTTTCTGACGGCGTCTAACAAAAAAAAACAAGATAAAGAAAAGTGGAAGAGAAGCAGAGAGTTTCACGGAAAGACAAAGTGAGAGAGAGAGAGAGTAAGTGACGACGTTCATAAAATATAAAATGTAAAATGTTTTATCTTTTCTTAAACACGTGATATAGTGTTCAAATTCAGGATGTTTTTGAAAGACACTATATTTTATAATCATAGTATATATACTTTCTCACACAATATATTTATTTTAAATCATTTATTTATTTTAAATCGTTCATCTTTCTCTTCCCCTCTCCTTCACACACATTACTTTGGGTGCGAAAGAGTTTTGTTTTTATTTTACGCCGAGTAAAAAAGTGTTTTGTTGACAATCCATTTATTTAACAACAAAGAAACAAAGAGGTGAGTAGCAATTTGTCAGTGAATTGCACAATACAAATGGGTACAATTTCCGAGGTTTCCACCACACCCACTCCATTTCACGGACCACAAAAAGGGTTTTGTAGCATATTAGGAGGCCAGAGTAGTTGATTCCACGCAGAAAAAAACAATTATTTTTCTTAGTGAAAATCGTGCGAGTGTTAATCTACATATTTATCAACATTTTCCCATTCATTTCTGTTTATGAACATGCACAAAACAATGCAATAGGTGTACGTACGTACATGTGTGTTCGTGTCTGTTGCCCATATATATTTATATTATATTATATTATATATATATAATATATATATATAATATAACCAATTTCAACGGATTTTGCCCAATTTGACGTCGATATTACTTAGTTTGGTTTGAAATAAAGAACTTGATTAACTTAATAATCGTAACTTAATCCTGGGCAGGCCAGGTTATACTGCTAGTATATATATATATATATATATATATATATATAAAAGGTATGAATTTTCTATAAGAAATCATTCATGATGAATCCCTAAAAGAGACAAAAGCACTAAATTAGTAGTTTATATCCAAATTCTGACCACCTTTTCGCTCTCTCTCTCTCTCTCTCTCTCTCCCCCTGTGTATTATATAATATATATATATATATATATATATATATATAAAGAATGCTTTTATATATATAATGTGTGTGTGTGTCTGTATATATATAAAGAATGCTTTTACACACACACACACACACACACACACACACATATATATATATAAGCATTCTTTCAGTTTCTGTCGACCAAATCCACTCATTAGGCCTGGAGCTATAGCAGAAAACTCTTGCCCAAGGTCCAAAGGTGCTGCACATTGGGACTGAATCTGAAACGATATGGTTGGGCAACAAGCTTCTTAACCACACAGCCATGCTGGTACCTAAGTATCACATATTTACAAATATTTACAAATTGGAAGTATGCTGTGCGTGAGAAGACCCGGCAGGACAAGTGAGGCTATAATCCTGTGGCCTATACCTGGGATGTAGCCAGCTCACTTATGCATTCCTTTCCTTCTTGGGACACAAAACTCCACTTGTGAAGACCTGTCGAGGCAAGTGAAAATCAAAATCGTAATCTGTCAACATCAATGGAATTTGTAGCTGTGATACCAGTGCCGGTGGCACGTAAGAGAACCATCCGAATGTGGCCGTAGCCAGCGTCGCCCGACTGGCATCCGTGCCAGTGGCACGTAAAAAGCACCATCCGATCGTGGCCATTTGCCAGCCTTGTCTGGCACCTGTGCTGGTGGCACGTAAAAAGCACCCACTACACTCATGGAGTGGTTGGTGTTAGGAAGGGCATCCAGCTGTAGAAACACTGCCAGATCGGACTGGGCCTGGTGCAGCAGCCTTCTGGCTTCCCAGACCCCAGTTGAACCGTCCAACCCATCCCAGCATGGAAAGCGGATGTTAAACGATGATGAAGATGATGATGATGATGATGTTGATTGAAAATAATGAAATTAGTAATACAAAAAATAATTAGCATTTTTTAAAATTCTTTTCTAAAATCCTGGCAGTTGCGTCTGATGATGTTTTACCAAAATAGTCTAGCATTAAGTAGTGACATGCAGGTAATCTGGCAGTAAATACCTGCGGCACCACTACTTAATATAGCTATTGGTTGTTTCAAATCTTTAATTACAAAGCAAATATAATAAGCAAATGAAAATTAGCAGATGAATGTAATGTGTAGTGCACCGGCTATCAAGTATTGTACTGACTAAGTATTTTCTAAGTTTAATATTAAATGAAGTATGTGATTTTACCAAAAGAAGCTGTTTTGTTTTATAGCTTGAGAGGGAGCTGTTGTTAATCATCTTCAAAAATAACAAACAGGTTAATATGAATATGCATACCTTCACCTTCCTTGTATAGGGGTTATAATTATATTGTTGTTGTTGTTGTGCCTGCTGTTGTTGCTTAACTCCAGATCAGCCTTGATGAAGCAGGTTTACCATAAAGATATTTTTGTTTTTTGGGGTTTTTATGGGTTTTTTTGGGGTTTTTTTTAGAAATTATCTTGGACTCTATTATCTGTACTTCCCTTTTTCTAAGAATGCTGAATATATTAGTGAGAGATTTGGTGGCTCTCTCTAGCAGGTTTAGTGACCATACAAAAGCTTCTTCAGTGCTTATATGATCTGAGATTGCATGGCATTGCCAAGGAATTGAATCCTTAACCATATGATTTGTTGCCCATGCATATTTGATATTTTCAATAATAAACTGTTAAGAATTTCAACATGGAGAATTTAGACATTATAAACATCAGTTTGAGACAAAAAATAGAAATAACTCCACTGTTGAAGGATCTGGTTATCTTTTCTGTTTCAAAATGCTATGTTTAGGCAATATCATACTAATACCTATACTTATAATGCTTTATAATCAAAACAATGAATTAAATAAGGCTACAAATTAGATTGGATTTCCCATTTTCAGTCCACTACTGGACAAGGGTCTCAACATATTCTTTCCACCAGTCACAGCCTGGTGTGGAGGCCATTCATTTTGAACTTGAGATCACATTTGTTTGATGAGCCTACTCTACCACACTGGTTCGATATGCCTTGGCAAAATGATGCAGTGTTTATGCTCGTACCCAAGAGTAGTTAAGTTGATTGCATCAACCCCAGTACTCAACTGGTACTTATTTCATTGACTCTGAAAAAACAAAAGGCAAAGTTGACCTTAACAGAATTTGAACTCAGAACATAAAGACAGACAAAATACCACTAAGCGTTTCATCCAGTGTGCTAATAATTCTGCCAGTTCACTGCCTATAAATAGCAACATGTAAATATTGATTTCAAATTTTGGTACAAGGCCAGCAATTTCAGAAGAGAGGTAAAGTTGAATACATCAAACCCAGTGCTCAACTGGTACTTATTTCATAAACTCTAAAAAGATGAAAAGCAAAGCCAACCTCAATGGAATTTGAACTCAGAACATAAGGACGGATGAACTACCACAAAACATTTCATCTGGCATGCTAATGATTCTGCCAGCTTGCCGTCTATAAATAACAACACTTAACCCTTTCATTACCATTCCGGCTGAAACTGGCTCTGAGTACAAATGTCATGTTTTCATAAGTTTTGAATTAAAATCTTCCACTAAACCTAAGTCACAATTTATGTTCCTAACACTAGCTGAATGATAACTAAGTTATTTTACTAAATTCTTTGTTATATTTAAAATTAATTGAAAGAAACACAGAGCATCTCAAAATAAATACAGTAACAAAAGGGTTAAATATTGCATTAAAAATCCCTGTAGATATAATATTTATAGCTTTATCTGATTCGGGTAACAAACAAGTTACTTCATGACTCTCAAAGATTCTGAATTCATGCACTTAAACAAAATATTGTTTAGAAGAAAAACTGTTTCCCATCAGTATTCATTTCAGAATGCTGTCTTGTATGTAAAAGTAAGACAAGAAGGTGGTTTCAAACGCCATCTTGATGTTATGAACTGTCAACTGAGCATTTTAAATCATGGAAATGCCCAAAATGGCGGTCACAACAATAAGATACGCTTATTTTCTGAAACTTGTCTCAAAATTATTTGCTGGCTGTTTAGCAGATGTCTGTGTCGTTGCTTAACATCAAGCATGAATGTCCATCTAAGCTGATACATGAGGTCTGATGTAATCTATCATTGCAACTGTAACAATTAGTATCCCATGATGTACATAGAAGTTGGTGTCATAGCTTCTATCATCAATGAACATTCATCTTCCATGGTGGTCTTGGGTGACAGGTTTGACAGGATCTGATACATCCAAGGAATGTATCATGCTCTTCTGTCTGCTTTGGTATGGTTTCTGCAGCCAGGTGCCCTTCCTAATGCCAACCACTTTATAGTGTGTACTGGGTGATTTTTTTTATTCAACCAGCACTAGTGAGATTGTCATGCAGCTCATATGACTACAAA
This sequence comes from Octopus sinensis, assembly GCF_006345805.1. Taxonomy (NCBI): domain Eukaryota; kingdom Metazoa; phylum Mollusca; class Cephalopoda; order Octopoda; family Octopodidae; genus Octopus; species Octopus sinensis. Next base: position 49,969,012 of record NC_043010.1, on the reverse strand, counting down.
CCCCGAGGGAAAGGGTTGACTTTATGCTAAGTATGACAGAAAGTGGGATGGAGATCTGGTTCTTGTAGAGGAACTACATGGCTACTCACAATTAAAAAAGAGGGTGAAAATTATCTGTAGGAGATGCAAAGAGTGACTGGAAATCCTCTTTAGTACAGTTCTATTATCTATTCATATTTTAGTAAAATAGAAGACAATAAAGATGGGACATATGCATAACATACAAAGGTTTAAAAAAAGGGTGGTGAGGAGGATGAAGGAGATGTAGCCCTCCTAATGCAAGAGGACCTCTAGGGATAATCAAGGAACCCCACTGTCCGAGATTTTCCTGAACACCAAGAGCAAGTGCCCTCTCTAATTCCTTCTTTCCGACTTACAGATCTACACTGAGAGAGGAACCGTCCACAATATAATGGTAATCAATGCAAGAACATCGAGGCATTCTTCCTGTGGTAACAAATTTTCAGCCAGGTCAGAAATTTCAGCTCTGCTGAGTTAGTACACAGTTCTTTAACAAGAAATATATAGTGAATTACAGAGATGTACTTGCATAGCAAGTGACCTGATCAGAGATCATGTGCTGGAACGAAAACAATTGCAGCATGGAAGGTGTTTATAAGCCATTTAAGAAACACACAAAATCTGTTAGATTCACTTCAACATTTAAATTTTAATTTGTCAAAATATTTTTGTCGTTTTGCGACCGTGACCTGTTCACTGACGAAATTCGCCGCCTCAAAGCAAAGAAAATATTTTGACAAATTAAATTTAGATATATAGTGATATATCACAAATGATTGGGTGTCAACTTTGCCACTTTTACGTATTGTAGAACCATCAACTATTTAGCAGTTTAGCTAGTTTAGTTAACTACTTTAGCTGTTAACATAGTCAACACTTTTGCTTGTTGGTTAATTGGTTGGTTAACTCTTTACTAAGCTAGTTGATTTACTTTTCCAGCAGGTGGTTAGTTATGCAAAGCTGTTGCTGGTTAGTTAATTAACCATTGAGCTAATTGACAACTTAACTTGTCAGCAAGTGGTGGGCTGGTTAGTTGGTTGGTTGGTTGGTTGGTTGGTTGGTGGTTGGTTGGTTGGTTAGTTGGTTGGTTGGTTGGTTGGTTGGTTGGTTGGTTGGATGGTTGGTTAGTTGGTTGGTTAGTTAGTTGGTAGATTGGTTGGTCGGTTAGTTGGTTGATTGGTAGGTTGGTTGGTTGGTTGGTTTGCTCTTCTGGTAGTTCTTTAGTTAACTATTCAACAAGTTGATTAATTAAATATTTATCTATATCATTAATTGAGTTTTCAACTTTTTAGTAAAATATTCAGTTAGTTGGCTTCGTGACAATTAAGCTAATTGGTTTCTTGACAATTCAGTTAGTCAGCTACAGTTAGTTGGTTACCTAATTCTTTAGCTAGTTTATTAATTTTTCAGTTAGTTAACTTTTCAGGTAGTTAGTAAATAACTTTGGAGTTAATTAGTTCATCAATTCAATTAGTTAGTTTGCTAAACAATTTGGTTAGTTAACTCTTTACCTATTCAGTTACTTAATCCTCCAATCAATTGGTTAGTTAACTATCCAGTTCATTAGTTAATTATCCAGTAAATTCAGTCATCCATCTGAAAAGAAAAGATATCAGTCTAAATCAGAACTTTACTCAAATTTTGACAATATAATTTAAATTTCATTATAAATTCGTTAACAACTGACAGAAGCCAATCACACACACACATATAAATTTTTTTATATATATTTTAAATTTGTTTATGGTAACACTTTGAATATGCAAATAAAGCTCCTATTCCATTATGCTGGCCAGAGACTAATGATACTGACTGGTGAACCAGTTTTTGGGGGTTGTATCAAGCTGTTCCAATATAATGTAGGATAAATGAATCCATGAAAATGATCTGCCTGATGCTCATGGATACTACAGATTACACTGTAATCATCCCAGGAATATGGACTGTGATCTTAAGAGACATGTGATTTGTGGAAAAGAACATAGCGATTTATTAAATGTTTAAAAATTCCATCCAAAGATTATTGTTATTATAACTATATATATATATATATATATATCACGTGATCACATGACTGACCAGACCATCAGATGTTGTTACACATCGCTGGTCACAATGCGTTCGCATTGTTTTAGCCTTCGAATGACGCCACCCCGCTGGCTAAGCGAGCAGGCCAACAGAAGAAAGAGTGAGAGAAAGAGTGGTGAAAGAGTACAGCAGGGATCACCACCCCCTGCCGGAGCCTCGTGGAGCTTTTAGGTGTTTTCGCTCAATAAACACTCACAACGCCTGGTCTGGGAATCGAAACCGCGATCCTGCGACCGCGAGTCCACTGCTCTAACCACTAGGCCATTGCGCCTCCACATATATATATATATATATTCATACCATATAGAAAGAATAAATATACTATAAAAACCTTATTCTAAAAATCAATAAAGTACATAAACGATAAATAGTAAATAGTAGTAAATTGACTATGCGTGTTTCATGGCTATATTTTCAAATAGATAGTAATAATAAAATCAATTGATTTAAAATTAATTCTATTTAAAAATATAGTCACTCATCAGGTCTAAAATAGTAATAATAATAATAAAAATAATAATAAAATAAATGTACATATCTTAACTAATAACAATTATCAAATAAATATAGAAAAATATGTGTTTTAACAATAAATAATCAAAAAACATTTATATATATAAATGAAAAATGTATAAAGAAATAATGCAATGTATACAGAATATAAAAACAAATGGAAGACAAACAGGTCTGTAATTCTTCATCAGTTATTGACCAACTGGTACTGTTCAGTTTTGCACCTTTAACAAGATAAGACTGAGTGCTTCCCAATTGGTGGTGCATGCAAAAAAATGGGGGTTTTTGTGGAGAATTAGGGACAAGAGCAAACAAAACAAAACAAAACAAGTAAAACAACACAGGGTGTGATTTAGGATGGTGAACGAGGACGAACAGTCAAACACACACACACGCACATATATATATATATATATATAATAAATAAATAAAATATATGCATATATACATACATATATGTACATACTTACATCTACATGTATATATACATGCATATATATATATATGAGTACAGGACACCACAAATCAATGTAGAACACAACGAGAGACGAAAACATAAAATCAAACAAGGAAACAGACTTTTTCTTAACAACGAAAAAACAGAGTACAGGACAAACAAAACAAGGAAAATTCCCCTTCATCAGCTGCCCCTGGTTCGACTCAATGCATGTTTCGAAGGTAAGGACAGTACATGGCCAGGCCAAAGCAGTCCTTCCTGCAAAAGGAATTAAATAAAATTCTTTTGCAGAGGGGTAAAACAAGTAACAAAAACAGGACGTAAAAGCAAGACAAATGAAGAAAAAACAGTACAAAAAAACAGTACAAATAAAGAAAGAACAGTAATATATATATATATATATTATTCAGCATCTGAAACTCAGAGTTTTATCTTGACTATTGAATAATGGTAACATATTAATTTACAGAGAATTTCCTCTATTTACATAATATTGAGGTCTCTTTCTTTCTTTTGTTATCTTACCGTTTTTACCAATATATATATATATATATATATATATTATATATATATATATATGTATATATATACATATATATTTGTATAGATCTATGTGTGTGCATTTTTGTGTTTGTATTTGTTCCCCACGATCACTAGGCAACTATCGTTGGTTTGGTTTATGCTTCTGTAACTTAGCAATTTGACAAGAGAGACCAACAGAATAAGTACCAGGTTTTAAAAAAAAAAACATACAAGTACTGGGAGGTCAATTTATTTGACTAAAGCCCTTCAAGTCAGTGCCCCAGCATGGCCGCAGTCCAGTAACTGAAACAAGCAAAAGTTAAGAAAGAGAAAGGTGTAATATTATGCATTATATTTTATTAGCATTGTCATGATGCTGAAGACTGGTTCTTTGGGTTTTCATCTGCTACATTTCTGTCAAATTTTTTTTCTATTGGACCAGGAGGAGGTAGTGAGGTTATAGGGCCTTACTTCGGTTGAGAGTAAACATGATAAATTTTGTCCTATTGTTATAAATACCCTAGATACGGTATTCATTCCAAATCAAACATTTCTTTAATTATAGGAAAGACATGTAGAGTAAAAAGAAAAAAGAAAAACACAAAAAAAGGAAAAACAAAAATACATGCAACAAAAGCAACTTTTTATCATATTTATGTGCTTTAAGATACAATTCCAAGAAACAGATATAGATATATACATACACATACATATATATACATGATGGATTCTCTCATTTTGAACGGCAAATGAATGTTCGGTAAAATAAAGCAGTAATCATGTTCTATGGACATGAATGGTTCTCCTGAGGCTTGCTGATGCCTTGCAAACTTTTTGGCAAATGGAACAAGTTGAGGACACAGTTTGCTTGAGTGCTTTGCGGATTATTTAGTATGTATTATCGTGAGTGGATGGCAAGGCCTGCTGTGCTTCATGTCACAAAACCACAATGACAGGTAAGGCTTCCATCTAGAGAAGCAGCATTTTGCCAGCGTGTATCCATGCTTGCATAAAATTGGTCCCGATGCTGGAATCAACTTTGTTCAAATCTTTGAACTGAGGAGAAGCAGGATTGGTGCCAGGTCCCGTGTTCTGATGCTTTGTTTTCTGAGAAAGAAAAGGAAATGTTGCATTGCTTCAGATTATCTTTTAATTTGTCTTTCAAGCACATGAGTAGCCTTCCAAGTGACCTCCCTGTTGGAAATTGGCCAAAGTAAAGTAGCTTTGGAATTCTGATGCTACTCATACATGAGATGTCATGACCATCTAAGCTGTATTTTGATGAAGATGGTTTCAATACCTGATATGTTGCATTTTGTTAGCACCTCACTGTTACAAATATGGTCACTCAGCATTGCATATGGAAAGTATCAAGCTAGTTGATGTGCTTTTGGTACAATGTCTAAGATTCAGCTCCGTAAAGCAATCACATCAAAATCACTGACTTGATTTAGTAGATGAAAAATGAAAATCTTGTTATGTAAGTATATGAATATGTGCATGTATGTATGTATGTATGTATGCATGTATGCATGTATGTATGTATGTATGTATGTATGTATGTATGTATGTATGTATGTATGTATGTATGTATGCATGTCATTAATCAGTTTTATTTCAAGATTTCTTGCCAATAGAGAAAGAGCTGGTTTCTAACCTACATACAAAGTTCCTTCATTGGAATTTCAACATCAACAACAGGGCATTTTTGTACGTATGTATGTATGTATGCATGTATGTATGCAAATATGTATGTATGTATGTATGTATGTATGTATGTATGTATGTATGTATGTATGTATGTATGTATGTATGTGTGTGTGTGTGAGTGTATGTGTGGGGGTGTATTTTGTGGGTTTAATGATTTGACAGGATCCAGTGAGCCACGAGACTGCATCATGCTCTTTGACAGCTTTGGTATGGTTTCTATGGCTGGATGCCCTTCCTAAAAACACCAACCACTTTACAGCATGTACTGTGTGCTTTCTTCGATGCCACTGCCCACCAAATATTTTGGAGGATAGGAGAAGAACAATACAAGTGAAATGAATAAAGAAAATATCACCCTCGGCTAAGTGGGAGGTGGGATGAAATATTTGAAATTGTGGGAAAAAGTGGCTTTATGCCAGTTGCTGGGGTTGAAGAAATGTACAATAGAAGGACAGGCACAGGTGTCTCGTCCCAATAAAATAAAATATAATTAAACTTTAATCAAATGACTATTATTCAGGTCACATTAACATCACAGTGAACATAAAACAAAGACAAGTTAATCTAATCAATATCAGTTGTTTTCTGTCACTGATGTGTGGAAGTTTGCCTATCCAGATGGTGGTATGATACAAAGCTAATAATACAAATAAGGAAATTAAATTCCAAATAGCAACAGGCACTTATCATTGGGCTGAATCAATATTTCATAATACATGTCAGAAACTAATGTACTTCATATTCTACATACATATATAGGTATGACTGTGTGGCAAGGAGTTGGCTTCCCAACCACACAGTTCTGGGTTTGGTAGCAGTGCATGGCAGTTCTGGGTTCGGTAGCAAGTATTCTAGCACCAGGATAAACCAAAGCCTTGTGAGTGGATTTGGTAGATGAAAACTGAAAGAAGCCTGGTATGTGTGTGAGTGTGTGTGTGTGTTGTGTGTGAGTGTGTGTGTGTGTTGTGTGTGTTACATGTGCACGCGTGTATATGTGTGTTGTGTGTGCATGCATGTGCGTGTGTGTTGTGTATGTGAAGCTGTGTGTGTATGTGAAAGTATGTGTGTGTATGTACAAGTGTGTGTGGGTGTATGTGCAAGTGTGTGTGTGTAAGTGTGTTTCTGTCTGTCTGTCTGTCTGTCTACCTGTGTGTCTGTCTACCTGTGTGTCTCTGTTTGTCCCCACCTGCTGCTTGATGACCGGTATTGGTGTTTATGTCCCCCATAACTTAGTAGTTCAGCAAAAGAAACCGACAGCATAAGTACCAAGTTTAAAAAAAAATAATAAACAAGTTCTGGGGTTTATTCATTCAACTAAAATTCTTCAAGGTGTTGCCCCAGCATGGCCACAATCAAATAGCTGAAACAAGTAAAAAAAATATAAAACAAAAAACTTCATCATCATCATTGCCATCATCATTGTTGTTTTAAAGTCCACTTTTCTATGCTTGCATGATTCACATGGAAGTGTGTAAGGCAAATTTTCTACACCTAGCTGCAGTTCCAATCATCAACAATGTAGGGTGTAAAAGGTCCATTCTTTAGTCATATCAAGGACGTGATAACCTCCCTAGTGCTAGTGTCATGATAAAAAATGTACACCGGACACTTTGAAGAGCAGATGACATGAGAAAAGGCATCAGACTATAGATGATGTGAGAAAAGGCATCGGCAATGCTGGAGCACCGCTTATAGTCAAGCAAATCGAACCCAGGACTTATTCTTTGTAAGCCTAGTACTTATTCTATCAGTCTCTTTTGCCGAACCGCTAAGTTACAGGGACGTAAACATACCAGCATCGGTTGTCAAGCAATGTTGGTGGGGACAAACACAGACACACAAACATATACACACACATACGTACATACATACATATATATATATATATATATATATATATATATATATGACGAGCTTCTACCAAATCCACTCACAAGGATTTGGTTGTCCCAAAGCTATAGTAGAAGAGGTGCCACACAGTGGGACTGAACCTGGAACCATGTGGTTCATAAGCAAGCTGCTTACCACACAGCCACTCCTACGCCTACTCTTAACAATTTGAATAATTTCTTATTTGGAGTTTCTATCCAACTAAACAGGTTGGAGTATCTTGTCCCATTTGTACATTCCACTTTTAGCATTCGTACTTATTCTATCAGTCTCTTTTGCCAAATCGCTAAGTTACGTGGACGTAAACGCACCAGCATCAGTTGTCAAGCAATGTTGGGGGGCACAAACACAAACACACAAACACACACACACACGTATATATATATACGTATACATATATACGACGAGCTTCTTTCAGTTTCCGTCTACCAAATCCACTCACAAGGCTTTGATTGGCCCGAGGCTATTGTAGAAGACACTTGCCCTAGGTGCCACGCAGTTAAAATTGTTATTTTGCACACACATATAAAAACACACACACACAGACTCATATTTGAAGAAAGATTTTCTTAAAAGTTATTAACTATCTAAAAAAAAAATACTTAGATAAGCAGAATGACGTGAAGCTTATGAAATGAGGTTTTCATATTGTGTGGAAGCACTTTCATTCTTCAAAACACTCACACACAATATAAAATTTTTATTCAAAAAGAATTCATATCATTCTGCTTTTCTAAGAATTTTTCTTAAGCAAAGTTCTCGTCATTGTTGGTAGCTTGCCTTACTGAGGTGCTAGGTGATTCTCATGAGGGTGTTTGGCTACAGACACATACACGCACAGAAGCACACATGCATACACACATACATACACATATACATACACACACACACATATGCATGCACACACACACACACACACAAAGAGAAATTATTAATAACTTTGGCAAACTTTTTGATTCATTTAAGTGAACATGCATTAATATTCAGTTCAGAAGTTAGAATTTCCAGAGAGAACTGACATCTGTTGTATTGTGCTTTTTAAACCATTTGAGCCTCATTCAACCTTTTTGTTGAAGGTGGAGGTCGGGAGTGGGGCCGGTTGACTATACCTAGGGTCTCTAGTTGTATTGTGAAATGCAATCTCCATGCATGGCATGGCTGTGTAGTTAACAAGCTCATATATATATATATACACATGTGTATGTGTGTGTGGTATGTGGTGTGTGTGTGTATGTGTGTGTGTGTGTGTGTGTGCATGAGTGTGTGCGTGTGATTTTCACCTATCCCTACTACTTCACAGCTGTTGTTGATTTGCCTATATTACTGTAGCCTTAGAGGTTCAGGTAAAAGAGACTGATAGAATAAGTACCAGACTTTGAAAAAAAAAATTAAAGGAAACTTAAGTATTTGACTAAAAATTCTTCAAGGCAGTGCCCCAGCATGGCCACAGTCCAATGACTGAAGCAAGTAAAAGTTAAAAGGGAAAATATAGTTGTGATGTGAACTCTTAACAAAGAGGATTAACCCTTGATGTTATATATTTAACGTAGCCCTCATCTGTCACTGTTCATTACATAATTTTATTAATTGCCCCAAACTCCAGCAGGAAAATATCTCAGCATTTTTTACTTTTATTTTATTCGAAACAAAAGTTTGTCAAAGTAATCACTATTGATCCCCCTGGATCCATGTGGCTATCCAAGGGGATCAATAAACATCTGAATCATAATTGTTGTGGCTGAGTGGTAAGTAGCCTGCTTACCAACCACATGGTTCCAGGTTCAGTCCCACTGTGTGGCATCTTGGCAAGTGTCTTCAACTATAGCCTCGGGCTGACCAAAGCCTTGTGAGTGGATTTGGTAGATGGAAACTGAAAGAAGCCCGTCATATATATGTGTGTGTGTGTGTGTGTGTGTGCTTTTGTGTCTGTGTTTTTCCCCCCACCATCGCTTGACAACCGATGCTGGTGTGTTTACGTCCCCATAACTTAACGGTTTGGCAAAAGAGACTGATAGAATAAGTCCTGGGGTTGATTTGCCCGAGAGACTAAAGACAGTGCTCCAGCATGGCCACAGTCAAACGACTGAAACAAGTAAAAGAGTATATGTCTCTCTGTTTTTTTCTCTTTTGTTCTTTCTCTTATATGCATTATATGTATATAATATATATAACAAAAGAGGTGTCTTATAATATCATCATCATCATCATCATCATCATCATCAGTTCAATGACCACTTTTCCATACTTGCAAGTGTCAGATGGAATTTGTTGAGGCAGATTTTCTTTTGGGTGGATGCTCTTCCATCTATTTCCAGGCAAGGTAATATTTTCCTATGGCCAGACATGCCTTTCACAGAAGACTGGAATCTAAACACTATCACCTGCTTAATAGTGATTACTGTATAGAACCATATCACCTGACATCATGGCAAGGATGCACACACATATACACAAGCAACTTTCTTTAGACTGACCTCACCACCTTCAACACTCATGTGCTAAAAGGTAGTAAGTACCCTTGTGGTCACATAACTGAGGTTTGACTTTGATTGATCCAGTTTTCTTTCTTGTATTACAGTGAAAAACTTGGCTGCTCTACTGACTGCAGGGTGCACCAAGGAATAATAGAGAACAATGATCTGATTTCTCTGGTCTGAAGGTGTGTCAGGGGCTGAAATTCATTGCAGGCTTTTAGTACAATACAGAGATAATGCTATATCATATAGAAGTGTGGTTCAGTGAATCAAGAAGTTTAAACTGGCCAGACAAATGTGAAGCATGAAGAAGGAGCAAGATGCTCCTAACCTCCACCACTGATGTGAAGATTCAACAAGCTTGAGAGATGGTTCTGGTAAACTGATGAGTGACCATTGACGAGGTGATATGTTCTCTGCAAATTAGTCATGGTTCAAGGTGGCGAACTGGCAGAAATGTTAGCACGCCAGGAGAAATGCTTAGTGGTATTTCGTCTGCCGTTATGTTCTGAGTTCAAATTCTGCCGAAATTCTTTCGGGGTCGATTAAATAAGTACCAGTTTCGCACTGGGGTTGATGTAATCGACTTAATCCATTTGTCTGTCCTTGTTTGTCCCCTCTGTGTTTAGCCCTTTGTGGGTAGTAAAGAAATAAATTAGTCATGGTTCTGCACATGAAATCATCTACGACAAGCTTTTTTTCCTTAAAGTCTGTGCAAGATGGGTGCCAAGAGAGCTTACTGAAGCACATAAGCTCAATCATACAGAGACCTGTCAATGCTTACTCAACTGCTATAATGATGAAGACAAAAGCTTTTTGGGAGAGAATAGTTACAGGAGATGAGAAAAAGGCAGAGTATGGAGTGGAAACCATATATATATATATACACACGCACATATATACACATATATACATACACACACACATACATATATATATATCAAATGACCCTCTTTTACTTTTCATCTATCAAATCCACTCACAAGTTATTGGTCAACCTGGGGCTATAGTAGAAGACATTTGCCCAACATGCTACACTAGTACTGAACTCAAAATGGCCTGGCGGCAAAGCAAACTTTGTAACCACACAGCTATACCTGATGAAGATTTGGTTGCTATTTCTAGCAAATCAAGCAACCACATAGAAATTACCTCATTCACTCATGTTGTTGATGTTGTTCTTTATGTTGCCGTTGTTTATTGTAACTAGTTATTAACTTTACTGTTGTGTGATATTTTTTGCTGATTTTTTTGTTGTTGTTAATCTGTTAATGTGTTTTGTGTGCACTATTTTCTTGTTTTTTTTTACCTCTTATTATTATTATTATTATTGTTGTTGTCGTTCTTGTCTTTTACATACAAAAATCAAATGCAAAAAAAAAGTTAGAAATTATTTAAAAAAATTCAAACAAAAATAATGGTAGTGTCAAAAAACATGTTAAGCTTACACAGTTGTTGCTGTTGTTGTTGTCGCTGCTGTGGTTGTTGTTGTCGTTGTTGTTGTAGTTATCATTGCTGTTGTCCCTTTAGTTTAGTCCAAAATTTGTTCTGTCTAAGCAGACCCATTATCAAAAGTATCCTTTCACTTTTCTTGTTTCCCAGACATGCAAAGAATCATTAGAACTTTGACCAGAATCCCTGCAACATTTAATTATGATCCCTTAGAGCCTGAGTTCACATTTCACTGGGATTAGCTTTGCCTTTCATACTTCTGGTGGTTAGTCCACATCATTCCATAAAGAAGCACAGGGTCGGTTTTCTGGTTTCTCAGGCGTACATATATATATTCCTTCCGGGACAGGTCCATCACAGTTTTACTTATTTTTGCCAGCTGAGTGAACTGGAGCACCATGAAATGAAGTGTTTTGCTCAAGCACTCAATGTGTCACCCAGTTCATGAATTGAACCACAATCTTACAATCACGAGTCCAACACCCTAACCACTAAGCCATTTGCCTCCACATAATTCTAGTGAGGTTAATAAAAATATAGTATTAATTAAATATTGAAGTTTGATTCCTACAAAGCATCCTAGACAAATAGAATTATAATATATCTAGAGCTACATCGTCTAATGTGCCCTTGACTTTTTCAAGACAGTAGGGTGTAATTAAAGGTGGATTTAGCTGCTATTTTCAGTAGGGTCCTTTCTTAAGTTGTTTAAGCAGATGTAGAGTGATTACCTTTACTATCAGGTAGATCTTGTCTCTCTCTCTATCTCTCTCCCTCTCTTCTTTCCCATCTCCCTTTCTCTCGCTCTTTCTCTCTCTAAAAGGTTTGAATAAAGCTTTCTACACAACTCTTGTAACCACCTGTTACCTAGTTGCCTTAACAAAGGGAATGATGCCGGTATTATTGTTATGTGATACCAATAGGCTAGTGGTGCAGGTGGTGCTACCAATGCTGGTGGTGATGGTGATGGTAATGGTGGCTGCCGTGTGGTGGCAGCAGCAGCAGCGGCAATGGTGGTGGTGATAAGGGAATGGTGACATGGTGGTGGTGGTGGTGGTGGTGATGGTGGTCGTCGTGGGGTGTTTTGGTGACAGCAGCAGTGGTGGTGGTCGTGGTCGTGGTTGTGGTGGTGGCGGCGGTGGCAGTGGTGATGGTGGTGGAGGTATTGGTGACAGTGATGATGGTGGTAATGGTGGTAGGAGAGCGATTGGTGACAGGGGTAGCACCAAAATCAGCTTCTTAAGGTTGAAGTACCTATTTCTTTATTATCCACAAGGGGCTAAACACAGAGCGGACAGACATAGGTATTAAGTCGATTACATCGACCCCAGTGCGTAACTGGTACTTAATTTATCGACCCCGAAAGGATGAAAGGCAAAGTCGACCTCGGCGGAATTTGAACTCACAACGTAACGCAGACGAAATACCGCTAAGCATTTCGCCTGGCGTGCTGACGTTTCTGCCAGCTCGACGCCTTAAGGTTGAAGTACCATTTATCTGTAAGCATGTGTGTGTGTCTGTGTGCATGTGAAGAATGAAACACCTATTCATTATCATCATCATCATCATCATCATCATCATCATTTAACATCCATTTTCCATGCTGCCATGAGTTGGATGGTTTGACAGGAGCTGGCCAGCTGAAAGGCTGTTCAGGCTCCATGTCTGCATCTTATAGCAGAAACAGATGTAAGCTAATGAAGATAATTATTTATTCCCTTGTCATCTCATCTTCTTCTTATCTTCTTATACATGATAACATAGTTAATGTTACTGGAATTTCAATAAAAAAGCTGTTTCCTGAGTTAGAAGCCAACTTTTTCCCTATCCATGAGATGATTTCATAATCCTTTTTAATATAAGCATGAGGCCTGAAGTTTGTGGGGAGGGGGTTAATTGATTATACTGACCCCAGTGCTCGACTGATTCTTACTTCATTGATCCCTGAAAGGATAAAAGGCAAAGTCGAACTTGGTGGAATTTGAACACTAAACATAAAGGTGCTACTATGCGTTTTGCCTGGCATGCTAATGATTCTGCCATCTCTCCACCATAGAAGATTTTATAATAAAACCCAAGAAGCATGCATACGTATATACATACACACACACATATACACATATACACAATACATATATACACACTTACAGTGGAGACGCAATGACCCAGTGGTTAGGGCAGCAGACTCACGAATCTTAGGATCGCTGTTTCGATTCTCCAGACCAGGCGTTATGTTTATTGACTGAAAACACTTAAAGCTCCATGAGGCGCCGACAGGAGGTGGTGGTGAACCCTGCTGTACTCTTTCACCACAACTTTCTCTCGCTCTTTCTTCCTGTTTCTGTTGTACCTGTACTTCAAAGAGATAGCCTTGTCACGCTCTGTGTCATGCTGAATCTCTCCGAGAACTATGCTAAGGGTACACGAGTCTGCAGAGTGCTCAGCCTCTTGCATGTTAATTTCACAAGCATTCTGTTCCGCTCATCAGATCAACTGGAACCCTCGTTGTCATACATACATACATACATACATACATACATACATACATACACACACATACATACAAACATACATACATACATACACACACACACATACATACACGTATGTATATACATGCATACATAAATACATGCATACATACATATATACATACATTCACACACACATATAAATAAATACATATGTACATAATTACATACATACATATGTACATATGTACACACACACACACCACACACACACACATGCATACATGCATAGGCACATGCATCGCTGTATGGTTAAGGTTATTTTGCAACCATGTGGTTTTAGGTTCAGTTCTATTGCATGGCACCTTGGACAAGTGTCTTCAACTATAATCCTGGTTCAACCAATGTCTTTTAAGTGAATTTAGTAAATGGAAACTGTGTGGAAGCCTATCATATATATATATATATATATATATATATATATATATATAATATATATATATAATACAAATAAGAAAATGGAGAAACAATTTAGTTCGTTCATCAGCTTTCAGATATTGAATGTTGAATTATTTATTCATTTAACAAAAATGAGAACCTTAATAGCATACATATATTCAATACATGTAAGATATGAATACAATTATAAAAATCATAATATAAATTATTGAAATCATTAAAATCACTCCTTACAGCTGTTTCAGCCTATGAATAAAAGTAGTTTTATTTCGTGCCTATAGTTGTCAATTATATTGAGGTTGTAGGCATTTAAAAATAGGGTACTTATATATATAACCATAGGCCTCATCAGAGACTATAAAGAATTTTAAAAATATTAATACATGAAACAGGATACACGTATAATTTAATATATATAAAAAATATGAACAAATATCCATATAGACTTACACTTATACATATATAATCATAGTATATATACTTTTACATGTGTATACATATCCATCTTTTCTGCTCCTCAATCCGAATCTTTCTCTCATATTCACCTTGTACCTTGACCTCACAGCTCTTTCTCTCTCTATCTCTCTCCTGATGGACAAGCCATCTGGAGAGAGATAGACTAGCATTCTCTTCTCCAGCAAGATACCTGCTCATGTCCGTCTATCCCATTTTTTTTTATGTCTCATTCACTCAGCTGTGGACCCCCGTCTTGCAGGTACTTTGTGACCTTATCAGTTCTGGTGCTATGTAAAAAGCACCCAATACACTCTGCATCACAGATGCTGTTAGAAAGAGCATCCAGCTGTAGAAACCACGCCAAAACAGACATTAGAACTAGGCGCAGCCTTCTGGCTTGTCTGTTCATGTTGAACTGTCCAACTCATACCAGCATGGAAAAATGGATATTAAATGATGATAATGATGATGATGAGGATGAGGATGAGGATGATGAGGATAATGATGACAATGACAGCGACGACGATGACGATGTGTGTGTGTGTGTGTGTGTGTTTTTTTTCTCCCTCACCACCACTTGCTGAACTTAGCAGTTCAGCAAAAGAGACTAATAGAATAAGTACCAGACTTTTAAAAAACAAGTACCAGGGTTAATTTATTTGACCAAAATCCCTTCAAAGCAGTGCCCCAGTATGGCCGCTGTCCAATGACTGAAACAAGTGAAAATTGAATGATAAAGAATACATAAATGTAGGCATACAATAATACGTGAATACATAGATACATAGGCCTTTGTGCGAAGTGTGTTTACTCTGTGTGTGCATGAGGGATTGAAATACCACCTCCTACCCCTTAACGTGACCTTTCTCTTAATATTTACCTTAGGATCAAGGAGAAAGGTTCACTTTTCCTTTTTGATATTGTTAGATATTGTTATATCCAGTCAAGTCTCAGAGAACTATGGGAAGCCATTCTTTATACAATATGTGTATTCTTATGTAGCTGAATGAGTGCACATACCTGTGTATCTGTGTATCTGTCTATCTATCTGTCTGTCTGTTTGTCTAACTGTTTCTGTCTATCTATCTATCTATCTATCTATCTATCTATCTATCTATCTATCTATCTATATATCTATCTATCTATCTATCTATCTATCTATCTATCTATCTTTCTATCTATCTATCTATGTATCTGCCTGTCTGTCTCTCTGACTGTCTCTGTCTATCTATTTATCTGTCTGTCTGTCTATCTGACTGTCTCTATCTGTCTATCTGTCTGTCTGTCTGTCTCTTTGTCTGTCTGTCTGTCTCTCTGTCTGTCTGCCACAATCTAGTAATTGTGAGTGCAACACCTCTAACCACTAGGCCATGTGTCCTCACTATCATATATATGTGTGTGTGTGGGTATGTGCACGTGTGTGTGAGTGTGTGTATTTATGTGTGTATGTCTTTGTATCTGTGTTTGTTCCCACCATCATCACTTGACAACCAATGGTGGTGAGTTTACGTCCCTGTAACTTAGCGGTTTGGCAAAAGATCCCGATAGAATAAGTACTAGGCTTATCAAGAAAAAGTCCTGAAGTCAATTTCTTCGACTAAAAAAAAGCCTTTAAGATGGTGTTCCAGCATGGCCGCAGTCAAATGAGCGAAACATGTAAAAGAATATGCATGTATGTATGTATGTATGTATATATGTATAAATTCATGTGTATGCATGCATGTGTGAGTGTGTGGATGTGTGTATGTATGTTTGTGAATGTATGTGTGCGTGTGTATGCATGTGTGCATGTGTGTGTGTGTGTGCTCATTTATACATGCTTGCAAACATAAATGCTCAAACTAACAAAAGGAAGCTTCTGTGCAGTTTCTCAAACTGCAAGGGGTAGCAACCAAATCTCACTCAGATCACACTTGCTCATCTTAAAATCAATCAAAAATGCATATTTGAGGATGCAGTTCTTGAGATGATATGTTTGAATAAAAGTTGTGATGGTCATGGCTGGAACACCATCCATCTAACAGAATATTATTATGGGCAAAGCAAAGCAAACACTTGAATGAATAACTATACTCTGTGCATTCGATATCCTCCACTTTTTTTTTTTCACTCATATCTACCCCACCTCTCTCTCTCTCTCCAGCAATTGAATATCTAAACCAACTACTACTGTCACCTTCTAACCTTGGTGTTGATAAACTAAAATATCCATACACACACACACATACATACACACACATATGCACACACACACATCAGTTATGATGATCCATGTTTCAGCTGATTTGATCAACAGAACAGCCTGCCTGTGAAATTAACATTCAAGTGGCTGAGCACTCCACAGACACACATAATATATATTTTTTAACAAGCTCACTGGGTAATCACAACACCAGTGCCTGTTCCGGCACTGTTATTCTATTTGTTGGTGATGAGGAGATGAGTTGCAGCTATCTTTATCAGTCAGGCATCCATCATCGATGAGATCAAGGAATGTCGAAATAATGTGATCTAGTAGTCTTGGTACTGGACGTGACAGGGATTTATTTCCCCATCAGCAATATAAACAAGAGTGCATTTTGCACCAAAAGCCAATATGAGAGTTTTTCTCATGGCATCTACGGCAGTATAGTTTGTTCTAACAGAACATAAATGTTTAAGTGGGGATAAATATTACCTCTCTCTATTAATTACTGCTTCTATCACTTATATATATTTTTTAACAAGCTCACTGGCTTATCACAACAGCAGTGCTTATTCTGGCACTGTTATTCTATATATTGCTGGTGGGAAGATACGTTGCTGCTATCTCTAGCAGTCAAGCATCCATCATCAATGAGATCAAGGAATGTTGAAATTATGTGGCAGGGATTTATCTGCCTGTTAGCAATATAAACAAGAGTGCATTTTGTACCAAAAGCCAATATGTGAGTTTTCTCATGGTATCTACCACAGTATAGTTTGTTCCAACAGAACATCCACATTTAAGTGGCAATAAACATTACCTCTTGGAAGGAAGAATGTATCCTCAAACCAGAGACCCAAATGCTTGCAGTAGAGTGAACTCTGCTAAAGGCATTCTGAAAATGGTGGTATTAAATCAGATAATGAATTTACTCTACCAGCCAAGAAGACCATGGCGGGATTTGAACTCAGAATGCAAAGACATTTGCACATCTGTTATTTAGCTTCTATCAGTCTATCACTCTGGATTAATACTGTTTTATTGATCTCAAACTGATGAAAGGCTAAGTTAATCTTGGTATTAAATGTATCTTGCAAATGTTTGCTACAGAACCTTTACCTTTGTTAAGCAATTGAATATGAGTCAAGCAGGAAACCTCTTCATAGGTATTGGAACTGTTAGAAATAGCAGCCAAATTTCTTTCAAATCTCTATGCACTATCTTTAAAAAAAAAGGAAGGATATACATTGGATTATGGAGTTTTGGAAATCCTTGAGAATATTGGAGAGGTTCGGGTTTTTTTGATCAGGGTTGACTTTGGGCTAAACAGCAACAACAACAACAACAACAACAACAACAACAGTAGCAACAACAATTTAGTGACTCACATAATTGTAGTTTTAATCTCCTTTTACCTTCATCATGTTGATACGATATACCACACATATACACACAAGCACATAAACACACAAACACATTTACATACACACACACACACTCACATACGCAAATACACACACATACACATACAAACAGACACAAACATAGACACAAGCACACACACAAGCACACAATAACTGTTATGTAAAAAGCACCATTCGAGCATGGTTGATGCCAGTGCCGCCTGACTGACACCCATGCTCGTGACATGTAAAAGGCACCATTTGAGTGTGGCCAATGCCAGTGCTACCTGACTAGCACGTAAAAAACACCATTCAAGCATGACCACCTGACTGGCTCCCATGGCTTTGGCACATAAAAAGCACACATTATACTCTTGGAGTGGTTGGCATTAGGAAGGGCATCGAGCTGTAGAAACCTTGCCAAATCAGATTGGAACCTGGTGTAGCCACCCGGCCTACCAGTTCTCAGTCAAACTGGCCAACCCATGCCAGCATGGAAAGCAGACATTAAACAACGATGATGATGATGATAATATTAACCAAGGTATTTAATTATTATATTTACCCAGATGTTTCCAGTAACGATAATTGGAAGACAAAATATGTAGAACGTAGGAGGAGCAAGCATATTGCTTTACAGGAGAATAATGAGCTGAGCCGGTGATGGTTAGACATGTCACAAGTGTTGATGGTGGTAATGGTGGTGGTGGCAGTGGTGGTGGTGGTGGTGGTGGTGGAGGAGGTGGTGGTGGCAGTGGTGGTAGAGGTGGAAACAGTGTTACCTGACAGGTATTGCTCTATTAAACACTACCTACAAATAATAACCACAACAGTTATGGCAATAAAGATGATAATGACTACACTGACGATAAAAAGCAGTCTACAACAGAGCTCCAAAACCGGTATTCTGTGGCACATTGGTGTGCCATGAGACGATGCTGAGTGCGCTGTAGTGTAATCTGAATATAACTTTTTCCCCTATACTTTTAGTTATATTTTTATTTCAGGTGTGCTACCAAATTTTGAAAAGAATATAAATGTACTGCAAGTGGACAAAGGTTTCTGAGCAGTGGTCTAGAACATTGTTAATAACACTAGTAGAAGCAGCGAGCTGGTAGATGACCTGTTCTATGGGGGACATCAACCAACCAATTCTTATATTGTCTTTTCTTCACCACATAGTTATTTGTAATTAATTGTTTAGGTGTATGTATGGCTATGTGGTTGGAAGTTTACTTCCCAACAACATGATTCCGGGTCCAGCCCCACTGCATGACACCTTTTACTCTTTTACTTCTTTCAGTCATTTGACTGTGACCATGCTGGAGCACCGCTTTTAGTCAAGCAAATTGACCCCAGGACTTATTCTTTGTAAGCCTAGTACTTATTCTGTTGGTCTCTTTTGCTGAACCGCTAAGTTACAGGGACAGCTCACCACCTTACTCTTTTACTTCTTTCAGTCATTTGACTGTGACCATGCTGGAACACTGCTTTTAGTCAAGCAAATTGATCCCAGGACTTATTCTATCGGTTACTTTTGCTGAACCGCTAAGGTGAGCTTTCTGTGATAGTGACACGATTCTACAAGTCCATATATTACACCAAAAATACATATATTGTACATAAAGCATTGAAAAATTTGTGCACACCCATTAATGTATTGTATATTACATTAACGTTCTGTACTTTACAAAAACAGAAGACTTGTTTACATCTGTTACTGAATTCAATATATACCCGCATCCCCAACCCCCCCACACAAACGCAAAAATACATGCATACATAAATATATATATATATATATAATATATATATATATATATATATATATATATATATATATATATATATATATATTCATATATATATATTATATATATATATTCATATATATAGCTATTCATATATATACATATATATATATGTATGTATGTATGTATGTACGTACGTACGTATGTATGTATGTATTTATGTATGTATGTATGTATGTATGTATGTATGTGTGTGTGTATGTATGTATATCAATTGATCAGATATTAGGTATTCCATTATGATTCATACTGGAGTCCCATCAAATACACTGCTTTTCAGAAAATCAATATTACTAAATATCTGCCAGCTGTTACCCTTCTGATTATATTTAAGTCTGATGGATTGACGGAGAGTAAATTGGTGCGATGACTGAATTGTTAGAGTGTTATGCTCTCAGTAGAAATGTTTCGAATTTATATCCAAGTCTCTACTGTCAATGTTGTTGGGGTTATTGCTGTTTAGGCCCGAGTCAGCATTTATCCACCTACAGGCTAATGATATAAGCCATGGGCATCTTGTTCACTTGAAAGTCATGATGTATGTGTGTGTGTGGTGTGTGTGTGTGTCTGCATGTGTGTGTCTGCATGTGTGTGTATGTATGCATGTATGTGTATGTATACATTTAGCTTAGTTTTTCCTTAGGGCTGGCCAGATTGGAGCAATCTCAGCCGAAATTGGTAAGATAATCTGGAACTCAACTGAGGAAAGAAAACTCCGAAGGACCTGTCCTTGTTTTCTTTGTATCGTCTATCTGGATGTTTTATTGTCCCTTTCTTGTATCATTTAACTGTCTGGATCTTTTGCATTCTCGTCCCATTTTGTATTATATATATATATATATATATTATATATATATATATATATATATATATATATATATATATATATGAATTTATGTATGTATGTATATGTGTATATTGTGAGAATCAATACAAATGGTCTTAATTGAGGAAAGCATTAACGTTAACAAATCAAAATAATATAAAATGAAAACTATTATTAAATTAATAGGTGGTATCTTTAACTTACTATTACCTATTATTTTCTAAAGAAATAATAATAATCGCAAACTCCTGAGGTACATACTTTAATTAAAGTCATAGTAACCTTATACAATACTGTTACTTGTAAATAAAGCCTTATATTCATAATTACCATTTATTTTTTATTTTAATATTAATATGATATTTACTAAGAATTATCTAATCTTTTTAGTTATAATTGTTAGGATATTAAACCTGAGACACCCACCTGATTTATAGTCCTAGTAACCTTTACATTATATTGAATGGTAATCTTTGGAAACATATTTACAGTCATGAACACAGGATGTCCCACCCTCTTTTTTTGGTATTAATGAGTTTACATCAAGAATTTAAGATTTGGAATAATTCTTCCACACAGAGAAAATACTAGGCATTTCCAATTTTATAAGCACCAGCCCTGCTTATTTTCCCCCACTCCACAGTAAACATTTTGTCTTTCATGTCCCAAATGAATTTGTTAAGGCTAGTATAAAACGATTTATTTCTATTATTAAAGGTGTAATTGTGGTTGGTGATGCATTTTTAAATATAGTTTTCCATTGAACCAATGTAAAGGAAACTCTTTCCTTAAGATTTCACTCTACATCTATATACTACGATTTTTCATCATTGTTTAACATCTACTTCCCATGCTAGCATGGGCAGGATGGTTTCACAAGTGCTAGCTAGGCTGAAGTCTGCCCCGACTTCTGTGACTGTTTTGGCAGGATTTTTACAACTGGATGCCATTCTTGACACCAACCACTCAGCAGAGTGGAATTAGTGCTTTTTATGAGTCACAAGCACAGGTGAGGTAATATATATATATATATATATATATATATGCACAACAGGCCTCTTTCAGCTTCCGTTCACCAAAACCACTCACAAGTCCTTGGTCAGCCTGAGGCCATAGTAGAAGACACCTGACCAAAGTACTACATAGTGGGACTGAATCTGGAACCACATGGTTGGGAAGCAAGCCACTTACCACACAGCCACACCTGTGCATAAACATATACATACATATATAATCATATATGTATGTGTGTTGTTGACATCATAAGAATTTCATAAACTCTTGAGAGAACAGGGTAGATGAAATATAGTGCCAGTTGGGTCCTGGGGCCCCTTCTCCCTCAAACATTGTTTACAATAATTATTAAACAAAAAGTTACTTCTAACTTTGCAATCACAAAATATATTTTCGTTTCTATTCATATTTCTATTTTGATTTATATCATTACAGTCAATATAATTCTTGTTTGTTCGTTCCTTCTCGAGCCATGCCTGGCTCATTAGGGCCGGTTTCCCAATTTCCTTGGCTTTTAGGTTCCCCACATGGATGGGACGCCGGTCTGTCAAAGGCAAGCTGCAAGAGGAAAGAGTGAAAATTGTGGCGAAAGAGTCTGCAGAAGTTTGCCATTACCTTCTGCTGGAGCCGTGTGGAGCTTAGGTGTTTTGCTCATAAACACACACATCGCCCGGTCTGAGATTCGAGCCTGCGATCCCTCGACCATGAGTCCGCCGCTCTAACCAATAGGCCATGTGCTTCTACATAATTCTTGTTTACAGTGTTATTTCTATTCCTTGGGTTAAGATGGAATTCAACATGGGTTGTTTCCCCTTGTATATTAGAAGATTTATTTATATATTCTTTACTAACATGATTTCTTAGAGTACCATTATTGTTGCATTATGGTAATAAAAGTTCATAATTTCCTCTCATTAAGGGAAGAAATAATGTGCGACATATTTTTTAGAAACAGAAACATTCACATAGAGAAAACTAGTGTTATTTACATCATCTTTGGTAAAATGTTTGGAAAATAGTTTATATAAAGATCCAACCAAATTATTCTTAATTTGCTTAGCAAGTGGAAAAAATGAACCAAATAATATTGCTGTTATCAGTTGCTCTTATAGTTACATTACAATTTACAAATGTTTGAACCTTATTATATATATATGGGTGTGTGTCATTTTTATTCTATTATTGCTGTTATGAATTTTATGAACATTATCTGATGTATGAAGCTATAAATTGGTTTTCATATTTTGCATATCATTGTTATCTGTTAGACATTTATTTTCATTATTTCTATCATTATTCCTATTTTATCTAAGTCCTTTAAAATTATTGCTACCGTGAGTAACTCCAATGTTATTAGAGCAGCTGTGATCCATAATTTGTGCACAATACTTTAACTTCTGGTTATACCCAGCTTTGTTGAGTGCCATGCTATAATAGTCTGCATTTTTGTTAAAAATATCCTTACTATACGTTCTGAAATCTTTTGTTTCTTACTTTACGTAGGTGTAGGAGTGGCTGTGTGGTAAGTAGCTTGCTTACGAACCACATGGTTCTGGGTTCAGTCCCACTGCATGGCACCTTGGGCAAATGTCTACTATAGCCTCGGGCCAACCAAATCCTTGTGAGTGGATTTGATAGATGGAAACTGAAAGAAGCCCATCGTATATATGCATATATATGTGTGTGTGTGTGTGTGTGTCTGTGTTTGTTCCCCCCCACCCCAACATCACTTGACAACTGATGGTGGTGTGTTTACGTCCCCGTAACTTAGTGGTTCAGCAAAAGAAACTGATAGAACATGTACTAGGCTTATGAAGAATAAATCTTGGGGTCGATTTGCTTGACTAAAGGCGGTGCTCCAGCATGGCTGCAGTCAAATGACTGAAACAAATAAAAGATATAAAACAGAAAAGATATATATATATATATATATATATATATATATATATATATATATACATACATATAATTTTTTTTCTCTCCTTTTTTTTTCTCTCCCTTTTTTTTCTCTCCTTGGTTTTTTCTGTGTATCTTTCTGTCGAAGAGCATAGGCTCGAAACGTAAAAGACTTTTTCTATTTCTATTCCTGAGCGCTATACTAATACATTTGTTTGTTTGTACTCCACCTGCCTTCGTCTGTTGTTTATTTTTGTAAACCTTCCCATTTTATATATATATAGCATGGGAGAATAACAAAAAGTAAATTGTTGTTGGTCTATTTCTTTTCCATTACATACTTATCTGCAATCAATAATAAAGATCAGTGAATAATCAGAAATTTTAACCGCTTGGATTGATCATAGAGTGCATCATCTGATAGCATGTGGAAATCCTAATGTTTGAACACGTACGTGTATATATATATGTATTTATGTATCACACACATTAACTGCTACACATATGCATTTGCACACACACACACACACACATACACACACACCCACATACACACCTGATAGCCTCTCACACATATAGTATACACAGCTTCTCACACTCCCACACACACAGATAAGTACACAGAACACACATCACTCCACACAACATACATACTTGTTTACTTATATACATACACACGCATGCTCCCATACACACAAATAGGCTGGCTTAAACTCACCCACACATACATACACACTTGCTCACGTCCACCCACCCCCCACACACATATACATTCACACACCATTCTCACATACACACACATGCTTGTACATCCCAGTTCAGCTGGGTCACTGTTATCTCCCTTTCCACTAGCCTGTTTTTTCCAGTCATTTCATCATGTGCAACCATTAATCTTGTCACATTTTCTCTCTCTCTCTTTTTTCTCTCTCCCTCTCTCTCTTTTACTTTCTCTCCATTTTATTCTTTATTCTTGTCCCTTCCTGTCAAAGAGCATAGGCTCAAAATGTTAAAGACTTTTCCATTCTTCTTGAGCATTAAACTAATATACTTGCTTGTTGTTCCCATACCTGTTATTGTCTTTTGTACATCTGAATCACATATATATATATATAACTATAAATAAGGGTATCTGAGAGACACCACCATGCCGAAATAGCAGTCAAAACCCTGACTCTAAAAACCACCTTAAATGTTCATATCGCACCATGAGATAAGACAGAGAGATAAAATAAACTAGCAAAAAGATATTACTGGATAATTCAAGATCCTGGATTTCTAGCTTTGCTTCAAATAAGCTCTCGATATTTAAATATCGATATTATCCTTATATATATATATAGCAAATAAGAAAATGGAGAAGCACATTAGTTGGTTCATCAACTTTAGGATATTAAAATGTTAACTTATTTATCAAAACGACAACCATAACATACATATAGTATATTATTCAATGCATATAATATAAGAATACAAGTAGTTATTAAAATACATGAATATAAATCATTATATATATATATATTTAGATAATAAGGGTGAAAA
Organism: Octopus sinensis; assembly: GCF_006345805.1. NCBI lineage: Eukaryota > Metazoa > Mollusca > Cephalopoda > Octopoda > Octopodidae > Octopus > Octopus sinensis. The sequence goes on along the minus strand of NC_043010.1, from coordinate 49,943,825 downwards.
ATTGAATATTAATTTGATTAATATCAATTTAAAACCAGTAGCCTAGCTAGCATATTGAAAAAATCTGAAGATTCAAAAAAATTATATAACATACATATAAGAGGGTTGACCACTGAGTGGACATCCATTATGCTAGATGTAGACCCCATATGGTCTTACCACTAAGAAAAGATTGTTCTCAAGAAAGTTCAGCAAACGCCAGAACATAAGCTAACAAGACAAATGAAAAGATATTTGTCTTGCTTACATTCTGGCATTTGCTGAATTTTCTTGAGAACAATCTTTTCTTAGTGGTCAGATCATATGGGGTCTACATCTAGCATAATGGATGTCCACATAGTGGTCATCCCTCTTATATATATATATATATATAGTAAGAATTTACAAAAAAAAGAACAAAAGATGAAGACAGGTGTGTAAAGAACAAACAGATGTATTAGTGTTTTACACTCGGGAAGTTAGAAAGTCTTTTACGTTTTGAGCCTATGCTCTTCGACAGAAAGGAACACAGAAATAAACAGGGAGAGAAAATAAAAAAGGTTTAGTGGCTAGCGATATGTATGTATGTATGTATGTATACATATATATATATATATATATGTATATCACAGATGTGCCGCCAAGGTAGGTAAGGTAGACAGTGCCTACTTTGAATAAAATAGATTAATAGCAACATTTTCCTTTTATGGCAGAGTGTGTACCAAATTAAATAAAATTATGACGATTACTCAGATTACTAAGCATAAAATACTAAATATTTTTTTTTTTTGTAGATTAGATAGGCATAATTTGCCCCTGCCTTTCAATCTCAGTATTAAAGCTATATATAGTAATTGTGTAGTACACATGCTGTGCACACTCCTACAACAACGTTTTCTTTATGTACTATAAAGGCAAAAGTAAATCTGCCTTCAACTCAGTCGCATGCCTGTATTTCATTTGCTTACTTTTGTGTGTTTTATTACATAGAGGGCACCAACTGCCTACCCTGAGTAATTACTAATGGCACATGCCTGATATATATATATATATATTGAACTTTTATAAAAGTTCTTACCATTAATGGTTATATTTACATGCCGAAATCTACCTGTAAATAATTGTTGGTTTTTTTAAAAACCATTAAAGGTGCCATGTAGTGGGACTGAACCCAGAATCATGTGGTTGGGAAACAAGCTTCTTACCTCACAGCCATGCCTGTGCCTTTTTTTTTTTTTTTTCTTGTAACAGGAAGCAGGCTAGAAAGTCAGAATACATAGAGCAAGTTAAGCTACCAGAAGGCAACCCCTCAAATGTTGTTGTTTGTTCCTTCTCGGGCCATTCCTAGCTCATAAGGGCCGTATTCCCGGTTTCATTGGCATATAGGTTCCCCACCAGGACGGGACACTGGTCCGTCGCAAGTGAGCTGCTAGATGCAGGAGGAAAGAGTGAGAGAAAGTTATAGCGAAAGGGTCAGTGGAGGTTCGCCAATACTTTCTGCCAGAAGTAATTCGCTCATAAACACACACACACTCATCGCTCTGTTTGAGATTCGAACCCGCGATACCTCGATCGCGAGTCCGCTGCTCTAACCACTTAGCCATGTGCCTCCACAACCAATCAAATAGTCTGTTTAAATTCTGACAATCGGCCATCCTGAACTGTTTATTTATTGTCATTGAAAGGATGAAAAGCGAAGTTGATCTTGATGAAATTCGAACACGAAACCACAGAGAATCAGAACAAATACTATAATATATAAAGGACATTAGAAACAGTGGTATGGCAGAGTTATTAGAGTGTTGGAAAGAAGCTTTGTAGTATTTGTCCTGACTCTATGCGGAAAATCGTTGGACTTGTACCTAAACTAGAAAGAACCATTATATTTTGCTTTTTTTTTTATGATTTATTCACTGTTCATTTCTTGTGCACACTCTATGTCCTTTTCGTAGAGTTTTTGACTACTTTTTCTTGTGAATTGTAATGCACCTGAGCTCTATATACCATAAGTTCATTATTATTACATAGATTTTCAAAGGTAAGGGAGACAACTATAGTTGCTTACCTCGTGATAGGAATACTACTATCAGGAAAGTAGACTAAAAACTTTAAAATTATTGTCAAAATGTAAAACTTTAAAGTGCTCAGATTCTTAAATTCAAAAGCCCAAACATATTTGAAACTTTGCGTTTCAAAATTAACTTTGTTGTATGAATGAACAGCGAATGAAAAATAATGGGTAAAACAGGACTGGAAGACAGTAATAAAGATAACAGTAAAAAGCAGGTATGAAAAGAACCTCCCGTCTCAGAAAATCAGTATATAAGCAAAATAAAGGAGTATGCACTTTCCCTCATTGCTTCAGGGGCCACTGGCATCGTGATCTAAAAATGTTTGAGACAACCTAAAACATTCACTGTAGCGCTGAACAGTCAAGGACCCTCTATGACTCTTTGCTCCCTCCCATATCCCAATTGCTGCGGTAAATGGAAGGGTCACTGCTTCCGTAGCCGAACAGAACAAAACCCTGAAGTATCGGGACCTGGCAGGGAACTATATATCCAGCCTGTGGCGTTTGCGACATTTGGAGGGACTGGGTCACTAACGGCGAAGTTCTTGTCATCGTTGGCAGCTCGCCTCACCGAGGTGTCAGGTGATGTTCGTGGGACTGCTTGGCTATTCCAACGCCAGTCTCACCATCGCTAATGGTTTTGCGAGCATGCTGGCATTACTTCAGTAGGTTCAGTCGAACCTTCTGCTGTGCAACCAATCGAAGCACTTGGTGCTGCATTGAGGGTTTCTTCTTTCTATTTTTTTTTTTTTGCTTTTTTCTCTGTCTTTCTTTTGTACTATGTATGTATCATATACATACATACGTGTTATATACCTAATAAAATTTGTATATTAAAAAAAATTAGTTAAAACCCTTACGAGTATCAATTGATACTTCATTGAAGCGTGACGTTAAAAGAGTCGGAGAACAAAATTCCTTGTCATCAGCTCAACACTCTTCGACGCCTTAAAAAAAAACACAGACTGGAAAATGAAAATTACTAACAGATTACAATATTTCAGTATATTATCCCATTTAACTACAAATACAGTAAGCCGCCACTTCTGCAGTGATATTAACTATGTATGATGGAGCAGAAGAATCGCTAACGGTGACATCCCATCAGAGGCATTTATCTTCCACGAAGGACAAAGAGTGAGTTCGTCTGTTCATGAGGGTACTGTTATAATAGTATTTTGGGTTGTATTACTTGTCTCCCCTTGAACCATAAATAATTGAGGGAGTGTGCATGTCTTTCTATTTTGTATATTTATTCATTTATTTCTTCCTTTTTTTTCTTTGTTCTTTAGTCCTACATTTTTTATCGTTTCCTTGATTTACTTTTGTAAATTGTGAATAATGTGAGATTAAAAAGCTGCTCTTAGAATCTATCTATCTATCTATCTATCTATCTATCTATCTATCTATCTATCTGTCTGTCTGTCTGTCTGTCTGTCTGTCTGTCTGTCTGTCTGTCTGTTTCTCGACATACGTACAAACTTACATACATACATACATACATATATATATATATAGATATATAGATATATATATATATATATATATATATAATATATATATATATATATATATATATATATATATATATATATATATATATCATCACCATCATAATCATCGTTTAACGTCCAGCTTCTATACTACCATGGGTTGGGCGATTTGACAAGAGCTGACAAACCAAAGGACTGCACCAAGTTCTGCTTTGGCATTGTTTTCATGGCTCAATGCCCTTCCTAACGCCGTGTTTGTGTGTATGTACGTATGTGTGTGTATCTATCTATCTATCTATCTATCTATCTATCTATCTATCTATCTATCTATCTATCTATCTATCTATATATATATAATATACTACGTATGTGGGGAAATTCTGTCCGTGGGTGTGTTTGTGGAGTTGTTAGCTAACTCCTCCTACATCGTTTTATCAATTTTGATGAAACTTGACACGTGAGTAGAACTCATGTCTGGAAACCTCATGGCATACTCAGATTGTTGACAAAAATGGATAATAGGGTCCCTGGAACGGATTCTTATATATGGCCAAGGGAAACAACTCTTTCCTTTGCCTAAATTATTTGGTAAAAATGAAATTGAATATGCTTATTTCTTAGTATTTGAACTGTTAGAGTTATTTTCGCAATTTATCCAGTGCAACCCTTAAACAAGTAAACAGTATTTTCCTAAACAATAAATCCATTTATTTCGGTTAATGACTTATTCACGAATATACCAACACTAGCGCCGTTGAGGGTAATATTCTCTGAGAATGAACAAAAGCTCTTTTCAGAGTTATTTACTTTGAATTGTTATTATCATATATCTGATTAACCTCACAAACATGAAGTAGTGAGTTCGATTCCCGGACCGCGCTGTGTGTTGTGTTCTTGAGAAAGACTCTTTATTTCGCGTTGCCCCAGTTCACTCAGCTGTAGAAATGAGTTGCAATGTCACTGGTGCCAAGCTGTACCAGCCTTTGGCTTTCCCTTGGATAACATCGGTGGTGTGGAGAGGAGAGGCTTGAATGCAGGGGCGACTGCTGGTCTTCCATAAACAACCTTGTCCAGACTTGTGCCTTGGAGGAGGGGAATTTTCTATGTACAATCTCATGGTCATTCATGACCGAAGAGGGTCTTTACCTTTACCGTTTAACCAAGATTGTTATTTGGGAAAAAAAGTTCCAGTATTGTAAAATTTTGCCATATTCTCACATAACATTTTTACTTTTTTTAAATGTGTGCGTGTGTGTGTGTAAGAGAGAAAGAGGGGAGAGGGAAAGTGTGTGTGGATGTGTGTACGTGTCTATCTGTCTATCTGTGTCTGTGTGAGTGTTTGTGCTGTGTGCTGTGTGTCTGTATGTGTGTGTCTGTCTGTCTGTGTTAGTGTTTGTGTGTGTGCTGTGTGTCTGTATGTGTGTGTGTGGATGTGTGTACGTGTGTCTGTGTGAGTGTCTGTGTGTGTGTGTGTGGATGTGTGTACGTGTCTGTCTGTCTGTCTGTCTGTGTGAGTGTTTATGTGTGTGCTGTGTGTCTGTATGAGCGTTGGGGGTGCGCGCGCGTGTTTGAAACAACAGAGATTACTATTCTTAACTCTCTGCGATGCCTTTTGAATCGATTTAATCTCTGATCTTCGTCTTCGTTTTCGTTTCATCCCCTATTGGATGCGTTCACTATGGAAGCTGCAGTGATTATCTGCCCACGCTCAGCTTCTGATAACCTAGGCCACAAATAAATGCACCTGCTTTTCGTACAGCCAGCCGTTGACATTGTCGCTGTTGCTGATATTGTTGTTGTAGTGTTGCAGCTGCTGTTTGTCTCTCACAAATTCTGAATCTTTTCTGCTGTTATCACAGTTACTCTTTTACTTGTTTCAGTCATTTGACTGCGGCCATGCTGGAGCACCACCTTTAGTCGAGCAAATCGACCTCAGGACTTATTCTTTGTAAGCCTAGTACTTATCCTATCGGTTTCTTTTGCTGAACCGCTAAGTTACGGGGACGTAAACACACCAGCATCGGTTGTCAAGCGATGTTGGGGGGACAAACACAGATACACAACACACACACACACATATACACATACATATGTACGACGGGCTTCTTTCAGTTTCCGTCTACCAAGTCCACTCACAAGACTTTGATCGGCCCGAGGCTATAGTAGAAGACACTTGCCCAAGGTGCCACGCAGTTGGACTGAACCCGGAACTATGTGGTTGGTAAGCAAGCTACTTACCACACAGCCACTCCTGCGACTTAGTTTTCTAATTTTAAAAGACTTTTGTTGCAATTTCTTTCAAAGTTGGTGTACTGATTTAATTTTGGTTGCTAATTATGAAAATAACATTTATTTTTGCCACAAATTAATAAATTGAAGTTAATAAGTTAAATTTTTTGAGAATGTTGGGTAATTTTAACCAGTCAAAAGCTACTATTTACACACATGACGATAAATCGTTGGTGTCCATTTCCTCCTGTCTGCTGCCCGAACTACCATCACCAGCACACATTTTCTTTTAGTCAATGTATTTTCTTTGACGATGAGTCAAATCCTAAACCCTATCCATTACTCTAACCCTTAACCCTAGCTCTAACCCTATCTCTACCGTCCAGTTTTTAATTTTTTTTTGTTTTGTAACTTTTCGCAAAAGAATTTCGTTGAGGACTTTTCCCTTTTCAAATTATTCAAATGCCTGTTCAACCGTTTCACATGGGGTTATTCATTGAAGCTCGTAAAAATTTCAGAACTTCTTACAAATTTCTTTGTCCATAATGTTTTGCTTCGCCGGTTCCTATTGAACTGCTCAAGCCACGTGGTGATGATGATGATGATGATGATGATGGTGGTGGTGGTGGTTTCGTTGTCGTTGATGTTGTTGCTGCTGCTGCTGTTGGTGGTGGTAGTGGTGGTGGTGGTGGTGGTGGTGGCGACGGCGGCAGTGGAGGAGGCGGCGGTGGCGGAGATGTGTGTTTGTGTATAGGTGTATCTCTTTTTTCCTCTTTCTCACGCCCTCTGCATTCACACACACACACATACACGTATAGTACACTTTCTTCTGTTAAAAAATTTTATTTTTCAATTATGACGTCATAGTGAACTGCTTTCCCCATTTCCTCCATGTTTTAAACATTTGAGCAGATATCAACGCTGGCGTTGTGAAGTATTCAGATATTTTATCAACGATATGATGGAGAAAGATTTATTTCCACCCAAAAAAGAAAATGATAAATGAATGTACACACATTTGTTCCTAAACTGAAAAAAAAAAGAAATATGTAAAAAATAAGAGCTTATTTATGGCCATATTCGAAGAAGCAGACGTCTGGAAAACATTAATGACCTGTAGGAACAACCATAATTTATTACAAAGTATATTAAGCGCTTTTATAAGCCAATACTGTGTTGTACTGTATAAGTACCGCTCCTAAATCACTCGTTATGGTTATCTCTAGATTTTTTTACTGAAAATATAGCTAGTACTGATTTTGTAACTCGGATACGAAACGTCGTAACAAGATCAGTGTTAAAGAGATGGGCCTTTAACAAGTCTGGAAAACATTATCACGGAAGGCAGTGTGGACGGGTTGTAAATCAAGAGGCTTGTGAAGAATGCAGTGGTTGGAGAATATCAGAAGCTGGTTAGACAGGAGTGGCAAATGCAGCTGGAGAACTGGCGCTTAATCGCAAGATTTTTCTTTGTAGTGTCATCAATGCGCTGCTGGTGTACGATACATGATGATGATGATGATGATGGTTGTCAAGTGATGTTGGGGGGACAAACACAGACACACAAACGTACACACACACACACACACACACACAACACCACACACACACACACACACAACACACACATATATATATATACCACAGGCTTCTTTCAGTTTCTGCCTACCAAATCCACTCACAAGGCTTTGGTCAGCCCGAGGTTATAGTAGAAGACACTTACCCAAGGTTCCACGCAGTGGAACTGAACCCGGAAGCATCTGGTGGTAAGCAAGCTACTTACCACGCAGCCACTCCTACGCCTATATAAATAATAGTTTTGTTGGTTCACCATAAGATGGCGATAACCCATGGCATTTAGATTATCATATACAGGCCATTCATCCATTTTCACTTTTCCGCCCACTGATTGGTAATAGAGTGTTTATGCCATGCTGTTCCACATAAAAGTATCGATAGTCAGAGCCTTGTTTGCGATCAAAGACCACCAAGGACCATCAATTCTACGTTCATGGTCCCTGTTGTTTTGTGTATTTGCATTGCAATCTTCAGAGAGGGGAGTAGTGTTGCCATTTAGCAGTCTCCTATGATTGTATTTCCGCCAACCAGTAAATCTTATCTCATTAATCTGAGTGGGGTTATAGTTTGTTCCAACAGTTTTACTTCATTGACGATAAGAAACGAGTGGTATATGTGCCTCTTGGCACATACTGTACCACTCAGTTATCGTACTTATATCTTTACTGTTTGAGTCATTGCCACATTCTCAGGTATTAAAAACTAAATCCGTAAATTCTCGAGTATAATCCGCATTTTCCCCCCAAAATTTAAAGGTCAAAATCCCTAGTGCGTACTATATACGAGGTTAAAAATGAAAATTATTTTCTAAGCAAAGTTTATTCAGATACATTTTGTGATGTCGGGCGCGAAAATACCTTAAGCTAAGCATGAAAGCAATGAAATCATAAAAGAATCATCCATAACTTGCAGTAAGCAACATTTATTAAACGTTATTACTGTTATTTCTTTATTTTCTGCAAACAAAATGCACAAAAAAGCTACACGTTTGCATTATTTTATATATACAATAATAATAAATGACGTTACCGTATACATTTTTACAAACCAAGGACCTCCTTGACTCAAGTTAGAGAAGGGGTGCGTATTATCCACAAGGTTTAGGTTTTTCAGAGGTACATCCCCCTAAAAATCTCCTGCGCATTATACTCAAGGGCGGACTATACTCGAGGATTTACGGTATAAGTAAAATAATATGACGGAATTTGGATCGTACTCTGTGTTTGTGTGTGTGTGTGTGTGTGTCACATTGTTCTGGACAGGGCTGAGGAATGTTACAAAGTCGATGAAAACCAGTTCAAACATTTACAAGATTAAACATATTACGTTGTGGTATCAAAACGTTCCCAGACTAGTACTGTAGCGTGCCAACAGATGGCAACACACGGTTGCGTACACAGTGAGGCCTGGTAGTGACCTTCATGAAGCTGTGCGCCGAGTGACATTGCTGTGTTTACATCGCAAGTTGTGAAATTTGTTATTTGTGGTCAAGTGTATGTTGTAGTCTGCGATTTTTGTCATGGACGGGAACACAGAGCCAACGTGAAATTTTGCGTTAAACTTGGGAAGTCCGCTACAAAGACATTGAGCATGCTTCGGCAAGCTTACGGTGACGAGGTAATGGGTCATACGCAATGTTTCCAGTGGCACGGACGCTTCAAAGGCAAAAGAACGTCCCTGGAAGGTGATGAGCGATCTCGAAGACCTGTCACAAGCGGCGTCACCCCCGGAAATGTGGTATTTTCCCTCCTAGGGCCAGACCGTCAATCGAGAGTTCTACTGCGACGTTTTGAAGCGTTTGAGGGAGGGCATTCGGCGAAAGGGACCAGTTCAGTGGATCGTGAGGAATTGGCTTCTTCACCGTGCTCTTTTCATTTGTGAGTTTCTCACCAAAAACAACAAGGCATCGCTTTCGTACCTACTGTATTCGCCATATTTAGCACATGCAGAATTCCATCTCTTCTCAAAAATGGAAATGCAGCTCAAAGGTTACCGTTTTAACACCGGTGTCGAGATCCAGAGCAAATCGCAGAAACTCCTCGACTTACGGAAAACGGCTTCCAGGCCGAATTCCAAAATTGTCAGGAATGCTGGAACCGGTGTATTGCTGTGCAGGGTGACTATTTCGCAGGAGATGATGTTAAAACTTGGGTAAATAAGTTATTTTTTACATTATTTACATTTGACGGATATTTGTCCTCATCTTGTTTGTTCTTAACACAACGTTTCGGCTGATATACCTTCCAGCCTTCTTCAGGTGTCTTGGTGTAATTTCGAACCTGGGGTGTCATTCCTAAGGTATATTTCGATGTTAATATTATTATTGTTGTTGTTGTTGTTCAGGTTAGTGCTTGGAATCGAACTCGGAATCTTGGGGTTAGTAGCCCGTGCTCTTAACCACTACGCCATATGCCCATGAGCATATGGCCTAGTGGTTAGCAACAAACAAGGAGGACAAATATCCGTCGAATGTAAATAATGTAAATAATGTACAGAATTCCTTATCTCTTAGATAAAGAAATTATTTTTTATTAAACATAACTAGTCCGGGAACCTTTGGATACCACCTCGTACATACTATGAAACTATTGAATTTTTTATGCGACCTTTAACTATTCTGAGTAAAAAAAAAAAAAGAAGAAAAAAGAAACATAAAAAATAGCATACTAAAATAAAAATAAATTGTAGAGTGTGTACCTAATTTAGGCCATTCTGTATGTATTAATGTACCTTGCTGTCAATTATGACAATGGTACTTGAAACTGAGTAATCTGAGAATTCCATTGACAGATATACATACATACATACATACATACACACACATATATATATACACATATATATAGAGAGACATATATATATATATATATATATATATATATATATATATATATATATCACCTTGATCACCGTGACCGACCAGGCTATCAGATGTTGCTACACATCGCTGGTCACAATGCGCTTCGCATTGTTTTAGCCTTCAAATGACTCCACCCTGCTGGCTAAGCGAGCAGGCCAATATATATATATATATTTATATATATATGTGTGGTAAGTAGCTTGCTAACCAACCACATGGTTCTGGGTTTAGTCCCACTGCGTGGCATCTTGGGCAAGTGTCTTCTGCTATAGCCCCGGGCCGACCAATGCCTTGTGAGTGGATTTGGTAGACGGAAACTGAAAGAAGCCTGTCGTATATATGTATATATATATATGTATGTTTGTGTTAAAGAAGACGACAAACGTTAAGGCAAGACAAACATCTCCAATCATAAACGTTATTATTATAGAAAAAAATCCAGACTTACAATAATAATAACGTATACGACTTGAGATGTTTGTTTTGCATTAACGTTTGTTGTCTTCTTTAACAATTATATATCCGATATATATATATATATATATATATATATATATGTATATGTATGTATGTATGTATGTATGTATGTATGTATGTATGTATGTATGTGTACACATAGCTTGCTTCCCAACCACGTGGTTCCAGTTTCAGTCCCACTGCGTGGCACTTTTACTATAGCCTCGGGCCAACCAAAACCTTGTGAGTGGATTTGGTAGACGGAAACCGAAAGAAGCCCGCCGTGTATGTATAAATACCGTGGTGGACTGGGTCTAAAAATATGGGTTGCCAGGAGACTAAGGGGTCCCACCTACAACTGCAAAGGGACCCACCCGCAACTACAATGCTATAATTTATTTATTTTTTTGCTAAAAGTATTCTTTTCAACTGTCTACAAGCACAGCCAGGCTAAAATAATTAATGCATTCTTCCAGGAGTGAATAAAATATTCTCAAACTTGAGGGGATGGGCCCCTTAGATACTAACATGGACCCCCATATATGAACTCGGCGCAGGGGCCCACTTGCCATGTATGTATGTATGTATGTATGTATGTATGTATGTATGTATGTATGTATTATGTATGTACTAGCTGACGTACCCGATAATTCCCGGTTCCGTTCTCATAATTGTTTCACTAATCCAATAACAATACAAAGTATGTAGCCCTTAAAGCGGTTTTTGTGCATTTATTGAGAATACCAAACTGTCGTACACAGTATCGTGTTTTTAGGAATTCCCAATAAGTTATGAATACCTAAATTGTGAAGTCAGTTATATAGTAACATGAAATTAATTATCCGATAGTAAGAATTCAAATAAAGTAGCCCCGAAAAGTGCCTTAATATGTTCCCAGAGTATATAGAACATAGGAGGAAATACTAATAAGGTATGTATACAAAAATCGTGAAGCATTTTACGTAATAACAGGCTAATCAGATATGAGATAATAACAATTCCGAGTAAATAACTCTGAAAAGGGTTTTTGTGCTTTCGCAAAGAATATTACCCTCAGCGGCGCTAGTGTTGGTATATTCGTGAATAAGTCACTAACCGAAATAAGTGGATCTATTGTTTAGGAAAATACTATTTACTTGTATAAGCGTTCTACTGGATAAATTGCGAAAATAACTCAAACAGTTCAAATACTTAGAAATAAGCATACTCAATTTGATTTATACGAAATAATTTACGAAAATGAATGGGTTATTTCCCTTGGCTATATAAATATATAAGGATCTGTTTCTGGAGTAAATGGGTTATTTTCCTTGGATGTTTAAAAATAATATATTAGTTATATGTAGTAGATATAATAATCCCTTCCAGGAGCCCTATTATCGACTTTTTCGACAATCTAAGTATGTTACTAGTTTTCCAGACAAGATTTCTACTCACGTGTCAAGTTTCAACAAAATCGATAAAACGATGTAGGAGGAGTTAGATAACAACGCCACAAATACATCCATAGATGTCCACATATGTAGTAGATGTATTTGTGCGTTTGCGTGTGTCCCCTAACATCGCTTGACAACCGATGTTGGTGTGTTGACGTCCCCGTAACTTAGCGGTACAGCAAAAATTAACTGATAAAGTAAGTACTAGACTTACAAAGAATAAGTCCTGGGGTCGATTTGTTCGAATAAAGACGGTGCTCCAGCATGGCCGCAGTCAAATGACTGAAACAACTAAAAGAATAAATACATAAACATACAGACAGATGTAGTACGTATATGCATCTATCTATCTATCTATCTATCTATCTATCTATCTATCTATCTATCTATCTATCTATCTATCTATCTATCTATCTACCTACCTACCTACCTACCTACCTATCTATCTATCTATCTATCTATCTATCTATCTATCTATCTATCTATCTATCTATCTATCTATCTATCTATCTATCTATCTACCTACCTACCTACCTATCTATCTATCTATCTATCTATCTATCTATCTATCTATCTATCTATCTCTCTCTATATATATATTTATACATACATACATGCATACTTACATGCATACATACATACATGCATACATACATACATACATATATACATATATGCATACATACATACATACATGTGTGTGTGTGTGTGTGTGTGTGTGCGCGCGCGCGAGTATCAATTACAGCGAGTCAACTATTTACATTATTCATTTCTTTGTTGATATACAAGTGATCATGTGACAAAAATGTTGACACGAAAAATAAATCAAAAGTGAATAGTCTTGTTTTTTTTTTTTTCAAGATATCGAAAATAGGTTTTCAATTTCAGCAGAGATTCTCGGAACAAGGCACGTACGTGCTAGACATACACAAGCATAATACACAAACACTCACACGCATACACGTATGCAGATGTATGTATTCGGTATACATGCGAGTATGCAAGGGGTTACCGAAAAGTTACTAGCTTTAAGGGTCTGGCGAGAAGCCTGGTTAAAGCCCCAACTTTCCGAGTTCTTTTACAGGGTTTAGAAAAACTGTAGGACCGCCGCAATAAGTGTGTAAATCTGAGAAGGGAATATCTATTATATAAAATCCGTTCTGTCTGTCTGTGTGTGTGTCTTCTAGGATCTCGGGCATCCTCCATCCGATTGCGCTCAAATTTGATATGTAGATACCGACGGTATCAGGGCGTGTATAAGTCTTGAAAAAGTTACAAAAATCGATTCCAGGTGAGAATGCGATCGATAAAGCTGTGGGACCGTGCATTTGTACGCGCAAGTACATCAGCTGTTGCGATCGATACTACGCGTACGCGAGAAAAACTCCATCTTTATTTCTTCTTTTGCTGGTGTCTCAAATTTAGGTTAAATCAGTGTTTCTTAAAGGGGAGGCCTACGGGACGGTCGGACAAGTTGTTTTGAGAAAATTCGGTTTAAATGTTTGACAACTCAGCACCGTCCATTGGCCTGGGGGTGTTTTGCTCGTGTTGAATAAAATCATAATTAACAGATCCTCCTGTATTTTCTTTTACTCGAAGCCAGGAGCTTTTCAGCGGCCCCTTGTTTGATAGAGCCAACAGGAGAGACAGAACTTAATGCAGGAGTGTGTCTATTATTAGTTTTTAACCAGCACTTTGATAGTCTATAAAGTATAATAGCCATCTCAATATGGCTAACCACAAAGAGTGGGTGTTACTGTAGCTTTTAGCCCCATGAGATCATCGTCTCCAGCTGGCTTTAGGGGCTAAAACCTACAGTAACAATCACCCTTTGTGGTTAGCCATATTGAGATGGCTATAATACTTTATATTGTCGAGCGGTTACTGTTTACATCTCTTTCAGAGATGTATTATTAATTTGATAGTCGCCATACATGAAACTCCCGGCTCTAGAGTCACTTTCGTAACTGTCTAACCAAACAAACAACGCGTATATGTATGTATGTATGTATGTATGTATGTATGTATGTATGTATGTATGTATGTATGTGTAGCGTAGCTAGGTGATATCCTCACTGTTTGAGAGATATATTAGAAATGATCTCGTGTTAGATAGCAACCATCTTCGGCTATTTTGGACCCTGTTTTGTCCACTACTCTGATTGGTTGGCATTGGCACAGTTTGTCTCCTGACTTATTTCACGCCAGTGTGTAAGCCAACCAATCACGGCCTTCGAATAAGGTCCCATGGCACTGTCTTTTTGAGTTCTCACTGGAGCCCATCTTATAAAAGGCGCCAGCAAATCACTATTTCTCGTCTTGGGTTCTAGTCCTTCTCAGGACTAACCTCTGACCACAGAGCGACTCAACCATGTTCCAGCGACTCAGCCAGTTCCAGTTCTAGCGACGACCAGACCAGCTAGTTCCAGCAACCCAACCATGTTCCTGCTCCAGCAGCACCGACGCCATCATCTCAATGTTAAAGGTACGCGTGTCCGTGGAGTGCTCAACCACTTTCACGTCAATTTCACGAACAGGCTGTTCCATTGTCATGTGTCAGTGTGTGTGTTGTATGTGTGTATCTGTGTGTGTGTGTCTGTGTGTGTGTGTGATTTAGTGACTGTTTGTCTGTGTGTGTGTGCTCACGCGCGTAATGCTTTCAACAGGTATAATTTATTTTCCCATTTTTTTCTTGCTTATTTCTTTCTCACTTTATTCTGATGAAGGATTCAACCGAAACGTCCGTTTACTTTTCCTTTTGTTTTTTCAGCATAAAATTCGCTGTAGACAACATTTGATGTTAACTTTTGAGTGTGTATGTGTCTGCGTGTGTGCGCGCGTACTGTTCTAAGCAGGCATTATTTATCTTTTTGTGCCTTTTTCCTTTTGTTTTGTTTTTTTCCTTATTTTATTCTTATTCTACTCTCATAAGAAATCCATCTGAAACGTCAGTCTACTTGGGTTTTTTTTCGACAAACAGTTCATTGTAACGATTTTATGTTAATTTGTGTGTGTGTGCATATGTGTGTGTGTGTGAGTCTGTGTGTGTGTTTACATTTGTCCACCAAATTCTGAATTTCTGTCTGTCTCTTGTAATAGCTCACATTGTCCAAATATTTGACTCTTTGTATTTGTGCTATTTTATACACACACCCAGTCACGCACATATACATATATATAAACACACACTCACTCACTCACTCAATCACACACAGCCACACATACCACGCTTGTACATCCGTGATGGAGGCAACTGAGATCAAATTGCTCGACTTATGCGAATTATTTTAACTCTAAATATAATCTACGCAGTTAGGTTAATATAAAAATTGACTCCCATTAACGAAACCAGAAAAAAGGGGCTGCTAGGTGTTAAAAACTGTGTAGAAAACGAATATGATTAAAAAAAATTGCGCAAACGCACGTGGCAGGGTGGGAACTTTCGGAAAATTCACAAGATCCGATTTTCCCCTGATAACTTTGAGGAAAATTGATAAAATATTGAAGAAATTTTATAGAAATACCGTTCTGATGGCACAAATTACGATTATAAAGACATTTTTTCCCGAGGACTGTCAGAAAATTCACACGATCTGTTTTTTTTTCATCCCCTCATAACTTTTAAGAAAACGGATATCTTCTGGTGAAATTTCACAGAATCCCCTTTCAAACAGCTTAGATTACGATTATAAGGAAATTTGTAAGGAAAATGTTTTCCGAAGTGGGGCGTGAGGACTGTCGGAAAGTTCACACGATCCGTTTGTTAACCTCATAACTTTCAGGATCTAGTTTAGCGCCCGGTCACCAAAAATTTTTCTTTTACCGGATTCTTATGTTATTGATGACGGAGATACAGAATATGCAAAAAACCACGTTTTCAAAATTTTTAATTCCACTCCCTCACTCCCAAATTTTTAATTTTTAACTTTTCTCCGAAATTTTTTTTTTTTTCAATCTACGTGAAAAAATACGAAGATTAAGAATATGGAGCAAAAAAACATCGAGTTTCGTGGTGAGAGCTTCACATGCCGTGATCCTTTTACTGTTTCACTATAAATCTACGCATGCGGAAACAGACAAAACAACCGTTCATTTTCACTTTTAGACAGCGGGATGGGGTAGCGGAGGGGGGGGGGGGGGCTGTTGCTCAATTATGGAGTTTTTCATTAAAGAATTTGAAATTACATAACACACACGCGCGCGCACATATATACATATATATACAACGATTGTGGCCATGCTGGAGCACCACCTTTAGTCGAGCAAATCGACCCCAGGACTTATTCTTTGTAAGCCTTGTACTTATTCTATCGGTCTCTTTTGCCGAACCACTAAGTTACGGGAACGTAAACACACTAGCATCGGTTGTCAAGCGATGTTGGGGGACAAACACAAACACATAAACACACATACATATACATATATACGGCAGGCTTCTTTCAGTTTCCGCCTACCAAATCCATTCAGCATCTGGTCGGCACGAGGCTATAGTAGAAGACACTTGCCCAAGGTGCCACGCAGTGGGACTGAACACAGAACCATAAGGTTCATAAGCAAGCTACTTACCACACAGCCACAAACTATATACTTATTCTATCTTTGATACTAGTGGGACCCGTGGAAATATCACAGAATGGAAAAGATTAAGAGAAGCTGTTTAAGAAAGAAAGGATGATTTGCATTCTTATCTTTATTTTGCTAAGTTATTTCACTTCTAGTCACAATAGTATATTATATGATTTTAAAATTTCCTTCTGCTAAGCACTTTATATTTCTTTCTCTCTGCCTCTTCAACAAACTTTTTAACCATAGGCGCAGGAGTGGCTGTGAGGTAAGTAGCTTGCTTACCAACCACATGGTTCCGGGTTCAGTCCCACTGCGTGGCACCTTGGGCAAAGTGACTTCTAATTATAGCCTCGGGCCGACCAAAGCCTTCTGAGTGGATTTGGTAGACGGAAACTGAAAGAAGCCCGTCGTATATATATGTATATGTATATATATATATGTGTGTGTGTTTGTGTGTCTGTGTTTGTCCCCCCCAACATCACTTAATAACCGATGCTGGTGTGGTTACATCCCCGTAACTTAGCGGTTCGGCAAAGGAGTCCGATGGAATAAGTACTAGGCTTACAAAGAATAAGTCCTGAGGTCGATTTGCTCGACTAAAAGGCGGTGCTCCAGCATGACCGCAGTCAAATGACTAAAACAAGTAAAAGAGTATGTAATTCCCTCCTTCATGCCATTAACATTTCTCTCTTTCTTTTTACCTCCCACTTCCACAAACCACATGAGTGACAGCATAATGCATCGGTTGGCTATCTGCTCTCTCACTCACTCACATTCCCTCATCCTCTCTCTCATTCTACTACCTCCTTCTCTCTCTCTCTCTCTCTCCCTCCCTCCCTCCCTCTCTTAATGTAACAGCCTCCCCTGTCCATCTCTTTCAATCTGCCTTTATTTAACCTCACCACCAGAACATCATCCTCTGCTAAATATTGTATCCTAAGAATATCTTTTTTCTCTCTACTTTTCTTTCCCCGCCTTACATCATGTCGTTAACACTTCTCTCTCCTTCTTTTCTTTCTCCCTCTTCTCTCTTTTCCTCGGTCGTCAAATAACCACTTGACGCATTTGACCGTACACATCTTTCTCTACTTCTTCCTCACTTCTTTTTTTTCTCAACTCACTCCTCCCCTCTCTACTCACTGCCCTTCCCTCTCTACTCACTGCCCTTCCCCTTCTCTCTCTCTCTCTCTCACACACACACATACACACACTTTTACTACATCTCTCCAACTAACTAAAGTATAACGGGCGAACGAAGAAGCGGATAAGAATATTTATCATTCATGACGTGAGACGAGGGGAGGTCTTAGACTTCGGGCGGAACCTTCTAGAGTTTATTTAAAACTTTGATAAGAGAAACTACTACCAGACATGTAAGATCCTATTGCAGTTATTTATCTGTTTTAATGTTTTATTTGTTGTTAAAGTCTTAAAGAAGATTAATGCGTAAAAAAAATTGCAACCGCGTCTTGGGTTAGAGGATAGACGAGACACGCCCCTACTAATACAAGCGTATATAATATATAAGACGAAGTGTTGAAATTATCAAGTACGGAAATAGAAATACTTGTAAAGGCAAAAAGAGAAAAAAGATCAAGAGGTATAACTTACCATAACTTTATGAAAACAACAAAACAGAATCGTTGCAAAAAAAAAAAAATGTTGACTATAGCTATTTAGAATTTGTTTATTAGAGTCGGTTCGAGAGTACAAAAATTAAGAAATATAAACAGTGAGACAGCCCGAGAAACTCTTAGAAGACATGTGAGCAAGTGATTGATTTGATTGGAAATGATTACAACCACGTGGTATTGGAGGCAGGCAATCGTTGGATGGCGACGAAATTCGTAAGGAAAAGCCGCGCTTTTTTATCTGGGCAAAGAGTGTATATAATATACATGTGTTTACGTATCTATCTATCTAGCTAGCTATATCTATCTATCTATCTATCTATCTATCTATCTATCTATCTCTTTCTCCCTCTCTCTTTCTCTTTTACCTTCTCTTCTTTATCGGTGGGTGGAGTTATTCCACCCTCATTTCACGGTTAATGAATTTAGGTGTGGCATAGAATGTGTAACGTAGATTTTTTTTCCCGATTTAAAAAAAAATATTATTTTGCGGGTTTAACTTTCATAATTACCCATTTCTCGCATCATTTAATTACTATCTGAATACCTAGGAAGTTCGATTTCCAGCGGTGTGTTGTGTCCTTGAGCAAGACACTTTATTTCATGTTGTTCCAATCCAGTCAGCTGGCAAAATTGGGTAGTACCTGTGTATCGAAGAGCCAACCTCGTTACAGTCGGTGTCAAGCTGACTCTCCCAGGGAATTACGTTAATTATACGAGCAGGCTGTTATGTTACTCGTCGTCATAACGGACGGAATGACAGCCAACTTAGGAAGTCATTCATTAAAAAAAGAAAAACATGCACGCAAAAAAGAAAAGAAAAATCAGGTGCTTGCATGCATACATACAGACATAAATATACCTACATACATACATGTACACACAAACACACACACGCGTATGTGTGCGACTCATTCTAGAACTCTAACCAGTACACTAGAGAATCAGCTGATAGCATGGATGCCCTCAAACACAACATTTCTACAGCCATCCACCCAATAATATGGAGGCCAGCACGCGAAATTTTTTTCCCACCAGAGTTCTGGACCCCAGTTAAAAACTCCTTCGCATACAGCCAATCAGAGCTCAACTATCAAACTTATTTATGAGCACATAACAAGTGATGAGCAATAAGATAAGGTCCCTTGGGTAAGGAATGACCATGTTTCTTTTCTCTTTTAATAATGCTTGTTGTTCTTGTTTTTGTTTCAACCATGGTTGCCTCTGCATAGTTATTTGTGTTGTTGTTTACTTTGTAAAACAGTAAGGGGAGAGAGGGTTATGCTAGCACATCACCCTCTACCCACATTTTCCCCTTCCACATCTTTGCCATATGAGGCCCCAACAAAATCCAATAATTGGTATATAGCAGATCTATCTAATTACTTGTATCCTTCTAACATCAGGCATAACTTGGCAATCGGTCGACTTAGAACACCGTTCTTTATCTTGAGTCTACTTGGTGGGGAGTGTTTGTGAACTTGACAACCAAGTCAATATGAGCTCTGATTGGCTGTATGCAAATGAGTTCATTGCTGGGGTCCAGAACTCTCGTGGGGAAAAAATTTCGCGGCTCGCACACGCAACTTCATCAGCAGACACATACTTTATGTTCAAAGCCTGCATTGAATCTGCATGTCACTTATACTTGTGTATATAGAGACTAGAACTGCCATTTGCATGCACCTATTTTTGTATTTCGCTTCTAAATTTTGAGCTTCTCAGAATCCGGGTGCTCCTGCCAGCCAAGTCTGTACTCCTTTGGTTTACTTATTTTGTAACTTGCACTGCTCAACGTTCATACACATATGTCTTCATGCCTGCACCCAGTTACACACACGTACCTCAATATTGTACCTTAACTGCCTTACTTCATCATGTCTGTGTCTGCTCGGCTCCTTTGCCTGACTCAATACTAGACACAACTTCTTGCCTATTGTGAGCCCAGAGCAATCTCTTAGACTGTTCTGGTATTACATGTCAAAAGTGAAATGACATCTCTATTTTAATGTGTAAAAATAGTTTCGCTTTTATATTGTTTCACTTTTCATAGTTTCACTATATATATATACTTGGAAATGGATGAGTGGCATTCAATCAAATAAAAATGTAAATAATATATATATATATATATATATATATTATTAATAGTTAGGGAATGTAATAATTCCAAGCTAACAAGGAAAAGAATTTTCAATTTCGCACACTAAATCAAGATTCACAATATTATATATATATATATATCCATCAATAGTGAAAAGATATTATCTATAATAACCACGCAGAAATTAATTAAATATCTTATAATTTTTATTCTAAAAATCTCATAACATATGTGGTTATTATAGATAATATCTTTTCACTATTGATGGAATAACTAAATAGCGGTTTGTCTCTAAATTCTGTATATATGTATGTATGTATGTGTGTATATAAGGGGAAAGTTTACGAAAATAAACAAAAGACAAAGGCAGGTGGAGTACAAACAAACAAATGTATTAGTATAGCGCTCAGGAATAGAAAAAGTCTTTTACGTTTCGAGCCTACGCTCTTCAACAGAAAGATACACAGAAAAAAACAAGGAGAGAAAAAAAGTGTGTAGTAGCTAACGATCCATCATTGCAATACGGAATTAACCAGTTATTTTTAAGTTGTGGATTCTATTTGTCATGAGGCCCGAAGACAGTTTTTATCATGAGGAGAAATAATATGAGTGATATAATGTCTTTATAGCAGTTTTGGCTGCTATTTTTAACATGTAAGGATTTTTTAACCCTCTTAGTTATAATTGTGATTTATAAACGTTTTTCTTCTTTGTATTTTATGATAACATGTTTGGCCATTGATATATTCATAAGTAATCTTAATCATTTGTTATGTATCATCCATAATGTTTTATTACATTACTTTCTAATTATATATATATGTGTGTGTGTGTGTGCGCGTGTGTATCTATATATGTATATATATATGTGTGTGTGTATATGTATATCCATATATATGCATATATGTATGTGTATATGTACATATATATATGTGTATATGTATATGTGTATATATATATATGTATATGTGTATATATGTATATGTGTATATATGTATATGTGTATATATATATGTATATGTATATGTGTATATATATAATGGTTGTAGTTTTGTTTATTAAATAAGACAACATTCTAATAGCCTAAAGCTGATAAACTAATTTCTCCATTTTCTTATTTTTATTTGTAATATAAATTAACGGTAAAATATTTCTTTACCTTCACCCATTTAATACAATAAGTGAGTTCATTGCATTGCAATTAAAAACATTTGTGTATTAATAATTTGGGTAGTATACCAACAGTATATTGGATAAGTATTATCCCTTAGAGGGTTGGATCCACAACCCCTTACTTATTTGGTATATATATATATATGTGTGTGTGTATGCATGCTAGCATGGAAAACGGACGCTAAATGAATGATGATATAAATTTATAAATTTAACCTTTAAAGGTAATTTTTGATATGCTGGCCATTGATAAAATTTTTTTTCGAAAAAAGTTTTATCCTACATTAGTTGTGTATATATATGTATATTTGTGTGTGTGTGTGTGTGTATATATAGATATATGTATTATTATTGTTGTTATTGTTGTTGCTGGTAGCGTGATCTTCGAATGTTGAGCCCCACGGAGGCGATGGCAAGTGACTGAGTCCTTGCACAATATGCTGTTCTTGGGAAGACTTGTCAAGCAAAATGAAATCTGTTGCCAGTGTCATGTAAATGCCCCCCTTGGAATCGTAGTCATGGCAATTGCCGGTGTCATGCAAATGGCCCCTGTGTCTGTGTCACATAAAAACTACTCATTACACTCTTTGTGTGGTTAGTGTTTGGCAGGGTATCCAGCCATAGAATCCATGCCAAATCAAACTTGAGCTTGGTGCAGCTCTGTGGTTTACCAGTTCCAGTCAAATTGTCTAACCCATACCAGCAAGGAAAGCAGACGTTAAATGAGGATAGATGATGATTTTAATCTGTAGGAGCTAAAACAGTACTTTTACTCCCATTTGGGAAATAGCTTGCTCAATATGCAGATAAAAAATTGGAAGAAATTTTGTTTGATGTACTGAGATTTAATCAGTGATTGCACAAAAGGTGTATTAGAAACAGACAGGGGCCTTGTGGTGTCTATTCTGGCTGCTTATGTTTTGACAGCAACACCTGTGATGGCATGGTATTAAGCTGCATTGGCCCAATTTGGCAACCTTTCCCTTGGATAAAAATTAGTCGCATAGGGATAGTCCAA
The DNA here is from genome assembly GCF_006345805.1 of Octopus sinensis. NCBI lineage: Eukaryota > Metazoa > Mollusca > Cephalopoda > Octopoda > Octopodidae > Octopus > Octopus sinensis. Next base: position 49,921,231 of record NC_043010.1, on the reverse strand, counting down.
TGCCACTTAGCCAAATACCACCACCGTAATATATGATACGCATAAGGCGGTGAGCTGGCAGAAGCGTTAGCATGCTGGGTGAAATGCTTAGTGGTATTTTATCTGTCTTTATGTCCTGAGTTCAAATTCCGCCGAGGTCAACTTTGCCTTTCATCCTTTCAGGGTCAATTAAATAAGTACCAGTTAAGCACTGGGGTCGATATAATCGACTTAATTCGTTTGTCTGTCTTTGTTTGTCCTCTCTGTGTTTAGCCCCTTGTGGGTAGTAAAGAAATAGGTATTTCATCTGTCTTTATGTCCTGAGTTCAAATTCTGCTGAAGTTGACTTTGCCTTTCATCCTCTCGGGTTCAATAAATTAAGGTTGATGTAATCGACTTAATCCCTTTGCTTGTCCTTGTTTGTCCCCTCTATGTTTAGCCCTTTGTGGGTAATAACGAAATAAGAGGTAGCGTACTTGCATCCATATGTACGTTCCTATATTTATCAAAATAGTTTAACAAAACCTGCACATAAGCATGGTCGAACCTTGACTGATGAAAGAACTAGACGGCAAAATAGGAAGAATACAGTATTTTGCTTGGATGTAGATTGTTGTGTGTGTTGCTGATTGTAGGGTTTCCTTACAATCATGCTCTCTGTGTCTCTTTCTTCTTCTTATTTCTTACTCTCTTTCTCTCTCACCAACGCTTTTTCTTATTTTTAAGCTTACTTCTTATCCTTCCAACCAAATCTACAGCTCTCCGGTACAGCAGTAACATGGCACCAGAGAGGAGAGCAAAACAAGTGTGTGTGGTGACAGGTGGTTCGGGCTTCCTTGGACAGCACATTGTACATCTTTTACAAACAAAATGCGATGATGTGCGTGAAGTACGTACATTCGATATTCGGCCCATTAAGAAATTTCTAGGTATGTATAGAAAAGAGATTCTTACATTAACAAATTCTTTGATGCATGGTTAGATTTCAAGTTATTTTTTACATCATACATATACATTTACACACACACACATTCACTTGCACGCATACACACACACATATATACACTCATTACTAAGAAACCAGAATTACTCGACACTAGAAAGGCATTTGTTGGAATTTAAGTTAATAATCAAGTACCCAAGGTTTCATCATCATCATTTAACATTCACCTTCCATGCTGGCATGAGTAAATGGTTTGATAAGAGCCTGCACCAAACTTCTGTGATTTTTTGGCTGGATTTTTACAGCTGGATACCCTTCCTAACACTGAATGAACTCAGTGCTTTTTACATGGCACAAGCACAGGTGAGGTCAATTTTGGCAAGATTTTTACAGCTAGATGCTCTTCCAAATGCCAGTCACTTTACAGTGTGGACCGGGTGCTTTTAAGTGGCACCTGCAGTGACAGGGTCACCAAGTACTTACAAGTCAGAAAAAGGTGTCATACAGTAGAGGAGGTACAAGGTTACATGGCCAGAGAGAGAGAGATCGGGAATGAGAACAGAAACAGGTGCACGGCCGCAAAAGAAATACATGATTACCCAGCCTGAGGGAAGTGCAGGAGAAGGTGAGAGAGAGTGGGAGACAGCAAGATAGAGATGGTGGCAAAGTGCCAGGCATATACAATGAGACAGTAAGGCAGGGCCTGGGTGGGACACACGGGTCGGAAGCTAGCAAAGAGCAGTGATACAGTGGCACAGGGTCAAGAGGACAGGATTGGGGAGTGGGAAGTAAGCATAGTGCATGAAGTGAAAATGCGAGGAAGAGAACTAATGTAGAGATGTAGTTTGGTTTGTTGTGGTAGGGTGTGTGAGAAGTTTTCTTGTTAAGTGTGGGTGAGACACACAGTGCTTCTAGAACTCAGTTTCATTGATATGGGCAGGTCTTCTCAAGAACTTCATATCGCCAGATATTTCCATTGTCATTTCCTCCGTGAGACACAACATCATGAGATCGGTCCTTACCACTGCATCCCATGTCTTCATGGGTCTCCCTCTTCCACAGATACCATCTACTTTCAGTGATCAGCACTTCTTTATGCAGCTGTCCTCATTCATATGCATCACATGTCCAAACCAACGTAGTCTTCTCTCTTGCATGCTACATTTGATTCCTCTTATGCCCAACGTTTCTCTCAATACATTTGCACTTCGTTGTACAATGTGCACTGATGCTGCACATCCAATAGTGCATACTACCTTCATTTCTCTCCAGTCTACACATGTTTTCTGCATTCAGAAACACAAGCATCATATAGTCTACCTTTCATTCTGAGGAATTTTCAGCACCTCACTTTATGTGTGTATTTTACACATGCACACACACACACACACACACACACACACACACACACACACACACACACTCACACATGCATGCACACACACACATGCATGCACACACGTGCATGCATACATTCATGTATATGTATATATATATACATATATATATATATATATATATATATATATATTGGCACATAAAAAGCACCATCCGTTCGTGGCCGTTTGCCAGCTCTGTCTGGCACCAGTGCGGGTGGCACGTAAAAAGCACCCACTACACTCACGGAGTGGTTGGCGTTAGGAAGGGCATCCAGCCGTAGAAACACTGCCAGATTTGACTGGGCCTGATGAAGCCTTCTGGCATCACAGACCCCAGTAGAACCGTCCAACCCATGCTAGCATGGAAAACGGACGCTAAATGATGATAAGACAGGCTTTTTTATTATATACATATGTATGTATAAAATGTATATTGTGTTTTATATATGTATGTGTATGTGTACGTGTGTGTATATATATATATATATAACAAGAGTGAAAGAAAGCTAAACTTCTTTATCAGGTTTCAACATGAACGAATAAGGTAATATTTTTTTAATTATTCATGTTTCTTTGTAAATATGGAGCAATAGTGCTGAGGAAGGTCAAACTTGCCAAATTTAAATTAAATTAATTTTTTAAAAATCGATTTGTTTAATTTTGCAAGTTAAACCCGAAACTATAGTACACTATCAACTCACAGTAATTTTTTAAAAAATTATTCTATTCGTCTCTCCCACTGACAGCTTTTATTCGCATCAAGGTGGATTATAGAAGTTTCATTAAAGCATCTATTTTTTCAACATGCACGGGAATAGTAACTTCTATCTCCCTCTCTTTATATACATACATATATATATATATATATATATATATATATATATTATATATATATATATACATACACACACCAAATAAGTTAGGGGTTGTGGATCCAACCCACTAAGGGATAATACTTATCCAATATACTGCTGGTATAATACCCAAATTATTAATACACAAGTGTTTTTTAATTGCAATATATAAGTACCCCAGTTTTAAATGCCTACAGCCTCAATATAATTGACAACTATAGGCACTGAAAACTACTTTTCCCATAGGCTGAAACAGTTGTAAGAGTGATTTTATATAATTTATATTAAGGTTTTTATAATTGTATTCTTATCTTATATGTATTGAATTTTAATGTATTTATGTATGTTATTATGGTTCTTGTTGTGTTAAATAAATAAATAAGTCAACATTCTAATATCCTAAAGCAGATAAACCAACTAAATTGTTTCTCCATTTTCTTATTTGTATTATATATATATATATATATAATACTGTTTGTCTTCTTTCATTGCAGAATACGAAGACAATTTTTCTAGCCGCCACATCATTGGTGATGTTACCAACTACACTGATATCATGCAAGCATTAGATGGAGTCGATGTTGTATACCATGTTGCTGGTGTAGTCAGTTATGGGACCAGACCAGATACTGAATTGATGCAGAAAGTTAATGTCTCAGGTGATTTAAGACAGGAAAGTTATTTGTAGACAGCAAGGTGTGTTAGACAAACTGACTGGAAACTAGTTATGTAGATAGCTAGATATCTAGATAGACAGACAGACAGATTGGTGGTTTGGTTGATTTGCTGGTTGGTTGGTTGAATGATTTTTACTTGAATATTATACTGTGTCTCTGATATAGATGTTGGTGAATGTGTGTGTCTGTGTGTGTGTGTGTGCAAGCTGGCAGAAACGGTAGCACGCCGGGCGAAATGCGTACACGTATTTCGTCTGCTGTTAAGTTCTGAGTTCAAATTCGGCCGAGATTGACTTTGCCTTTCATCCTTTCAGGGTCGATATATTAAGTACCAGTTACGCACTGGGGTCGTTGGAATTGACTTAATCGCTTTGTCTCTCCTTGTGGGTAGTAAAGAAATATATATATATGACATGTTAAATGCACTAAGTGAGGGCTCCAATGCAGATGTCATGTACCTTGATTTCAGCAAGGCCTTTGACAGAGTCGACTACAATATACTGTTAAGAAAACTATCCAACACTGGAGTCAGTAGAAAGCTACTTCAATGGATTAGGTATTTCCTAACAAACAGGACCCAGCATGTTGTGGTTGATGGCATCCACTCAAGACCAGCAAAGGTCATCAGTGGAGTCCCACAGAGTACTGTACTGGGTCCACTTCTTTTTATTATCTACTAGCAGTATCGCCCGGCGTTGCTCGGGTTTGTAACGGAAATAACTATAAAGCATTTTTAGAGAGTTATAGCCAAAAAATAGCAAAAAAATGGGAAAAAAATTATGGTAAATTTTTTTGAGAGTTAAAAAGGTCGAGTTGCGTCCCCTAGACCATCTGTGGTTTGTGTTTCTGATTGTCGACCCCATGTCGAATTTACCGATCTTTTTCAGAACTGGGGGAACTTTTCAAAATTTTCACTGCGTTAGTTTTGAATTATGACATTGGGCTATGTGTGTGTCAAGTTTCATCAGAATCGGTTGAAAGCCGTGGTCAGGGTGAGGGTACAACCTGACAGACACACAGACACGCACACAGACAAACTGCCGTTTATATAGAGAGAGATATCAATGACATTGCAGATTCCATTGAACATAGAACCATTAAAATATTTGTAGATGACTCTAAGTTCCAGAAAGTCATTAAGGGAGCATATGATCAAACGATGCTTCAATCAGACCTATGCACAGTAACTCAGTGGGCACAAAAAAATAATATATGCAGTTGAACAAAGAAAAATTTGAGTTCATCCACTTTGGAAAAGAGGGCACACTCAAACAACCATATACACCACCGTCAGACCTACTTGAACCATCAGATAATATCAGAGACTTAGGTGTATTTGTGAATAGCAAACTGTCATTTTTCAGTTAGAGGGCTCGCACTTTCAGTTAATCACTATACTATCCATCATTTTCAGTTAAAATGTCTTATTGACAAGTTTCATTTCTTCACTTCCCTGAAGAGAAGATTACATTCTTTTACACCATTTTATTCCTTTGGAATAATATCAGCGTTATCTTCAAAACATGTGTCAAAGATGTATGTGTGAGAGAGAGAGAGAGATTGTGTGTGCGTGTGTGTTTGAGAGAGAGAGAGAGAGTCTGTGTGTGAGAGACAAAAGACAGAGTATGTGTGTGTGTGAGAGAGAGAGAATGTGTGTGTGTGTGTGAGGGAGAGAGACAAAGACAGATAGTTATCTGTGTATGTGAGAGAGAGAGACAGAGAGTGTGTGTGTGTCTGTGTGTGAGAAACAAAAGACAGAGTGTATATGTGTGTGAGAGAGAGACGGAGAGAGAGTGTATATGTATGTGGTAAAGAATGTGTGTATGTGTAGATAGGAGCAGCTTAACAATGTCCATTACTAATTCCCCTTTTCATACAGGCACAGAGAATGTTATCCATGCATGCATCGAAATGAGTGTGCCACGACTTATCTTCTGCAGCACTGTAGACGTCGTTGTAGGAGATAAAAACATAGTTGATGGCACAGAGGACACTGCAATCACACCAAGCCATTTCCTTTTCCCTGGATACCCACAAACTAAGCACGAGGCAGAAGATTTAGTCTGTAGAGCAAATGGTTCACACCTTGCCAACGGTAAGAGGAAAGCCCAAAATCTTCACTTATCTAGCTTCATCTTCACATTCTGTTTTTCTTTTACTTGGTTTGACTACCAGTCGCTTCAAACTTTGCTTTTGTGACCTGGACATCAACGTTTTGAAACTGACCTATTTTCCATTATATTTCACACAGATTCAGCATTGAGTTGTTGAAGCAGAAATATCATTATTGCAAATATTCTGCTCAATATCACAGATTTGCTTTTCAGTTTGCTTGATCATAAGCACTTGCCTTTCAGTTGCCTGGCCATAACCACATAACTTATGTTGCTTGACCATAACCCTTAGTGGCTGACAGTATCTGCTTCTCTGATCATGAGCAGGAATAGTTGGGTAGCATACATAGCCATGTGTTGAGAGAGATTCTCTGGGGTTTGAATAAATATTATAATAGCAAAGTTTGAAGAGACCTTAAGAGACAAGTTGGAAGTTCATGTTGGTGTTATGCCTAGGGTGGCATATATTTGGTTTTGTATAAAGTGTTGTTCTAGAGAATGCTTAAGAAACCATAAGAAAATTATGTTTGTTTTAAAACTTGAGATTACATAGAGAGTATTTGGCGTAGGATATGGGCAGTTCCCATGAGTACTTTTGAATTTCTGCCATTTTGGGGTTTCCTGGTATCTGAGCTAGGTAGCAATCAATCCCTTTTGCTATCATTACTAGGGCACCTATGACAACAGGTATTGTTTTAGTCTTCAGGTTTCACATTTTGCTAATGTGTCAAGATATTATTATTATTATTATTATTATTATTATTATTATTATTATTAAGGTGGTGATGTGGCAGAATCATTAGCATGCTAGACAAAATGCTTAGCAGCATTTGTTGAGGTTCTCTATGTCCTGAGTTCATATTCTGCCAAGGTCGGCTTTGCTCTTCATCCTTTCAATGTCAATAAAATAAACACTAGTTGAGCACTGGAATCAGCTTAACCCCTCCCACTAAATTTCAGGGTTTGTGCTTAACTTGGAAACAGTCATCATCATTATCATCATCATCACCATCGTCATTACTCTCATAATCATCATCATCACCATCGTTATTACTCTCATAATCATCATCATCACCATCGTTATTACTCTCATAATCATCATCATCACTATTATCTTCAACAACATCATCACCCTCATCATTATCATCTTCATCATCATCATCATCATTACTGAAGCTGTGAATTCTACCCTAATTTTTATTATTCTCCCACAGGTGGACGCCTGTACACTGTTTCGCTGCGTCCAAATGTCATGTATGGTGAAGGTGACCCATTCCTTATTCCTTCCGCACTTCAGTCTGCCTATAGCGCAGGTGGATGGTCAGTCTGTGTTGGCAATGGTAAAGCCATCTTCCAGGTATCCTACGCAGGCAATGTGGCCTGGGCGTTTCTAATGGCTAATCGGACACTCCTCGACAACAAACTAACTAACGTAGAAGGTCAATACTTCTTTGTGCCCGACGACACACCTGCGACCAGCATCTACACAACCCTAGAACCCTATCTTCATGACCGTGGGTTCAAGCACATGCCAGTATACATCCCGTATTGGTTGATCCATGGTCTCTTGAGCATCCGGGATCTGTTTTTGTGGCTGATATCGCCCTTGGTCAAAATCAATGCTCAACCACCCATCTGCAGTATCAAGTACATCAACATGACACTGACCTTTAAAAATGACAAAGCAAGGACGTACTTAGGCTTCCGGCCATTATTCAATCCTGAAGAGGCATTGCAGAGATCAAGAAAGTATTATAAGAAAATAAAACTTAATTAAACATGCTGTGTTTGATGTTGTTGCTAATTATTGTGTGCGAGGTGAATGGTGGACTAATTGAGTGAATCAGTGGTCATTGTTACAGTGGAAGAGTTGGTGCTTCTTAGTTATTTGTCTTCTATCTTTTACCTTTTACTTGATTCAGTCATTAGACTGCGGCCATGCTGGAGCACTGCTTCGGAGAGTTTTAATTGAATGAATGACCCTGGTATTTATTTATTTACTAGCACTATGACCCGACATTGCCAGGTCTGGTGCTAGTCAAGCATATTTGGTCTTTCATGAAAATCCTGCTTCAGACAGTTTTGAAAGCCCATAGAAAATGCGATCCTTTTACGTGAAAAACTGTGGATTTGTATAAAGGACACACAGATACACAGACATTTTTCCGTCTATAGATATAGAGATTTTTAAGCTTGGTACTTATTCTATTGGTCTCTCTTGTTGGACCACTAAGTTACTGGGATGTAAACACACCAATATTGGTTGTCAAACAGTAGTGGCGGACACACACACACATTTCAGTTTCCATTTACCAAATCCATTCACAAGACTTTGGTCAGCCCAAGGATATAGTAGATGACACTTGCCCAAGGTGCCACACATTGGGACTGAACACAGAACTACGTGGCCAGAAAGCAAGTTTCTTACCACAAAGCCATGTCTGCACCTATTACCCAACATTTCAAAATGAAACAAAATCAAAGGATAAAAAGAAAAGCATAGAGATTCATATGAATACAAATACAATATCTTGATTACTTCTTCCAATTTCAATTTACAATTCTCAAAGATTGTATTCTTTCTGACAGATATTTCTTTGTGATAGGTAATATTTATCCCCACTTAAATATGGATGTTCCATTAGAACAGACTATACTGCAGTAGATTCCATGAGAGAAACTCTCATATTGGCTGGCTTTTGGTGCAAAACGCACTAGTGGGGCGACAAATACCTGACACTTCTAGGCACTGATACCACCAGATCTCTATCTTTTTTGGTCTTAAGAAGCTCACGGGCTAATTACAAACACCAATACTTGCTCTTGCACTACTTTTCTATATATCACTTGCAAGAAGATGAGTCACTGCTATCTCTAGTGGTTGAGCATCCATCATTGTCAAGACCAAGTAAGGTCAAAATCACTTGATCTGGTGGTCTCGGTGCTGGAGATGGCAGGGATTTATCTCCCCTCTAGTGATATAAACAAGAGTACATTTTGCACCAAAAGTCAATGTGATAGTTTCTCTCATGGTAACTACCTCAGAATAGTTCTAACAGAACATCCACATTTAAGTCATCATCATCATCATCGTTTAACATCCATTTTCCATGCTAGCATAGGTTGGATGGTTGGACCGGAGTCTGAGAAGCCAGGAGGCTGCACCAGGCTCCAGTCTGATCTGGCAGTGTTTCTACAGCTGGATGCCCTTCCTAGCGCCAACCACTCCGTGAGTGTAGTGGGTGCTTTTTATGTGCCACTAGCACAGGTGCCAGAGGAGGCCATGATTGGTTGGTAATTTTTACGTACCACCGGCACAGAAGCCAGTCAAGGCGGCGCTAGCATCGGCCACGTTCAGATGGTGCTTTTTACGTGCCACCAGCTCAGGTATCACAACTACAATTTCTATTTGATTTTTGATGTTGATGTTTTTGACTCAATAGGTCTCCTCAAGCACAGCAGGTTGCCCTATGATCCAAGGTAAGCACAGCAGGCCGTCCTGCGATCCAGTATACTTTGGATGGGCTGGGGCTTCTATGTGAAGCTGGTGCAGGAAACAGCCATGGAGATAAATATTACCTCTCAGTATTAATACTGCCTCTGTCACTAATATATATTTTTCTTTGAGACAATCTTTGCAATGGCATTACCAAATTCTGACATCCACAGAATTCTACTTTGATCCACTCATTTCATGACCAAATATATCATATGCACAATGGGAAAACAAATATCGGATTTTCTTTAAAAACATTCGTCATCCAATGTGTCCTTATTTTTTTAAATGGTAGAGTAGACACTCCTTAGAGTGTATCCAGTGCAAACAATGGATTTATAAAAGGTCCAATTGAATCACAAGAAGGTTAACAAAGAAAGTAAGACTTTGTGTGTGAAAGATGCACAGGAGTGAGAGGATGCTAAATATCCCTGCTGCAACCATATAGTGATTTTAGTGGGATTTGGCTGCTATTTCTAGCAGGTAGAGCGACCATATTAAGTTTTCTCTCAGATGCTTAGTTGTTGTTTAATTTCAGGTCAGCCATAATTGATGCCACGACAATCCGTCTCTTTTTCTTATGTCCGGGTAAGCAGGATATTATACACAAGTTCTCTTGCTAGCTGGTATGCAGGCATGGAGAGCGATCGGCTAAATAATTAGGTACTTACTGAAAGACTTCTCAAGCTTGTCATCGCTTCCTAAGCTTATCACCGGGTTTCAAAAGTTCTGGGGTTGATAGATAGAAAGCAGGATATTGGAGTGAGATGTAGAATCGAAATCTCTCGTTACTGAGCAATTACAGTTTCGAATCTACACCACGCTACAATATGAACACACAACGCACAGAATAGAAACAGACACTAAAGCATTTCAAAAAACAATCTAACATTCTCTCAAGCCACCGTCTTAACCTGATTTATTTTTTATTGATTCAGAAAAGAAGAAAGGTAAAGGTGACTTGTGCTAGATTTGAGCTCAGGGCTCAGAAAGCCAGCACGAAGACCGTAAAGTATCGTATTCAACACTAACAACTCTCTTCGGCGCCATTTATAAAGGCTCTCGTGTTTAGTAGTAAAGGAAATCTACTACAACATAAAAAATTTTCTTTTGTGTCCGAAGCAGCTACATCTGGGTCACCTAATAATATTGTGGTTGACATCAGTGAAAAGTTGAATTTATACTGCGTTGTTTAATTGAAGCTGAGTTGCTTTTACAAGGGATATTACTCTTAGCATCAGGGGAGGTAACTGTAGTTTTAGTGCGTTACGATTATGAAATTGTTTCGGTGCATGCCCTGTTCATTCATTATTCTCTACTTTAGCAACGCAGGACAAAATGCTTAGAGGTATTTCTTCCGGCTTTACGTTCTGAGTTCAAATTCTGCCGAGGTCTACTTTGTCTTTCATCTTTTCGGGGTCGATAAAATAAGTACCAATTGAGCATTGAGGTCGATGTAATCGACTACTCCGCTCCCAAAATTTCAGGCCTTGTGCCTATGGTAGAAACAATTTTAAAAGTTAAGCTCGTGTCAACTCTGATCAAAGACATTCCAGCTGTAACCATCTCATCTTTTCCCCATGTCTATTATTTACAGAACACCTAGTCAATCTGTTGTCAGTTGCGGGAAATTTGCCTATTTCTCACTGGTCAAGCGGTCACATGGCTCCCCCTTTGGCTCAATTGTTGAAGCTAAATTTTTAGCGGTTTACTGTGATCTAGGTTTGTTTCTTAGTGTATCTACATCTCCAACTCTTCTAAGAGCCAGCCATGAGTCACAATTGAGGACAGCTGGTGACATGAACCACGCTTTCACTAATTGTTTCGTGTAGTCACAAACAGACAGAAAGATCCTCTCGAGTTCCCTTCTTCTGACCCAACAGCACACCCAGAAATATAAGGAGCTGCAACAATCTGAAATGAAATGTTTTGCTGAAGGACACAATATGTAACCCGGTCCTGGAATCGAACCCATGATATTATGATTGCAAGCTGAACACCCTAACCACGATGATTCACGCCTTCATTCAACTCTTCTAGAAAGTATCATGAGTACCACAATAAATAGTCTCCTCCCTTGAATTTAATATAACTTTTGATCCTTTGATAACTACGTCTGATTATAAGAGTTAAGCGGTTGGATATTTATCACTCTCACACGTGGCGGGGATAAATATTCATTCTATGAGCCACAATCATTAGTTATATTTCTGTGAGCTTGAGTAATCTCTACTGCAGCGGTACACTTCTTCAATACCTAACGCTTTTCTACAGTAAAACTTGGACCCATAATTCAAAGAGACGTTGCAGAAAATTTGGTTATTCATTCCGACTAATGGCCAGCATATTCCAATCTAAATCGTCTAAATTTCCATCATTCTTCTGTCAACCACTAAAGACATTATGCTGATCAAAACACTGGAAACAATATTCAAACAACTGAAAGAACCTGGTTGGATTTAAAAATTCGTATTTTGAAAAAGATGAGAACAGTGAACCATAAAAACCTTTCAATATCACCATGATTATTTCTGTTAGTTACAGATGAGGAAAAGCACTGAAGACCTTTTTCTTGCATTTCTAGCAGATGTTCGCTCAATTCATCGATAAAATTATTCAAATTTATATTTCATCGTTATTATCAAATTTTATATACATTGTAAATGTACTTTTTATATACAGGCGCAGGAGTGCTGTGTGGTAAGTAGCTTGCTTACCAACCATATGGTTCCGGGTTCAGTCCCAATGCGTGGCACCTTGGGCGAGTGTCTTCTACTATAGCCTCAGGCCGATCAAAGCCTTGTGAGAGGATTAAGTAGACGGAAACTGAAAGAAGAATCCACGTATGTATCGTTGGCGATAATTTTTCATTGTCTTCCCTTTTTCTGTTTCTGACGAAGAGCTCCGCTCGAAACGTTAAATCCTCCTTTTTTTCCTTAGCGTCCAATAACACTATACTTGTTCCTCGAGTCGTGTTTTCATGTCTGGATTAACTGACTGTCTGTCTATGTGTGTGTGTTTCTCCCCCCAACCGATGCTGGTGTGCTTACGTCCCCGTCACTTAGTGGTTCGGCAAGAGAGACCAATAGAATAAGTACTAGGCTTACAAAGAATAAGTCCTGGGATCGATTTGCATTATAATGCTCTCAGCTTTTTGGAAATTGCTCTGCTCACGCGACTTCATCTCACGTATTACACACCCATTCGTCTCCCCGACTTTAATCATCCTCGTTGCGTTCAACTCCAACCTAGCCCCCTGGCCTTTCCTTTTCAGAACGTTGACCCTGTTCATATCTTTCATGCAGGTGTGGGTTCACAATGGTTCAAGAAGAACACTAATGGCATCAATTTCATTGGTATAAGAGGACCAACAAAGGTCACGAACACAGTCACTTCCTCTAGAACCAGCAATATTTTAAACTAGCAGTATCGCCCGGCGTTGCTCAGGTTTGTAAGGGAAATAACTATAAAGCATTTTTAGAGAGTGATAGCCAAAAAATAGCAAAAAAATGGTAATTTTTTTTTTGAGATTTAAAAAAGGTGGAGTTGCGTCCCCTAGACAGTTTGTGGTTCGTGTTTCTGATTCTCGACCCCATGTCGAATTTATCGATTTTTTCAGAACTGGGGGAACTTTTCAAAATTTTCGCTGCGTTAGTTTTGAATTATAACATTGGGCTATGTGTGTGTCAAGTTTCATCAGAATCGGTTGAAAGCCATGGTCAGGGTGAGGGTACAAGCAAACAGACACACAGAAACACGCACAGACAAACTGCCGTTTATATAGAGAGAGAAGAGATAATGATGATAATATAGCGGTTGATTTCGATGATACTTGAAGGTCTGATATGACTGAATTGCGCCCAGAAAAAGAGTTCACTAAACTCATGGCTATAATACTGTTGAGCAGAAACGGTAGCACGCCGGGCGAAATGCGAAGCCGTATTTCGCCTGCCGTTACGTTCTGAGTTCAAATTCCGCCGAGGTCGACTTTGCCTTTCATCCTTTCGGGGTCGATAAATTAAGTACCAGTTGCACACTGGGGCCGATGCAATCGACTAAATCCTTTGTCTGTCCCCTGTGGGTAGTAAAGAAATATGTAATACTGTTGATCATAAATCTGCTTTGTTAGTTTGATGGTAAAAAAAAAAAAAAAAAAATTCGTTCTGGGATGGCCTTAGTCACTTCCCATTGAACAATTTCAGCTGTACCCAGCATGTTTTTCATTCACTAATCCACAAACGGAAAAAAATCACGTTTTCAAAACAAATTTTCTATCATAAAGGCACTGACTAAAAGTTTGTCTTTCTAATTCAAAATTCATCTGGAAGATGCGAATATCTTAGAGTCGTTGTCCCCTTGTTCAAGAAAAGTTTGCCTCGTCTGTTTCTCTTAAGATATGGCCCAGGTTGTCTCAGTAACTCCTGTATAGCGTTGTATATTGCTGGCTACTCCATTAGTAAAGTTGTTACATGCTTCCAGGCAACATGTCTTATGTGTCGCCATAACCAACAATACATCACACACAATCTCCTTCCAATAAAATGGGCTTCTACTTCAAATTGCAATTTGGAACATATGATTGCAAAACATTTCACTGTTTTTACTGTTAGAGTCTTGTGAAGGGTGACATTACATTTTTTGGTTACATGCTTTGGTTGCAGCTGTGGAAATTTCAAAGTTTATTTAAATTTTTCAAATTTGGTGTATTTACGAAGTTAAACACTAATAACTCTGTTTATCGAGTTAAAGGCAAAAATGAAACCACTTTCAGGCATGTCCCTCCACAACTCATAGTTGTCCTCTTTACGAACACACATATCAGGTTTTGCTGTTCGGAAGTTAAAAATATAAAACAACTTATTAGTAAACCTCAGGTTGTTACGATCCACAATGTAATAAAATATCACCCCTACATGTTACACAAACATTTGAGGAGAGGCCACTTGGATGTTTGGCACGAAGTCAAACACAAAGCTCTGGTCCAGATGCACTGCTCGCTTATTTTTCTAGAATGGCCTATCGTATCTACCTAGTCTGCTGTCCAGGTTATACACACGACTCAAAAGTGCTATCTGCACATGCAAATTCCATTCTGCCCATTATTTAAATACACCCTTAAGAGACTAGACTGGCTCACCACTTGTGTTGAGGCACTCATCACTCATTGTATTCCATCATATCCCATTCAGCCCTTCTTGATTTTACCCTTACTCTCTGATAGCTGTTGATTTGTGATGGTTTTAAGTAACAGATCAATCTCAGATTTGGTAAAATATACAGGTCACAGACCCTTCCAAAAAGTGAATAAATAAAAAAAAAACCATAAGCAAATTTTATAAAAAATATAGTCCTGGAAAGTGTCAGTGATCTTTGCAGGTCATCCCAGATCAATGTGGCAAATGTCCAATTTGAACACCAAAAAAAAAAAGACATGGGCAGAGAAGGGACCGGGTTTTTAGCTTAAGAGAATCAATTTGTTAAGACCTTTGGGTGGGTTCTAAAATCTTTCAGCTGATGACTATTGAAAAGGTTAGGCTATTTAGACCCATTTTTGTTATGATGAACAAATTATTAATTCCAGACACATGGTTGTTATTATACAATGCATAATTCTTTTTAATGAAAATGTAAAATTTGATGGCGATTTGATTGCTATATCTGGCTTATTAATCTAACTGCTAAGAGCAGGGGTTGAGGAAGTTCTTACAATCAGGGGCAAGTTGCAAGTGAAATAAGAACCTGGATGATGTGTCTGTGCTGAGAAAAATATAAACCTGATTTAATTACATTACTTAAAATAGTTTTGCTTTTGTTATTACTTTGTCAGCTTCAAGTGTGACTGAGAGGTTTTTAATTACCAAAAGCCAATCAGATTTGCTCAGACAAATACAACTATGAATGTAGTTTGTTACCTTGGCCCTGTTTTATGACTGATCATTTCAATGCAAGTTTTTACCTAAATATGGGTGGTGGCAGTTTTGGTACTGCTCGTGTGACACAGATTCCCAACTTACTGAAATTGGATGACAGATAATAGTGCCACCAATTAAAATATATCCACAAGTGCAACACTGAAGAATGGTAAAAGATAATTATACCAAAGACCTTACTCATGGAAGAAAAAAAGTATATAAACAATATGTAAGCAACACAAAAGCTGAACTTTCTGAAGAGATCAATATTTTAACCATAGGCTTATTGTACTTTATCCAACTTAAACCTTAAAGCATTATTTGACACAATCAAAAGTGTAGGACTGTTAGGTAATGCTAGTTGCATAGGAATTAAAAATGTAAACGGAGAAAAATTGAGGTACAGTGGCATACTGCTTAAATTGTGGCATTATGCTATGTTTGTAGATACAAATTAATGAACACCACACTTTAGACTAAAACCCTGCTTTAAAAATTTCTATAAAAATTCTACAATTCAAAACCATGTAATACATATTGGCATAGAACAACTTTTTAGAGGGACGGGATCCTATTTCATCTTTGAAGATAGGAGAAAAAAGAACAGTTCAGATTTTGAATAAACAGCCCATTGTTATTCAAAGTGGCTGGTGTATAGAGACACCAATGTTTAATTACAAGAAATTGCAGCTTCTAACAGGGGAAATGTACAAAGAAAGTAAAAATTTAACACAAACTTTTAAATCAGTGAATTTATTTTTAAGAATGGTTGAACAAGTTCTTTCTAGGATTCTAGCCATATGTGATAACATTTCAGTCACTTGAACACTGTGACATATGCGACATTTGATATAAAAATATTTCTATAGTTTTACAAAAGGCTAGAATACCGGCCATCCTTCTTGGTTGCTGTCAAAACAATGAATCAAAAAGAGGAAAAGTTCAATGTAGTTTTTTGTTAGGTGAAAATGTGCCTAGTTCATGTGGCAGTATGTGTCTGGAGGGGTGTGGGTGTAACAATGAGGACATTACTCAATGGGTCTAATGCACTACTGACCTGCACTGACCAAACATGAAAGCAGTCCGAGTTCAAGTGTTGCCTTCAAAGAGGATCTGATAGAATACAACCAATGAGAGTATCAAGGGAAAAAAAACAAAGATAAGCAGTTTACTTTCCCTGCCCCAAATTTTTCCCTGCTTCATTATGTGAAATGCTGCCCTCATCACAATGATGGCAACACAAAAAGGAACTGGAATCAATAGTAACAACCAGTTTTATTAATGACAATGAAATAAATGACAGACAGCTAGGGGTGATGAATGAACGGCCCCATCATGCTCTAAACAACTTTTACAAAGGTTTGGGTTTTTAATTATATATTTTTAATTATTATTATTTTTTTTTTGTTTTATGATGGTGGCATAGGTCGTAATGATTGAGACAGTTAACAGATATTTTCTGTTGAAATGTCTGATAAGAGTGCATGTCAATTTACAACTGTCAACTCTGGCTGCTCACACAGGGCTGTGATGGACTTTTTAAGCACAGCCAACCAATATCACTGAATGTAAGGAATTCATTTATTTTGTTAGATTAAAATGGTAAATAAACCCTCAGTAAATTATATTACTAGAGATCAGATGACTTTGAAAGAAATAGAGGTTATCTTTGGTAAATAATCAAGAGGGTGGATAGTAGTTCAATGAATTTTCCTTCAATGCCATGAAGATGAGATCGCAGAAAGTGTGGCCAGCACAAGCACTGCCATTCTTGAGTGCCTGTTGTATCAAACATAGCTGACAATAGGTAACTGCTCCAAGGTCCTCTACAGTTTTGACATTGGCAAAAATAATTCGATACACTCAATGATGCTTAACTTCTTACGTTTCCACAGCCAGGAAATGAATTTTCAGGAGAAAAAAAAAAAAAAAAAAGAAGATAAAATCCAATTTTTGCTTTATTATCTTGCACACCATCTGGCCTCATCCTTGATTAATTTCTAGTTTTGCTGTTAGGAAATCAAATATTTGTGAAATATCAGTAGCTGCATGAATGTAGAGGTATCACAATTTATGCAAAGCATGCAACTTGATGTTTTGTCCAGGGATCCAAATTCAAAATTGAAAGACTTCTTGCAACCATTAAGTTGACAACACAAAGTAGGATGTAGTAGAGTTAGCAGGATTGACAAGGACAAAGACGGCTTTTAATAACAATGCAATAACAGATAAAAAAAAAAAGGTGCCAGGAGTGACTTTGGCAGTGTAGGTGGGATGTCACTTGGTATGGCTGGCTGGCAGGTTTATCAGAGTTTTTCTGTCCAGCCAGTCTTGGTCATTGTTTACAAAACCAGCCAGAAACAAGTAGCAAGATGTATACAGCTCTACTTAAGAGGATTTCATTCCACAGGTTTATCACTGAGGACAGCAATGGCATCTTTCACAGCATGGTAAATGATATTCTTGACCTGAAAAGAAACCAAAAGCAATTTTACAATTTCAGAGATAGGCAACATCATAAATTGTTTAAATATTTATCTTTTCAAAATTAAGCAGTTCTTCCAACTTGCATGAAAATTTACACTGCATCATATTTAACTAACATTGAGAGTGAATTTTTACTGTTCTACTCATAAAACATTATCATCTACTTTTCCATGCTTGCATGGGTCAGGCAAAATTTCAAACGGACTTTCTATGGCCAGATGCCTTTTGTTGTCAACCCTCATTCATTTCTAAGCAAGGTTAATATTTCCCCATGGCTACACATCTTTTCACAGATTTCTAAGCAAGGTTAATATTTCCCCATGGCTACACATCTTTTCACAGAATATTGGAAATGAAGGACATCATTTGCATTATGATGACATTTTTAGGAAGCAAACTTCTTGGACAGCCACACCCGTCCCTCCTAATTTTATAGTAAAGAATTCTCCAAGTTAAAAACGCTAACTATTCTGCAACTAGATTTTAGGAGGATTATATTCTAGCTAAATCTAAAAATCTTCAAGGGAAAATTACCTGAAGTTTATCTTCATGGTTACTGTGAGAATCTGACAAATGACGGAATTCCTGAGTCATGCGGAAACAGTGATTCAAATGTTCTGGGGAGACAAAGTCTTCTGCCACTTTGATACAACTGTGTAAATTCCGTACCTGAAAAAACAAAACAAAATGAAATTGTGCAAGTGAATGACAAATCATACTGTAAACTAAAAGTATTAATTTTTTTTGGTGCTTTAGTTATTGTAACACACTAACCTGATGAGGTGCTCCTGCTGGAATGAACACAGCATCACCCAGACATTGTACAATGGTGTAACCATGTACACCATATTCTTTGTTAAGACGGTCCCGCAGATCAGCATCCAGATACCAGCTTTGATCGTGAATTGGATCATGATCAGGTTCTATCAGCTGTCCATTTTCTTTCCCAACCTAAAAGCAAAAGGTAAAAAGACCCATCAAATTTATAAAATCAGACCACACTACTATATGTTGTAGGCAACTGAGTAAAAAAAAAAAAAAAAGTGGTGAACCCTTAATTTACCTTATTTAGCAAGTCTCTAATTTTGTCAGCTTCTTCAGCACAATAAATATGCCACAGAGCGCCTGGGATTTCATTGACTTCTCTTACCCGTCTCTTGGTAATAATATCACAGTCTGCCTCATCAATAGCTTTAAGGGCAGCTGGAAAGAAAAAGATAATGTACTTAGCTAAAAATATATATTTGAAAATGAAACAAAAACAGGAGATCAATATTTGACAGTTTCAACTGGTTAATAAAAAACATGCCAGTGCCATATTAAAGGTACCCAACCCACACTGTAAAGTAGTTGGGATCAGGAAAAGCATCTGGTTGTAGAAACCAGGCCAAATTGGACTGGAATTTGATGCAGCTTTTCTGCTTGACAACTCTGGTCAAACCAACCCATGCCAGCATGAGAAAGATGTTAAAGGATGATGATGATGATGAACTTACCATCAACATGATCTTGTCGTCCATTAGGTCCGTCGTCAGGGATCCCAACATGGACCATTACATTTACAGCATCAGACACATCCAAATGTAAGTTAGTCGTTCCCTCTGATGGAAAACTAGCAGAACCTGAAAGAAACAGCAAATAAGAATAAATAAAGAAATAAATACAAAATACGTACTTATGATACTACTCTTTTACTGTAACCCAAATATATATATATAAATGATATTTACCGTAAGCATTGTACATTTTTGGTCCCAGATCTGGTTTAACCAGAAAATCTGGAAGGCGGGAAGCTAAATTCAATATTCCTACACGATTTGTATAATCTGGAAGGGGAAGTGCCTGCATCAAGTCTAAAAATCTCTGAGGAAGGATATCACTGAAATCATCACTCGGAGGCCAATCTTTTAGTTTTAAAAGCATTGGATCATTATTTTTATCCCTCAGACGTTCTGAAAAACAGATGGATATTAAAGAATCACCAAATGTTTAAAAAACAAATATATATATATATATATATATTATATATATATATCAGGCATTTATTTTATTAATGAAATATGTTGAGTAACACTACTTACTTCTTATATATTCAAAACCATCCCAAAATACTTTCATTGAGTGTCCAATCCACACATCTCCAGTACGACAGTTCACTAAGTCATTATCTACATGACCAAATTGTTCACAGAAGCTTTCAGGTTTCCAAATTTTGGACTTTAAGTACCTTTGCACACCAGAAACAAGAACAGGCTAAAAAAAGTGAAGACAAGAAAAAATTGTTTTTTGAATTCCCATGTAAATGGCTAAAAGTAAAAAAATTCAACACAAATCTAAAGAAAATCAAAAGTAACTCACAGAGCCCTGTTTCCACTGTTCTTGAAAAATGGGGAGGTTATTCTTGTGTTTTGGTTCATGCAAGCGAAGCAAGCGCCCATCACAAAGCCAAGAGTGAGGAACATCTGGATAGAGCACACTGGTCTCTGTTAAAGTATGTTTTAATATTGGAATTTCACGAGCTATTATTCGTGGGCCCATGCGAGGTATATAATGCATCAATTTCATCATTGGTACAGTTTCATTCTCTTTAGGAAAAGCTTTTCCAACTACAGATTGAATAATATCTTCAAGAGTGTCTCTAACAGTCTTTGGTTTAGAAGATTTTTTACTGTCAGCTCCTGCCTTTACTTTGCCAGCTGTTTTTGTTAAGAGTTCTCTCAAAGTGGAGCATCCAGGGGTCTTTTTATCAGAACCACCAGTATTTGGTGACAGGGGCTCTTGAGTATTAGACTTTTTCTCTTCAGCCTCTTTCTTATTCAGCAGTGGATCAGTGCGATCTCGACTGTTTTCAGAATTCATAGCAACATCTGCTAGAAGACATAGTGGAGAGTTGGCATCAGGATTATAGTTGGAGAGCTTTTCGGGTTGGGAGGTTCGTATCTTCTTGTTCTTATTACTGTTGCAGTTATCTTCTGTGCCATTTGGTATCTTGGTATTGTCAGAGGAAACGTGGTTCTCAGTTTCTTGATTTTCTTCCTGAATTATGAAATTTGAAAACGAATTAGATTGTCATCAAACAAACCAACTTCTAGACTAGATAACAATAAAGAACTCAAATAAACGCAAACAAACATACCTGATTCACACCATTTTTGGATAAATTACTTTCACAAGTACAATTGGATTTTATACTCCATTTCTTCCTTATTTCATGAATACGTTGTCCAAGATCCCAAAGAGCTATAAACAAAAAAAGAGAGGACCAATTGTTACAACTTTATAAAGGAAAATACTTCTACTGTTAAGCATTATTTATATTCAGGAGAGAGAGGGAGCAAAAAAACAGACTAAACAACACTAACCATTGGAAGGGATGATCTGAGTCAGCATTAATTTCTCTGGTTCATGAGGTTGTCTGTTAGCACTACAGGTCAGCCACTCATGTTCAGGTGGCAGTTTAGCTGAAGAAAATTAAACCAGATGTAACATTTAACCTTCAGCACAAATTTCACTATTTCCAACAAATTTTTATATAAGTTTACAAAAAAAGAAAGAACCTAACATACTTTTCTTCTCTTCAGCTGCATCATCGTCTACCAGCTGCTTTCGGCTCTTATAGCAGTCCAAACAAGTAACAAAGCCACATTTATGGCAAACCCAGTGTATATTGAATAGAGTTGTGTCACATACATCACACATTTCACGTACTCCAGTTACAGCTCGTTTCCATGCAACTTTGGCTGGAATGGGAAAAGAGAAAGGTCCATACATGGTTAATCTTTTTGAATGAACTGCCTATTATAGAAAATATACGTTTATGCTCTGATTAAAAAAAATCATATTTCAAAAGAAACAAAATTATCTTACAGATAATTGAATTGAACCAGCCAGGATCCCTGGTCTGGTGGTACGTAAAAAGCACTATCCGACTCGTGGCCGATGCCAGCGCCGCCTCGACTGGCTTCCGTGCCGGTGGCACATATAATACACCAATCCGACCGTGGCCAGCCTCGCCTGGCACCTGTGCAGGTGGCACGTAAAAAGCACCCACTACACTCACGGAGTGGTTGGCGTTAGGAAGGGCATCCAGCTGTAGAAACATTGCCAGATGAGACTGGAGCCTGGTGCAGCCTTCTGGCTTCCCAGATCCCCGGTCGAACCGTCCAACCCATGCTACCATGGAGAACGGACGTTAAACGATGATGATGATGATAAATGAAATATTAAAAACTTACCGTCTTTGCCAGCCCAAGATCTAGCTTCTTTTTCATGCTCCACTAGTTCACAGAATTTATCTCCGACTTTACTGAGGATGTATTTTGCAATGCTGGCATCAATTTCAGGAGATTTCACTAGAATATTAAAAATTAGAAGGAAAAAAAAAAAAATTCTGACATCATTCACGAATTTACCAACAACAATGAGATTTTGGCAAGAAAAAAGTTTTGGGGAACAAGCTAAACTGAAAATAATTTAGTACATTTGTGGTCATGTGACTGACCAGACTATCAGATATTACACATCACTGGTCACAACGTACTTTGCATTGTCTTAGCCTTTGAAAGATGCCATACTGCTGGCTTGGTAAGTAAGCTAACATACCACCCTGATCTAAAGGGGGTACTAAAGCAACAGGTTCCTTGGTCTGGGAATCAAACCCACGAACTAGTGGTAATAAATGCAACAGCCTAACCACTAGGCTATGCACCTTCACACTGGTACATTGCATTACAAAGAAAAAGAACCCAAAAGCTTGTAGATAGTTGAGGGAATAAACTGTAAGTTTCAACCCTTAAGAATTCAGATTTCTCCTTTTTAATCTCACTGATTTCAATTATGTGATTATTTTTAGAATAATATTGTAAGGTAAGTGAGAGAGGTCAGATCTGGCCAGTTTAAAGATAAAACAGGTAGATTATTTTGGCTGGATGTGGCCTGTTTAAATGCTAAAGGGTTAAATATATGTACAAAATAAATGCATGTAAATTGGTACAAGTTTTGACAAGTATACTAGCTTGATCCAACTACCTACTACTGAATTATAGCTTTATTAGCTCAGTGGTCCAGCTAATTGAACAAAGAGGACCCTTAAACTAAAAGTAGCATCACAAAAGATATTGAATTACTCATCTATTCAACCCAGGTGGGGGCAATTTCTGCTAACCCAGTTCACATTACAAAAGTTGAATCAATTCAAAATCAAAATAGAATAAAGACTAAGCTGTATAAACTCTCCAGACCAACTCGCCTGGTAATGCCCTCGACTCCTGGATACACACTTCTTGTTTTAATGTAAGCTAAATCAAAACCTTGCATCAAAATTTCACATTAATTTGTATCC
This sequence comes from Octopus sinensis, assembly GCF_006345805.1. Lineage (NCBI taxonomy): Eukaryota > Metazoa > Mollusca > Cephalopoda > Octopoda > Octopodidae > Octopus > Octopus sinensis. The sequence goes on along the minus strand of NC_043010.1, from coordinate 49,898,049 downwards.
TAGGCACGATTTCATAAAATTATACTAAATTATTCATTATTCTTAAACTGAAAAATGCACCAATCCGACCGTGGCCGATGCCAGGCTCGCCTGGCACCAGTGCAGGTGGCACATAAAAAGCACCCACTACACTCTACATTCTAAAAATAATCACATAATTGAAATCAGTGAGATTAAAAAAGAGAAATCTGAATTCTTAAGGGTTAAAACTTACAGCTGTAGAAACTTTGCCAGATAAGACCGGAGCCCAGTGCAGCCTTCTGGCTTCCCAGATCCCCGGTCGAACCGTCCAACCCATGCTAGCATGGAGAACGGACGTTAAACGATGATGATGATGAAACAAAACCAGTGTATGTCAAGAGAAATATGCTAACTATAAAAATTTAGTCATGCATACACACAGACACATACGACTAATATGCAAAATTATTAATAATCTCAAATCAAATCACCAATATATTTCAATAACATACCTGGTAGGTTAGGTTCCCATGACTTGATGTCGTTAGCATAGGCATCAGAGAGCTCAGAAAACCCAGCAATCATAAGAAAACCTTTCTGACTGTAACGCAATCTGCAAAATTAAAATTAATGGAGAAAAAAAAAAAAGAATTTAGTTTTAACTTTTTACATGAAAAACTTATCTACCCATTACAATGTATCACAAAATTCAAGACAGTGCCAACCAAAAGATAAATAATATGGTGGATACTTTTTTCCCCCACACACTTGCAAATGGGCTGTTTATTTTTTCTTACTGGAACAAATGTTTACACTAGATGTAGATAAATTTTAGTCAAATTTTTAAAATTATTGACAACAAGGCCATTTGGAATATCGATCAACTCCAATTTAACTACTGTTGCTTATTGGACAGTTCCAGAAGCAGCCAAATCTTTGGAGGTAAGATATGTAGAATGCACTCGAAAAAAACCCATGGCAAAAAATTATTTCACAAAATATTTACTGTATTTTAAAAGTAATTTCTTTTGTAATGGTATTCACTTGAAAATAATTTTTAAAAAGATTAAAATATTGTCTGTTTAAAGAAAGTTCAAATATGAATACTACTTACAGTACAAACAACTTAGATTTTTCTAAATGATTAAAATATTGTTTGGTTAGTTTCTTCCCTTTCAAGGTTAAGTTATTTTCAGAGTATTTTTCCCCATTATGCACTGTTTTGGGTATTTACACCACCAAAACCCCCAATATCTCAAAAACCAGTTGTCAATTTATACAAAACTTATTTTATTGTTTGTATTCACATTTATTTTCCCATTTTGCACCAGTTGGCTGTGTAACATTGCAAGCAAGCAAGTTCATTTTTAATATAATATAGATAGATTGTAAGGTAGATGTGAGAAACTGCACCTGGCCAATATGAACATAAAATGGAGAATATTTGGACCAGACATGGCTGGTTTAAATAGCCCTCTAAATTTAAACTAAGAATGATTAAGAAGTCATACTCACTTTCTGAACTCATAAAATCGACAAAATATGTTGGGAAGCTTCTTACTCCGCTGTGTAGGAGTGAGACGGCATTCTCGACATTTCATCAATTTGGGAGTTACTTCACGACATGGTCCATCTTGCAGAAAAGGTTCCCCAGTTCGTTTTAGTACAGCTACTGATGTTTTTGAAGGAGTTTGCCTGCCAGCATTTACACCTTAATTAGAAAGTTTATAATTAGTCACACATTCACAAAGAAATCAAAAGAGAAAAAGAACAAAACAGAACAAGTAGTAGTAAAATCCTTACAGATATTTTCTTCATCAAAATCTTTATATCGTCTGTTCCTTCTTTTCTCTTTGAAGCCAATATCAGAATCTCTGGGAGAACAACTTCCAGAATCACTGGCTTCATCCTTCACATCAGAATCCATATAATTTTCTCCACTATCTTCAGCATTGCTACAGTCTGAAGCATCTGAAGTCTAAAAAAACGACACAAATGCACATTATAAATCAGACATACAAATTGATAGAACCGAAATAAAAGATGTGGCTTGTAAAATAACCAAATTCAAATTACAGGAGGAAGAAATCTAAAAATATAGAAGTAAATTATCACTACATTTCTTAATCTTTATAATTAAGCTTGGTTCAATTAATATAATATATTTAGTAAAGAGCAAAATAAATAGATACTTTAATGAATGTAAATGTCTTAACAGATTACAAATTACATTAAATCATATTTAAACCTTTTGTTATCACATTCAAGTTGAAATACATTCTCTTCACTTCAATTAATTTTAAGAAATAATGAGTATAATGAAATAATTTATTAAACTGATTGCTGAAACAAATTAAACATGAACATTTTTAATTTACATCACTAAGATTGGAAGTTTGTATTAAAGGTTTAAGATTTCATTCAATCACCTACCAAATTACAGCTTCAAACAACAGGATGATATACAGAGAAAACCTTTAGAAAATAAAGGTACTACCAGAGAAAACTGTTACACAACATTTAGCTGTCTAGTTTGAGAGTAAACAAAACTAGACAGACAAAATACCTATCAAAGCTGAAGACGTGGGAGTTGAAAAGTGACAGTGAGATTGACTAAGAGAGAAGTTGTTCACAGTAGAGGAATGATGTGGCTGAAGTAACTGAATCAGAGTTTACTAGAGGAACAGCAAGATATTTGAAATATAGTGGGGGAGAGGCTTATGTTGGAAAGAGGATTGATGAGGAAATGAAGTTCAGATAAAGACAGAAGGTGGTGTGTATGGTGACAAAAGAGGCAGCACATGAAAATTACAAGGCAACCAGAAAGGTTACAAAGCAAGAACAGGAAACAAGAAAATGTTTGGAGAATATATGTGCATTCAGAGGAGAGTCACAGAAGAGAGGCAGTTAGCAAAAGAGAGATGTAATGTGACAGAAGAATAAAGGAGAACACATTGTTGGAGGTTAGTGAATGTGGAGAATGAATGACAACAGAGAACCACTAAGTTCCAGGACAGGAAGAGGAAACAAAAGAGAGAATATTCTAGTCAACAGGAAATTAAATACTCTCATTCCTTTATACAAAAGAAAAAAACTATTCATTCCTTACTTCAGCACACACTGTACAAAAAAACAAACTTTCAGTAACATTTTTTGCACCTCCCCAACAAAGTAGAATTTGCATTCATATAATAAGTGTACCTTCACAGCATTTTTCTCATTTCAATCCTCGTCCAGCAAAGATGGTTTTAAATCACTTGTCAGCATCTTGCTGTTTGTCATCTTAACAAAATTTGATTTTGGAGGAAGCAGGGAGTTATTCTTTTAACGACTTCCTAGTTATTCTTAATCCCCAAATTCCAAGCTTATTAAATATAATTTCAGAAAGCCCTTGACTTGAATTTATTATCTATATAATTTTTTTTATATTCCTACATTGGTAAGACAAATATAGAGGTATTTTTTCAACAGCTGAACATCACTTAACTGTATGCTTTTCAAGTAAAAGATTTTCTTTACTCAATGTCTTTGAGAACATAGCTGATGAGTTATTTGAAAAGGAATTACAAACTTCAATTTATACCTCACAGCCTTTCCCGAGAAGTGCAGAATGTTTACATATACGCAGACATACACAAGACAGTCTTCATACAGTGGGACTCAACCCCAAACCGCTTAATTGGAAAATGAACTTCTCAACTGTACAGTTATGCCTATGTGCACACATTTTTAGCAAAAGAGAGAAAGCGAAACAAAGATGTCTTTTCTTGTAACACTAACCTTTGATGTTTGACCTTCCAACTTTACTTTCCCCAGAGCATTTTTCTTTTTAGTGCTGTAAATACTCTCTTGGCATACACTTTTGGAATCAACTTCAGTTTTTATTCTTTTGGCATCAATTTGGCTGTACGTGTGTTGGTGACGTTTTGAACCGGTAGAACAATCATCTTCATGCTAAAGAAAACAAAATTTTAAATTATAATTTTTAAAACAGTCTGTGTAAGTTGGTTTTGAACTGTTTGCAATAGGATCTAACAAATAATAGGTGCTAATAAAACATTGAGTTTTTGAAATACAAAAATCCATAGATTAGCTGTAATTTCAAAGCAATGAGTCTGAAAGAAAATGTAAATTCTTATACAGTCTAGCAGGGATACATGTAAAAAAAGTTTATTTACAGGGAGAAAATGCTAAACTTTTTTTTTTATATTATTGCTTATGACTGGGAAGGGTAGGGGTAAAATATTTAAAGGTGTGTGTGTATGTGTGTGTGCAAGATACTGACTGGATACTGAAAAGAAAGTGTTATTTATATTTTCATTTTTAATAAAAAGCCTGTGAGGGAAAAAGGAAAGCAGTGAACACAGATTAGATACAAGCAACTTTGTGGAGATAAACACACTACTTAAAATCTTACCTGTACATCAGTTTCAGAAGCAGAACTGGTCGACTCATCACTGTCTTTAGCAAGGTCTTTGATGGTACCATTAGCCAGCCTAATTGAAGTAATAGGGGACTTGCTTCCCCCTTTGCTCGGAGAAATATAGGAACAGTTGACATAGCAAGTCTTTAGAACGTCACCCATTTCAGAACCAGCTTCCTCCTTTAATGGTTTGCTTTCTTTCACTTTGTCTTCATCTGAATGCCGCTGGAGCCATGCCTTCTTAAGTTTTGGATGATTTGCTGATCGTCCAGGTGATGCACAAGTATCTGGTTTAGGTGGTGGTGGTGGAGGGCTGGGTGCACTTAGCGTATCACTGTCTGTGTCTATTAAACCATTCACTACTCGACTGGTGGATTCCGTACCAACGGCAGACGTAGTAATGGTGATCGAGGTAGTACTGCTGCCCTTTCCTGGTGAAGCTACTGATGAGTTGGTTAAGGGAGAGGAAACATGTGGAGGTGGGAGAGGTGGACGTAAAGATGGAGGGACTGATGATGTTACATCTTTATTTCGTTGTGAGGGAACAGGTGATGGAATTGCAATTGCAGCTGATGGCACTTGCTTTTCAGTTTCTATAATTCTCGACTGTAGATTTTGGGTGGAGGGCATGTCAGCTGTCTCCTGATAAAATGCATTCTGGACAGTGTTTTCAACAAAGGAGCGAAAACTGTCCATGTAACCTGACGCCCGAGTTGCAGAGGAGAGCAAACTTGAGCCAGACGTGGGAACAGAAACACTGGCTGGAATGGATACAGTAGGATGAAATGTGGTAATGCTACTGTTTGATGTGGTGTATGGAGATGGATTAAAGAGGATTTGAGGAGTTGTTACAGGAACAGTGACTGGTGTTGGAGCTATTTTAGCTGTAGGAGCTGGTTTAATCTTTTTCCTATTGTTATTTTCCCTCACAGGTTTGCGTTTGATACTTACAGGTGTATTACTAGAAGTGTAGACATTCGTGTGCTGGGAAGATACAACAGGTGGATATGTTTTTGATGCCATCTGAGTGGCATGTGAATGGGACACTACATGAACAGTTGATTCTCTACTGCTGGCAACTACAGAGTGACTGGGAACCATATATGAATGCGCTAGAGTTATAGCATTCTGGGAAATGTGAGGTGAAATGACCGTTATTGATCGTGGGTTGCAATTTTGTAATGAATTGCTATTACTGTATGGAGAATTAGATAAATGTTGACCACTATTACTACTACACTGAGGACTAGTATTGCTAGCTTGCACATTATGACTTGTGGTTGAAATATTCCGACTACTATTACTAGGAGGAGTCTTTCGATAGTCAATAGGCTGTTGCATTACAGCAGCAGACAACTGCTGAGGACTTGCAACTTGTAAAGGACTCTGAGAACGAGATTTCTCAGAGATAAGAAAAGCAGATAATGAAGAATGTGCAGATGGTGCCTGGCGAGGTGACTGAGAATTTATATGAGGAGAACCATAGGACACAGATGGTGCTGATGTTGAAAATGTCATAGTTCGATCTGGTATTCGATCTGAATATGAAAGTGATGTGGGTGATATTGATTTTGAAGATTGAGCAGCAGGACTACCATATAAAGAATTATGAGGACTCACAGACTTGGCACCGTCTCGACATTTATTTTCAACAATAACGCTATTGTGTGGTTTGCCATCTTTAATTAGTGGTGGTGGAACTGACAAATCTTTCCTTTTCACTGTGGAGTCTGGTTGTAATGCTGGCTCATGAGATCGTTCATTTCTGGAAGTATTTTTATCTGTTAGCCCACGTAGACTAAGCTGGTCACTGCTAATGTAAGAATGTTGATAAGGCTGGTAGCCATAGAGACTGAAGTTTGGTTCTTGTTTGACTTGCTGAATCAAACCAGCACGTTGATGGGGGGAAAGGTTTTCAGGATGTGGTGAATAGCCTTGAGAAGGATCAGACTTCATTTCACTGCGATGATCTATTACTTTGAGATGTCCATCATATGTTTTGTTTTGGTGTGAAGTGATAAGCCTATCATCCTTATGATGCTTTGGATGACGTGAAGCATCATGAACTTTATCAATGCAGGCCAATCGCTGGGTATTTACATGGCCATCCTGTTGGGCGTCTTTTTCCTGAGGGGTTAAAAAGATTAATTTTAAGACTAATAATGAAGTTAGAACTTCCACCACTGGTGCCATCAGTTAGTGCAGTAGAACAGTGCCATAGATCTCCATTAGATAGATTTTGATTAATTTCCACATACTTTTTTTCCAATATCAAATTGACAATGTGTATTTGAAAGGTATTTTTGCCAAAAAGTACAACTAAATCACTTAATTGTTGATGGCTAGAAATACCATTAACAAGCAAAATGGAGAATCTATAGATTAGTAAAACTCAATACAACGAAAATATTTATTTCCAAAGTTTTAGCTGCAGGTCCTTAAAGCTATAAAAGTATCTTAGAGAGAAGGTGAGAGGTTGGGACAATAAATAAATATATTTTCGCTTTAACAGAGTCAATCTTCAGCATAGATTCCAAACAGAATCTCAAGTTTTTATTGCAAATGTTGAATAAAAACAATTTTTAACTAATGGAAATATTAATTGCAAACTAAACTGCCAGGTCAGTTTAATTTTTAAAGGTTGCACAGGCGATTATAGCACCAGTGGTGGTTCACAGAGAATATTGACAAAATTATTAAATTTCAACTAAGTCCAGAAGTAAAAGTAACTTGTATTGAGTTAGTAAAATATTACTAAATGATTTAAAATTTCTTGCTAAAGCAACACTAAGAAACTATTAAATTCACCCCAAATGATAAGTTAAAATGGGGAAAGATTCATATATAATATTTAATGGTTACTAAAAATGACAGCCATCTGTTCATTACATGAGATTTCCAAAACATTAAGTTACATTTTGGTGCATTGTCAGTCTAGTGCATTTACATCCAATGAAACTCATTTTCATATTCCCAGGCACAACTGCCAAATAAAAAAATTTTTCTTCCTTTTTTCATTCTAAAATACAGCATCACAATTTTTTTTTTAAAGATCCTATTTACATAGATCATTGGAATGGGTAAACTCCCTACAGTTAGGTATACTTTTTAAATAGATACTAACTAGATTTTCATGAGCTGTGTGATATAATAAAAAAAAAAAAAAAAGGTGCATTAAGGCCTAACTTACTGATAGCAAATATTTACTTACATATTTAAACTTATCCGCTTTATCATCAATTTTGTTGTCAGGTCGAAGATGATCCTGATTTGAGACATTGTGAGAAAAGACATTGGATTTATTCGAATGTGTTGGCAACTCATTTTTCACAAAACCTTTTCCTGTCCCTAATGTTATTGAAGGAGAAGGCCAAACCGTAGAACTCTGCAAAATCAAAGTCATGATACATCATGATGGCTGGAAACTTTCCAATGAACTGATGCCTTCTCATTTGTATAAAACTAGGGCCAATTTATTAATCAACTGGTTTAGTCATAAAGCCTTTCTGTATGTCTGCTACACTTCAAACACACAATTTACTGACTAAACATTAAGCTTATGGCAATAGATGTCAATTGACATTCATTGCCATAAAATGCTATTCTGATACATGCAAAATGTTGGTCTCAAATATTTTTGGTCTGAACTATTTAGAACGCTATTACAAAGGACATCAAGTTGTGAACACAAGACAAAAAACAGAAAAATCTGTCCTCTTTCCCCCACCCTCACTGCTGAAACACTACAGCCTACTGATAATCAATGAACATCATATACAGATAAGAACTAAATCATCTCCAATGTATATGCAATAAGCATCTCCAAGAGCATAATCATTCTATGCTTTTGCTTAGAAGTAATAAAAAAAGAAAAAATTGACGAACAAAAGTATTTGTTAAAGAATTGACATATGAACCAGTTGGGAACATGGTTATTCAGGAAAGACTAAGTCTTCACAGTTTAAAACTGATAAAAGCAATTATAATTGCAATGGACTATGGAGTCTTACAATGAGACCACAGTATGCAAGATTTTGAAAACTGTAATGCCACATATTGGAATAGAAACAGTTTGATTGTAAATCTATAGAGCTAAGTAATTTGGCGAAAAGAGGTAGTTTGCTAGCTACATATAACATTTTTTTTTCTGTAAAACAAGTGGTAAAAAGTGTCATTGAAGTATACAAGGGAAGGGGATGTAAATTACAAAAATTTGTGAAACAGTTGTAAGTTTGATTTCAAACACATTTACAATAATTTAAAAAAAAATATTTATAATATGCTTGTTTGTTTTTTTAAAAAAAACCTGAAAAACAAATCCCATCACAATACACAAAAATTTGAAAGTGTTTTTCTCCACAAAGTAATAAAAATCATAAAATATAATTTCAAATGGAAAAAAAAATAACTCAAAATCTGTAATGAATTTTGCATAATACAGCATACAAATAAGTTTATAGATACAGAAAATACATACACATTCAGAAAGACAGACCAAAAGCAGAGTTGGGAGGGGGAAGAAAAGGGGGATAAAGGACCAAAAAATGTTTTGGAGTGTGTATGTGAGAAAAAAAATTTGTCGAGAGAGTGAAAGAACAGCTGACATCATTTATGACAGTATGTATATATATATATGTGTATGTATGTATATACACAAGAAATGACTTTTGGAAATCAAGTTACAATGAGGGGATAAAATGCAGTTGTTTTTACAATAAAATGACACTGTAGATGTTTTAACAAACATCTATAACAATTTTTAACTAAGTCATCTCAGATTCATAAGCTGTAAATAACAAACAAAAACCCAACAAAGCAGAAACAATGATAGTTGAAAATTATTTTTTCCACAACTCCCCTCACTAGAAAAACTAAGTCTCAACAATATCAGGAGGGATGGCCATATTAACAAGCTCATAGCTAAACCAAAACGCCTACACTACAATGTTGGATGCTTAATTAGAAACTAATAAGAAATTCTGTATATATAAATCAAATCAACAAATCTATTAACTGAACCCTTTTGTTACTATATTTCTATTGAAATACACTTGCTTAGTTTCAATTATGAAAATAAAGAATTTAGTAAAATTATTGAGCCAGTGTTAAGAACAATGAAATTTGATAAAAGGTTCTAAGATCACTTAAAAACAGGAAGTATCACAGAAGCAAAGGCAATCCCAGGAGGGTCAACCCTTTAGCATTTCAATCAGCCATATCTTGCCAAAATATTCCATCTCTTAATCTTCAAGCTGACCAGATCCAGGCTCTCGCACCTACCCTACAATGTTATTCTACATTAAACAATCACATCATCAAAATCTCAAAGATACGAGATAATGCATGATTAATTCAAAACGATGTATATCAATATGCATTGTTTGGTAGAATAACCAGAACACTAAAGGGTTTATGTCAATAATATGGCTGATATGGGTCAAGCAGCTTTCATTTTAAACTCTTGAAGACATTAGCTATCTGCAAATGAATCTCCTCAGCAAGTTGCTCTCCATAAAACGAGAGTGTTGTTTGTGTCTTCATTTAACAATTCAAGTAGAATGTGTTATGTTTGGAAGAGGACAACACTGCATATTTTAGTCAGTTGTTCAGCAGTTACACCATCATTAATTTAATGCCCATTTTTCCATGGTTGCATGCTAAGACATTTTTTTTTAGACAGAGTTTCTCTAGTCCTAAGCTTCACTTGTTTCCAAGCAAAGGTAATGTTTCCCCATACTCAGACATGCTTTTTTATGGAAGATCAGAAACAGAATACACTGTACGATTGTGATGCACATTTACAACAACTATTAAATGTTGAGAAACTAAATAAAAAAAAAAAAAAAGTACATGGCTTAGGTTGACCAGGGGTTAAAGCAGAGAAAAACTTGCCTAACTATAATTTTAGTCGACAATTTATTAACCCCATTCGTGAAAATATATAGAACTGAGGAACCTTACTTCAAAATTACTAAATGGAAGATTCTTCTAATGTTTGAATTACATGAAAAGAAAATGAAAATGTTCCTGAGCATACAGAGTATTCTATCAAATGTAATGTTTAAAACTAAGCATGTATTATCTTGTAGTTTTGACATTGTGATTGTTTATTTTAAGAATGACATTGTAGGAAAAGCGTGAGAGGCTTGACCTGTCAGGATATGACAGATTTAAATAATAAAAGGTAAGGTATTGCTCTTAATATTAAGGTAATTAAGAGATTTTCAGTATCTAGCTAGAGCAAACTGAAAATAAAACTTAGGCAATGTGGACCTAAATCCTTTAGCATTTAAACTGGTCATATCTTGCCCAAATATTCTGTTTTATCTTCAAACCAGAGAGAGCCAGCTTCTCACACCTACCATGCAATGTCATTCTATAGATAAACAATCACACAAATCTCAAAGCTACAACATAATGCATAAATAATCCAAGACAATGCTAATAAACAAGCATTACATTAAACTGGATTGATCTGAAGATTGATGCTGAAGAGTTAATGCAAGTAACCACATTCTTTTCTAGATCTCTAACTTGACTCATTTCCCAATCATCCACAGGATAGTAGTATCAATGGCTTATGAATAAAAATGGCTTGACACATTAGGTGCCAACTGGTGGCACGTAAAAAGCACCCACTACACTCATGGAGTGGTTGGCGTTAGGAAGGGCATCCAGTCGTAGAAACATTGCCAGATCAGACTGGGCCTGGTGCAGCCTTCTGGCTTCCCAGACCCCAGTTGAACCGTCCAACCCATGCCAGCATGGAAAGCAGATGCTAAACGATGATGATGATGACGAAAGAGGACCTTGTAAGCTTTCAACTTAAATCCATTTATATGGTACATGAAGAAACCAACAGACCAAAAGTAGGTGGTGGTCCAAAAAAATATCCACCTGGTGGTGGATATTTTGCAAGATGAATTTGATGTGGAAAACAGTTGCAGTTTTTAATCGTATACTTCTAAAGTAATGTCCAGATCTAACAGCCAAGTAGAATGAAATAACTAGTCAGAGGTAGCATTTCCAAATTAAATAGGTCCCTTTTCTTGAGAGCTAAGTAAATTGGGGCAATTTAGAAATTACAGAAGCTTTCAATTTCCAAACCATGGATAAATAACCCAATATCCAGTCTATTTAGTCATCTTGCTTCCACATCCCAATCAGCAATTATAGTTCCTCATCCCATTAAAGTTGTAAGATGCATGCAATTGAAAAGTAATTCCTCTAAATCAATACCATCTATGTTCAAAAAGAGATTGTGTGTGCATGTATTTTCTAGTACTGCATTAGTCTGAAGGTGAGTGTTGCTGCTTCTAGCAGGTTGAACAAATTGGGGGACCCTTGCTCTGAGTTACAAAGAAGCTAATAAATATTGAAACCATAAGTGTGTATGTAAAAGTAGAGAAGACTTCAGCATAGTAAAGAATGTGTGATGCATTACATTTTTCTTTTGTTGATTATGTAAGGCAAGAGAAAACTATTTTCCATAGCTTTTATTCACATTTGGACTATTACTAATCTACAATGTCCTCATAAGAATTCTTGAAGTGGCATTTAGATCTAAACATCCAAAGTTTTATACTACCTGCTAAACACTGCAAAAGATAAGTTTTTTTCCTAAATAGGCATCAAACCAAAACATCACATTCATATCTTTTCAGAAGGGCTACCTATGTAGATAAAATAAAATGCCACTAATAGGACTAACTGCTTGCTTGGTGCCTGTCTTAACAACAAATCACCCAAAACATTAAAATAATGCCAGCACTAACTCAATACAGCAGACATTAAATTAAAACCTACAAAACCAAAAAAATTCTTGTAAATCTAAAAAGATCAGATTAGTATAACAGGACTGCACCAGGGTCCAAACTGTTCTGGCACTGTTTCTATGGCTGAATGCACTTCCTAATGCCAATCAATTTACAGAGTGTACTGGGTGCTTTTTATGAAGCACCAGCAGCAGTGCTTTTTACATGGCATCACCAAAATTAAAATTTGCCAAAATATAGCAGCATGTTTGAGGATGTAATATTTAAATATCTAGAAATACTAATGGTGTATTAACTTCAGAAAGTATTTAATAAGAAACACCTATAATATTTTTTTTGTAACAGTGGATCTCAAAGAAAATAAAGCCACAAATAACAGCAAGTAAAATATATTGGGTTAAAAAAAAAACCTTTAAGACCAAGGATAAATAAACTTTTTCTAACCAAAGAGACACATTTCCTTCAAGATCCACAGTTCCAAAAAGAATTGCTTTATGTTCTCTGAAAGTTTATAAATTCCTATGTCAACAATAACAATTAGCTTTTCCTGAAGACCTCTGTACAATTTGCAACTAAGTGCTTAACTGCACAAAGGCATCGCATCAAAAACAAAATTCTGTGGAAAGCAGAATATGTAAGAAAAATGCTTGCACTTCAGAATAGGGAAACGGATTGGCAAGCAATAAATTTTTAAGGACTTTTGTTAAAAAAAATTCTCAAGAGTTGTGGTAAAATAAAATTTCTGTTTTAGAAAGATGGCAACTGAAAAGATGCCAATATTTATAAACAAACATTCTATTATTGCTAAGCTTCTTCCACCCCTCTGCTAATTCCAAAATTCAAAAAAGAATTTTTGTTCCTTATATACTTTTTTTCTTCTTTTAGTGCTGTTGTGTGTGTGAATAGTGTACGTAATTGCAATTTGGAAGACCAGATCTGAGAAAAGACTGACCAGAAGGTTTTGCTAACCATTTTACTGCCTAATCTAAATCTTATATATAATTCAATCTTGGAAATAAATGACCACCAACACAATGTTTAAAATGCTATTATCTTTTGTTTCGGTCATTGATCTGAAGCCATGGTGAGGCTCTGCCTTAACCTGACCCCAATATTTAAACCTGGTACTTATTTTTGGGGGGCTCTTTTTGACGAACTGGTAGTTATGGGGTCATTAACCAACACCAGGTGTCAACCAATGGTGGAGGACAAACATACATATTACACAAAACACATCCCATTACCAAATCTGCTCATAAGGATTTGGTTGGCCTGGGGGCTATAGTGGGAAACGCTTGCCCAAGGTAGCATGCAGTGGGACTGAACCCAAGACCACCTGGTTGGGAAGCAAGCTTCTTACCATACAGTCACATTTGCCAAAACCAATATTAGATTATCTGAAACCAGAATATTTTTGTTCAATGGATTTTAAAAAAAAAAATTTTTTTTTATATTAAAATCCAAAATACCTGTTTTTGTTTTTCCTTTCCCATGAAGTATGGAACTTCGAAGGCCAGTTATTCCAAAATTCTGCAAGAGCCGCGCATTATCACTATCAATTGTTAATATCACAGAAATTCTGAAATTACTTTATTCACCTATCAAAGGCAACTAAGACACTTTAGCTAGATACCCGAGCTCAAATACCGCTGGAGTCCAACCTTGCACTCTCGCATCCACCACAACTAATAAAATAACTACAGAGCGGACTATACACCCAAGTGTATTCATCCATGTTTCAAACCCACTCTCATCTAAATGTCTACTCGAAACAAGGGCCATCCCTAAAATATCACACGTTAGGCAATAACATTTCGAAGACAAGGAAACAAACAAACAAAAAAAAATGGGTTTTTTTTTATTGATGAACAAAGTGGCCAGGTGTTGGACAATGGCTAAAAAGTGGTCTGAAATAATTCTGGACACCTACCCTCTGACTGGCACGTTTTAAAGACTCTATAAAGTGTTGGTTGACAGCAGCAGCAGTATTCACCTCTTGAGTCTTCATGAAAACACGCTGCCTCTCTTGCCGAGAATCCTGCCTTTCTTGGAAATCCTTTTCTTGACGATCTCTTTCTTCACGCAAATCTTTATCTTTCTTCACCTTTTCTCGTTCACGCTCCATCTCTCGTTCAGCAAGCTCTTTCCCTTGCCTATCCCTGGTTTCAAAAAAGAAGCAAAACAAAAACCACATTAACTCCAATCCATGGTGAAAGAAACAAAAAAAAAAAAAAAAAAAATTTTCTTAAAAAAGTTAATCAAGGGAAACCTCTATACACCTGCTTGTTTTCACTTTTACAATAGAATAAATTCTTATAAATATACACACATATATATGAAAATATTTTGGTATGTTTGTTTCACACACAAGAAAAAAAATATATATAAAAGCATGTCTTTTGGATAGAACATGAAAATTGTTAACCGGGTTTCATGATTTAGATACCAGTTTTCAAAATTTACAATAATTTCAAAAATAGGTATTTAAAAAAAAAAAAAGAAAAGAAAAGCAACAATCTTGAATTTATGGACTTTCCCCCTTCAAAATCTGAAGTCCATAAAAACACATTTCATACCTGGAATACTTTGTTTTGTTTTGTTTAAGGGAGAAGGGGTAAGGGCATTCTTTACAGTTATTGGTAATTAAAATACAATAATTTCAAAAATCATAGCTTAGGGTGGGTGGTTGCACAAATGAAATGCCTACAACTAAAGGGACTAAGGTTGGTTATATAAAATAACATTTTTGTAACCTCTTTCGGGAATTAAAAAAAAAATAAACACGATAATTTTGTGTTTTGGGGTAAATTAACTGGAGAAAAAGAAAAAAAAAATAGAGCCAAAAATACAGTAATCTTAATTTTCAAAAAAGGTTTTCCCACCTAAGGATATTTTATGTACATCACAGATAAATCACGTGTGCGATTTGGGCATTTTACTTCCCCGATTTTTATCCCCACCCTTTCTGTTATAGGCTTTTAATGTATATGCACCAGAGCGAATAACCAACATGTCGAAAAAAATTTCATCCACGGATGAGAAAACAGGACAATTATAAAATGCAGTGTTAAAAAGACGACGTTCAAAAGTTGTGAAGTGCAACGGCCTAAATGTACAAACAAGGTTTCACTGATATAATAATAAAAGCAATAGAGAATTAAGAGGATCCTACTTAAGATATGAAAACTATGCGAGACCAACTGTAGGGAACTATGAAAATAGCAACTGAAAACATATCACGCTGACCTGAAGCGCGCAGAATTCAGTTCTACCGTCGGCTAATAATGACACCAGAAGAGGCCAGGTGCGTCTTTATATATTAAAAGTGACAGGCCAGCACGACAAAGAGAGGGAATAAGGCGAAGAAAGAAACTGAGGAGACCGTGGAGGAAGAATAAATAGGTAAATGGAAGAACCTTCTTTCGAGCTAAATAAATGAAATGAAGCGAACGGCAACTCATAATATTTACAGCTAAACTAAAATTTCTAACAAAGGAATCTGTAAGTATTCCGGCGACAAAGCAAGGGGAAAAAAAAAGGTAGGGGATAAAAAATAAAAAGTACAACGTAATAGAGAGGAAATATCGATTAGTTTTATTTTATAATGAGTCAGTCATTGGTGTCTCGGCAGAAGCTGGAAGGTGGCAGTGACGTTAGATTCTGTTTCAGAGAAGGTAGAGACAGATATGGCGCCTATTGCCAATGACCTTGACACTACTACTCCGGAGCGACGAACAGAATATATATATATTTCTGCAATACAACCAAGAGCTGTGTATGTGCGCACGCGAGCATGTGTGTGTACAGACACACATACATACAAGGCAGAGAAACTTAATAAACACTACGTGCGTTTCGCAGTGAAAAATAGTATAATTACTGTCACAATGTGCGCGTCGAAATATTTTATTAGGTTGGTGAAAGTAACAGACAAATATTTTAATATACGTAAATAAAATTTTTTAAAAACGACTGTTTATAATTAGCTAAAACGTTGTTATATAACTAAAAAGATAAAACATATCTGTATCTATAAAACAAAAAAAAACAAGCCTTGAACTAAGAATATTTTTCTGATCGGTAGGCATACATCCTTTAACGTATATATATATATATATATATAGATATATACATACACACACGCGCGCGCGCACACACCTACGGTAATTATTTTGAAGTGTGTGTGTGTGTGTGTGTATACATTTATAAATATACTTTCGTTTATGTATCAATTAATTGGCCTTATAGAAGCTGAAAATAATGGAACGGGACATGTTCATGGTCTGAGGGACCCTGCCAACTCGGCCAGTCTTTGTCAATAATCCAACTGGCCCAGGAATTTTAATTTGAATATGCTTTTATTTTTAAATAGCACAAGCGCCTTCCTCTAATATCAGATTGCAATTTTAGGAGGAGAGGAGTGACTGCTAATTTTGATTTGATATACGAATAATAATAATGAAAATAAGCAAAAGAAAAAATTAATATAACTCTCTGGCAGTAGTTAAAACGTAGTTGTCTAGCGTGTGCGCGGCGGAAAAAATAATAATTCCAATAATCGGATAGCCATTGAGAGAGTCTCTGCTGTCACGTAAGATGGAAAATTGCAGTTTTTACCATCTATCCGTGAACCAAAAACAACAAAAAAGAAACAAAACCCCCGATGCCAGAGCGTTAACAACCTCGGCAAATAGCA
This sequence comes from Octopus sinensis, assembly GCF_006345805.1. Classification (NCBI taxonomy): domain Eukaryota; kingdom Metazoa; phylum Mollusca; class Cephalopoda; order Octopoda; family Octopodidae; genus Octopus; species Octopus sinensis. The sequence continues at coordinate 49,881,194 of NC_043010.1, read as the reverse complement.
TTTAAATACTGATAGAGAGGTAGACGAGCAAGTGAGAAATATAAAACTTGAAAAAAAGATAATACCAGCAGTAAACAGATAGCTTTCTTTACTCCATCGCAAACTGCTAGCTTATAACAATCAACATCGTTTTCATGGTGGTGGTGAGATATGAAATACATCCATCCCCTCTCACACACGATAGATTTTTCTTCTAACGGCCGAGGCAGAAACAACGAAAGTATACTAGGGCCAGATATAGAAATTGATGATGATGATAGCAGTAGTAGTAGTAGAAGCAACCAAGAAAATGTAGACATACATCTATCTCTCTCACAAAACACTTTCAGCCATGATCGCATTCTTTTAACAAAGGAACTACAACATTAAAACGATAAAAAAAACACCACATTCATACGACAGTCGTTAGCTGCTAAAGCATACCTAAGTGACCTACATTTTTGTTGGAGTGGCGATAGCCACCATATTCAGTAACAAGCTAGACCCATACATACGCGCGCGCGTATGTGTCTATCTATGTGTGTGTGTGTGTGTGTGTGTGTGTGTGTGTGGTGTGTGTGTGTGTGTGTGTATATATATATATATATATATATATATATATTATTATTAGTCAGGCTTGTTTATTTAATGCTAATTAAAACCCCATCCAAGAAGAATCAAAGCTTGGATGGATAATTGTAGGGGATATAAATTTATTTTAATATCAATACTTAATTAAATACTTTAAAGTTATGAATTTTTTTTTTTTCCTGAGAAAAATTATCCCGAAATTTTTTTTCCTCTCTTATAAACTTAAAAACTCATAATCATAATTTATGTAAGAGACGACGAAGAGAAGGCGTTTTTTGACACAAGGTTAAAAAACAATTGGCCCTAAATAAAAAAAAAAAAAAAAATGTCCGACATTTCAAAAAACTGAAAGCATCGCTTTGTAAAACGATACACACACGCAAACATATTAGATGCATATAATAATAATAATAATAATAATAATAATAATACTGGAATAATAAATAATAAAGGAAGTAGGTTGATCTATTTCTGAACAGTTAAAATAATTACTTACCGAATTAATGAGTGAAATAATCCTACTCAGAAGTATGTATGTATGTAAAAGCCGCCGTATAAGGTATATATATATTTGGAATATTTTTATGTATATATAAATAAATATTTAGCCAACTTGAGAAACTAAACAGCTAAGATAAGGAGAGCCATTGCTACTGCAAACGTTTATCCCAATCCATTAAAGTTCATAATAACACTGATGGTATATATGATAGAATAAAAAGCAGCTAAACAATGAATGAGGTGGTGTTCATAGTCAAAGTAAATACGATTTCTACGCCTATTTGGTAAGAATTAATCCGCATTTATAATCCAGTAAATTTCGTGGTTGCGCTAATGAAGAGCCCATGCAAATTAACGTTGCACAAAACAGCAAACTCAAAAGCTTGGCACACAATACTAAAAATGAAACATTGAGGTCAATGACAAATCTTACCCAGAATTCACAGCTCGCTAATATAGACGAGTCTATTTTTCAGATGGCGGGGAGGAAACGACTGACTGACTGGCTGGCTGGCTGACTCTTTTGGTATATAAAGACAGCCTTTATATTAAAAATTTTCAGTTTTGATTCGCAGACAACTTCCGATTCTATTATGAAAAGTAAAAAATGCTCGCTCGAAGAGATTCAATAATGGTTTCTTATATAGCTACGGAGTATAATCTTTACATTGTTTCTTCCCTACCCTACCACCACTTTATTTTTAGAGAGATATGAAAGGTTGTCAAGTCGCATCTCTACCACCAACGTGGTTGTTCGCTGCTCTGTTAGAAATAGCAACCAAATTCCAGTCAAACCACATCTGATTATATAAAAAATATAATTAAAAAAAAATAGAAGTCCATAACTGGATAATGTAGTTTTGAAATCAATGTCTGAAACTATATTACATAATGTCGTACTATATGTCCTATGAAGACAGGACGGTCGTGGATAGGAGAACGTTGCGTATCTCCAGATTCTCAAGTGTTTAAACTATCACCGTAACTTTTTCCACGAGAAAATCTAAAACCTCTACGACTAACCAGAGACACATTTTATCCGCACAGGTGTGGATGTAAAAGGCAAGAAGCTTGCTTCCCAACCATCTTGGGCAAGTGTAATTCTACTACAGCCTCGAGTCGGCCAAAGCCTTGTGTGTAGATTTGGTAAACGTCGTATACGTATGTGCACGTGCTTGTGTTGTGTTTGTCCCCTCCCCACCACCACCGCTTGTCAATTGGTGTTGGCTTGTTTGTGTCCCTGTAAATTAACGGTTCAGCAAAAGTAACCGATAGAATAATGGACTTTAAAAACAAGTACTGGGGTAGATCTTATTCGATTAAAACCTTCAAGGTGGTGCCCCAGCAAGGCTGCAGTCCAATGATTAGGAACAAGTAAAAGATGTAGTCGCTATTTACAGTAAATGGATCTCCGTTGGTTCCCACGATGTCTATTCCGTTGTTCGATCGAATGAATTAGTGTGTACGTGGCTGAGCATTGCCACAGATACGTATACCATTAACGTAGTTCTTGGACTGAATCAACGCGACTGTGCAAAGCAGCAAACTTTGTATCCACCCGACCGGCTTTCACGAAGTTTCCATCTACCCATTTTCACGTGGATCAACCCTGAAGCTACCCTAGCAGACACTTTAACCAAGAGCCACACAATAAGCTTGAAATGAGGTTCTGATACATTCGTGTTTTCCTGCAGAGAGCATTCGGAATCGAGATCAGTTAATTTTAAACCTATTTGTTGTTAAAGTCCCAAGTCGGTCCTAATCGAGAAGACCTGTCTCATGGAATGCGTCCCTATTTTTAAGCAGGTAAGAGGTGTGATTTGAAGGAAATCTGGCTACTATTTCTAGCGAATGGATGTATAGCGATCGCATATAGGCTCCCATCGTTCTTTGTATATGAACCTTTGCCAGAAGCATACACGTGTGTGTTGGGCAGTTGGAAAGCACGACTGGCCGAGAGGTCAGCAATTTGCATTGAACCAACCAGTGTTATTAACGGTCCAATTATGGTAGGGAGAGGGAGCGGAATTTGAATAATTTTCTACTTATTTTGTTCTGCTAGTGTCAATAACCCTGTTGTGCAACTAAAGAACTGAATTGTGTGTGTGTTTTTAACGATTTTTAGTATGTAGGATCCATTGATGCAATAATCAGTCCTTAGATAAAGTCAGGGATTCGAGAAGAAATTGTAGAGACGGTGCTAAATGCTAAAACACATTTATTCTAAGTTCGAAGCTCTGCAATTTCTAACAAAGACACATAGCCACAAATTTAGAGAGAAGGAGAGTGTTTGGTAATTAAATCGACACCGGATTCCATTAGTACTTTATTTCATCCACAAGGATCAAAAGATTTCAGCAAGATTTAAACTCAGAAAGTAAAGACTCAACTAATATAATGTAAATATAAAGGCAAATATCTAAAGCCGAAATAGAGTCAGTAAAAACTGAATCCTGAGCATAACCATTTAATATATGTGGAAAGGAACGAAAGACAAAATTGGCTCCAGAGAGATGTAAAGTCAGAAAGTCAAAGGATGGTTTCTGATTATCGAATTAGGCACAAAGCCAGAAATTTGGCGGGAAGGAGATAGCAGATTTTATCGACCCCTGAAGGATAAAAAGTAAAGTCAACCTAGGCGGAATTTGAACTCAAACGTAAAGAGCTGGAAGAAGTGTCGCTAAGAATTTTGACCAACACACAAACAATTCTGAAGGTCTGCTACCTTGGTTTCTGATTTAGGCACGATGTCAGTAATATTTAGAGGAGTGGGTTGATACCATCAAACCCCAGCAATTTTGAGGAGGTGGGGTTAAGTAAATCCATTGATCCTAATCCTAAATCGGGGTGGGGTGGTGAGGAAATAGCTAATTATACTGACATAAAAACTTAACTGATACTTTATTTTATCAAGCCTGGGTGTTGGGGTGAAAAGCAAAGCTGACCTAGGCAGGATTTGATTTCAGAACATATCGCTTTTGATTAGATACAAGGCTAAATTTAAAAGAGATGAATAATAAATGATACCCTAAGAAATAGCCAAAACTGGTTTTATAAATGTTGGAAAGAAGTTTGGGCATGAGCCCAAAACAAATCATATTAACAAATTGTTATATGACACTAATATTTCTGCCAAATCACTATCAAAACAGTAATAATGATTTCTTTCATCAACCAAAAATTGGAGTTGAGGTGGAAGGCATGATTAATTGATTAAATTGACAGTGATACTTCAATGAAAAATAATAATAATCCTTTCTACTAAGGGCACAAATCCTGAAATTACATCGACCCCCATACTAAACTGGTACTTATTTTATCGATCCTGAAAAGATGAGAGGCAAAGTCAACCTCAGTGGAATTTGATCCAAAATGCCACTAACCATTCTATCCAGCTAGCTAACAATTCTGCCAACTTGCCACCTTAATAATAATAATAATAATAATCCTTTCTAAGCGCAAGGCCTGAAATTTGGGAGGCTGGTGCTAGTGAATTATATCAACACTAGTCTCCAACTGATATCTATTATATTGACCTCAGAAAGACAAAAGTGACCTCAGTGGAATTTGAACTGAGGATGTAATGGAATGGAACAAATAGTGTCAAACATTTTGTCTAACACTTAACTGCCCTAATACTGGTGTCACATTGACGCACGAAGCCAAAAGTTTGTTGGAAGAGATTAATTAACCAATCTCCTCTCCTGCAAAATTAAACCAACCCCTGTACTTGACTGGTAATTTATTTTATCAACCTCTGAAGGGTGAAAAAGTAGACTTGATCTCAATGGTATTAGAAGTTAAAATCTAAAGGGACATAACCAAATAGTGCAACCATTTAAACTACCCCCATAATTTGCCAATTATAAGCTAAAATTAAAAGGAATCAAAAAGAAAATGCTGACAGACAAAAAATTTCCTCTCGAATTTAGCCTTGAATTTGATACTATGGAGCCTTCTCCGTTCTATTTATAATTTTCTATTTACAGTTTTATAATAGTAAGATGCACATGATATAGGCTACAGACACAGCTACTTTTGTGTGTTTTTATTGTTACCTCTAAAAACACACAGTAACTAGCGATATCTTGTACATCAGGTGTGAATGAGTACAAAAAGATTCAAACCAGAAGCCAAATATCAGTGTACAAACTGTTATCAAAAGCCCTACAAAGATTAAAAAAATAAACAGTAATAACTTACTGCATTCTGTTAACAAAGAAGCAAGATTAAGGTGTCATATTAAATTATCCATCTGACAACATGATAATCATGCAGAGCTCCACACACAGAGTATAGAGGGTGAGGTGTAACGGAAGATAAAATTCATCCCCAGTCACATGTTCTAACTCAACTGGAGGTATTATGTTGTTAAACAACTTAAATCGACTCTAATTAGGTATTTTCATGGAATATCCGATAACTGCTGGAAGTAATAACTAATTCCTCCTCAAATCACACCCTACTTTACAATAAAAAAAAAAAAAAGAGTATGTAGCGTATCTGATAACGGGATGCAATTTGAAATAAATGATATCTAAAAATGGTAGGAGAGTGATATCTAGAACACCTTTGATCATATCACCACTTGGTCAGGGCTGACCTGTTAAACAACAGTTCATATATTTGTTTGAAGAAATACAATGTAATACAGGATATTAGACTATTTAGTGGGTCTAGCATACTGGATATAGATATTGTCATTCAATCTTGTTTGGACAGAGAGGAATCTCGATAGCAGTAACATTGCATTTTCATAAAGTGCCTTGCATCAAGCACAATATGGAGTGCAATATGTTGTTGTTAAATCAGAAACCGCTCCACCTCCAGAGTTTGAACCAGTTTAACCCAATGACTGTAATTGTAGACTTTGCATATTATTTACCACAGAACAGGTTATTGTCAGCTGACAAGCTTAAATTGTGTGATACACACATATACAGTGCTATTCAATTAATTTTTGGCAGAAAATCAGATTACTGCAGTCATTAAAAATATTTTTTTTTTATTTTACTTGGTTGGAAACTTGAAAATGTGAAAACCACAAATATACGAAAAGTATTAGCCTTTTGTTACTAAACTATTTTATATACAAGTCTTTTTCCTATGTAAAAGCAATAGATTTGTTCAGAGTTATACACACTTTGTTGTGACTTTCCTAATTTTGACCCAGCATCACCCCAATGTCTACAAATGTAAAACCCTTCAAAGAAACAAGGGCCCTTTAATTCAATGAAGTTGGAATTTACCCAGTATCTCTAAGTTTGATAAAAAAAAAAAAAAGGAAATGGAATCAGGTATCCAATTATTAATCACAAACACACGCTCTCTTAATATTAGATGTTAGTGTTTAAAAAGAAATATGCACTTATGATTCTGAGTTCAAATCACCTGAGTCATTCATATTCAATACATCATAATGTAAGGGTTGATATAGTTGATAAATGATGCACTAACAATACACTGTAGTTGACTCACACCTAATTTACAAACGCAATATATATATAGTTTAAAAATAAATTTTCTACTTAGTCACAGAGAATAGTAGTAACTCCCAGCGTTACAAAGCTGCAATTTGACTCCCCCCCCTCTTTTAGAAATTATTTTACTCCATTTACAACCCAAACAATCTTGAAAACATGTGAACAACCCAGCATTCTGCTTACATCTTCCAAAGAAACCAAAAGCATACCTTACCAAATGTTTTGTTAGAAAAAAAGGAAACTCCTAACAATATAGATTTAGGATGAAATGACACCTTATAAAACTGGGGGATAACTGGAAAAAATGTTGTGAAATGATGGGCCCCACTCTAAGTACAAGGGGTATGTTGTTGCAACAATGTTGTGGGTTTAAGTTGACTATTGAAACAATTTTGGAAATATAAGTGGGAGGTTAAAAAAAAAAATCAGAGATTTATATGCTCTTATTTTCATTTTTAATCATAATGTTTATAAAAAAATATATAAATTGAAAAAATGAAAAACTCAAAATATAAAAGTTGAAAAATACGCCAATATAATATTAAAAAAATATATAAAAATTTTTCAAAAAAAAAAAAGAATTCAGTCAACACTGTGATGGGATTTGATGAAAGAAAAACATTTAAAATAATTTTTCTTTTTTTTTAGAATAACAAGATATGAAAATTTAAAAAAAAAATTACAGTATAAAACAATATACTTTCATGTTACAATAGCGGAAAATAAAAAAAATAATAATTGAAGATCAGATACCATTTTGGCATCATAAAAAAAAAAAATATATATATATAAATTGTGATATAGAAAAACAAAACATGAAGAGAAAACAAGCAAATGCAAGGAGGAGTCATCAAAACATCATTTCAATTTAAAACAGAATCATTGATAGTTGATAAGAAATTAAGGCAGCCAGGAAATTGAGCCTTTTAACAACTTTCATTGCAGATTAAATATGTTTTTTCTTTTTTTTTTTTCTTTTTGTAAATTATGGAATTTAAAATAATCAAATTACATGTAATAATTACATAATGATAGCCATAATAAAATATTCATACTTACCAATGAAATACGAAAAGAAAATGTGTATATATGTGTGTGTGTGTGTGTGGTGATAGCCTTGTTATTCGTATATATAGTAAGTTTTGTTGCTGTAATAGACATTTAACTATAATTTGATATTTCCCTGGTCCCAAATGGGTTAAGAGAGAGGGACTTCTAGATGCTGCAGATGTCTTCACAGAGAAATGACTAACATCAACCAACTTATCTACTTCGGTGTTAAACATAAGTGATTGTTTTTGTCTATATAGTACTAAAAGCTAACAGTTAAGAGACTATCACCTAAGAAGTTCATTCCTTTCACATTCTCTTAGTCTAACACACTTGTTAAGACAATCACATTGAAATGGGGAAGTTATTACTTGGGTGTTCCCTACCGCGATAGCATCATCTGTTGAATATTTTATCCACAACTTACACCCAAAACACAACAGTTATTTCCCCTTAGAAGTGTTTCAAACAGTTTCAATATTAACTCTAGAAACAATCAAAACACAGGCAATTTACATAGTCTTACCATTTTGCAATATGCATAATCAAGATAACAACAATATTTTGGAAATGAGCAAACAAGAATGCAACACTGCAATTAGTGGATGCACAGTTCGTGTTGTAGCATTCCAGGCATTCACTATAGGCTAATTAATTCAGTGTGTTGAAAGTACTGGCTATAATAATTGCCAAGTAACTCGAAACTAAATCTGAGTATCATGAATTGCATTGACGTCCAATGAAACTAAATGACAAATCTTGTGACAATAATTACATAATAGAATGAATTGCTAATTAGTAATGATGAGAAAGGGATTTGTCTAGAATGGAACCCAAAGCTCAGTGAATACAGAGTGGGCCAAAAGTCACGCACGAAATAATGATGAATACACGATGAATATGTACATGATGAACAAAATGAATAATAATAATAATGGTTTCAAAATTTTGCCACAAGGGCAACAATTTTTGGAGAGGGGTTGAGTCAATTACATCGACCCCCCACTTAACTGGTACTTATTTTAATGACCCCGAAAAGATGAAAGGCAAAGTGAACCCCAGTGGAATTTGAACTCAGAACGTAGGGACGGGCGAAATAACGCTAAGCTTTTCGTCCATCGTGTTAGCTCACCACCTTATAATTATCACCATTATTATAATGATAACAAGAGTACTCAGAGAGTGGAAACCTCCGCCAAAGCAACACCAACATCCTCCCAACAATTAACCGGAGATGGTTTTTTAAATGAGAATATCAAAAACGAACACGACAGCTCTCACAAACGAGAATACTAAAAATGAACCCGACCGCTCTCAAAAATTAAGTACAATAATAATAATCCACAATCCTTGTCTGGATCGATCTAAAAATCTAATTACTTCGTGTTAGTCACGAGGCCAAACATCCCTGAAAGTTTCATCCGAACCCATCCAGCGGTTCTTGAGATATTTTGTCCACGGACAAACAAACAAGCGCAACTGAAACAATACCTCTAAGGCGGAGGTAATAATGGTTTCAAATTTTAGCACAAGACCAGCTATTCAGGAGGAAAGGCTAAGTCAATTACATCGATTCTCCAATGCTCAGCTGGTACTTACTTTATCGACCCTGAAAGGATGAAAGGCAAAGTCGACCTAGGTGGAATCTGAACTTAAAATACAAAGACGGACGAAATGCCGATAACGATTCTGCCAGCTCGCCGCCTTCATCATAATAATAATAATAGTTTCAAATTTTGGCACATCGACAATAATTTCAGAGCAGGGGTTAAGTCGATTACATCGACCCCAGTGCATAACTGGTACCTATTTTATCGACCCCGTAAAGGATGAAAAGCGAGGTCGACACTGACAGCATTTGAACTCAGAACTTAAAGAGCAACGGTTCTCCAAGCTTGCCGTCTTAATAATAATATGTCTACAAAGTCAGAAAACAGCACAGCTCCCATGACTTTCGGAAACATTTTTTCACGCTAAGAGTTGCTGAAGTATGGAACAAACTGCCGGCATCAGTTGTTAGTTGTCAGAGCACTGCATCCTTCAAAACTTCCATGCTTCCTGAGATTCTCCCCCTCATACACACGCAAGCAGGTATCTGACTCGTACACTGTTCATTACTGCATATGCTTTATACGCACTTTTCATAAGTTGCGGTGTACCTGAGCACTGTATACAATAATTTCATTATTATATATTATTATCATTATTATTATAAACTAGTCAAATGTTTTGGTGCGTGACTTTTGAACCACCTTATACGTATTTCTTTACTACCCACAAGGGGCTAAACACAGAGGGTACGAACAAAGACAGACAAACGGATTAAGTGGATTACATCGACCCCAGTGCGTAACTGGTACTTAATTTATCGACCCCGAAAAAGGAAGAAATGCAAAGTCGGCGGAATTTGAACCCAGAACCTAACAGCAGACGAAATATAGCAAAGCATTTCGCCCGGCATGCTAACGTTTCTGCCAGCTCGCCACCTTATACGACAGACACGAAAACTGTTGAATGAAATATGAATATTTCAGATACAGGTCTTTAGAACTTCTGAAAGTGATAGACTGAGATCAAAAGTATTTATTTTATATACTGGATAAAAAGTGGCACAGCTGTTATTCACTAAAGCTGTACTAAAGTTACTATAGATTAAGATCTAATGTTATTTATGTTTCCGTGATAACTTGTGAAAACTGAAAGGGTGAAATAAGTCTTTAAGAGCTTGAAGTCTTTTAACGTCTGTATGGTCGTAATGTAATTAAAAACACTAGAATCTATTATTATTGTTGTAAATGATTAAGTAAATAGCATCTAAAAATCAGACTTGCTCGTGGAAATAGAAAATCAGCATCTATGAAAAGAAAAGGCTGCAAAAATAAAGACATTGTGACTAACAGTTCAAAAAATAATCAATTATATTGATTTCTAAAACATGAAAGTAGTTTATTCAGGGAGGCAACTCCTTTAGTTTAAAAAAAAAAAAGGGTTGTAGATTTTAGTATGCTTCTGACGTTTCTGATTTTTAATTAAGAGAGACAAGCTTTATATATTTTTATAGAAAACTTAATAGCAGTGATTTTATCTAATGTAATTCTGATTGTATTTTATGTTTAAGACTGCTACATGCTTGATATGCAAAATTCACTGACTACACTTCGTGCTTTCACTACAACACTAACAGAAATATTCGTTAGAGGAGTGTAATAACCTTCTTTGCAATGTGAAAAGAAGAAATCATGAAAAATATATTACTGCAATAATTTTCTTCAATATCATCACCATAACATAATATTTTTTTTAAAAAGCAGCTTCGGACTGGCGTGTTGTTTATTAAAATAGCAACTTCCCACCTATAGGTTATAATTATTCTGAAATCAATTTGCCTGTTACGTCTCTATACCAACTTAGTCGTCTCCCCTACATATATTGGCCGTTATCTTTGATGTTCAGAAACTTAAAACTCGCTTCACTTCCCTTCACAGTTGACTTTACATGTACAATGAATCACATTCAACTCATTTTACAATTGTTGTAGATCCTCTCCATTCACAGTATATGACCCATTTATTTCTGTACATGAAAGGCAGACAGACTCATAGCTATATTCAACCCCTGCCATACACATTTTTACACCCCAACCTCACATTTTATGCACAAGATTCACCCTACAAACTCTCTGCAATGAAGTTATATTTCATCAAAATGCAGATAGTGTCTATCTCAGAATATTAAACTATAAAGGGGCTAGCTAAAACCATCACACTCCTAAATTGCCAAGCTTAACATTTCTATAACAACACAGAGTGATCCAATCCACCATACACAATAATCACATAATGGGTCTCTTCTTCAAGCGAGAAGATATGTTAGTCTTGAGTGTAATAAGCCACATAGAGGATTAATACCTCCTCCCCGCACACTCAGGTTGATACAAACGAATATTTGAAGATTTGAATAATTTCATATTCCCATCTTGGATTTATCAACCATAGTTATATGTAAGTTTGTGTGTGCATGGAGAAATATAGAAGAGTTGATTATTAGCTGATATTGGAAATATAGTTAAATCGATAATTGGTTTTCTGTGACAAACTATAAGGTTGTTGGAGAAAGAGTGGTTGATTGATTTTGTTGATGTGACAATTAATAATGATAGATTATAAAATATATATAAAAAATTCAATGTTAAAATTATGCTAATTATGATGAACTCTGCATAACTTATTGTGCTCCAATTCTTACGTCAAAAGTTTATTTTTCGAAATCAGTGTCTCTCCACAAAAGAAAGATTGCTGTATTTTAAGCTGTACCAATTGAGTTTATGTGTGAATGAGGGGGAGAGAGAGTTTAGACTAGGAAGATGAATTCTGATATCAATCAATATATGATAAATTCATCCTTTACCTATCCTGTGCATCGTATGTGATACAGTGGACATTATATATATCGCTGGCATTCATGCATTGTATATGATACACATTCTCAATATATTTTGACCAGTAGAGTTAACTTGGAACTTATGAAAGGAAAGCACTGTATTACTCAGAATGTATGAAACAAAGGGCTAACTAAAAGTCTGAAAAACAAGGACAGACGTTTACAACAGGCAAAGGGTCAAAGTATTCTCAACTCAAAATAAGAAAGCGTGTTAAACATTTTTAACTGACTGCCTATTTAATTGAATAATAAAGTAGTAATTATCTTCCCTATTTATTCTTTTACTTGTTTCAGTTGCTTGACTGTGGCCATGCTGGAGCACTGTCTCATAGAGTTTTAGTCAAAGAAATCGACCCCAGAACTTTGTAAGCTGAGTACTTATTCTATTGGTGTCTTTTGGAAAACTGCTAAGTTATGAGAACGTAAACATACTAACATTGGTTGTCAAGCAGTGGCGGGGGGGGGGGTCACAAACACGTGTGTGTGTAGTAAATCCAAAAAGAACAAAAAAAAAACCCCAACAACACGAGGACATAGTACATGTAATGTATTAGCAGACGCTCAGGAAAGGAAAGAAAGATGGTTTAATGTTTCAAGCAGATGCTCTTCTTCGGAAATAGAGGGAAGTCCAATAGAAGGGAAGACGGAGGAAGAAAATCGCCAATGATTCACATGTGGTTACATTTTGAAATGACCGGAAGGGAATGGGTGAAGAAAAAGTGCTAAGACAGGAGAGTGTAAGAGAAGGAGGTATGCGTGTGTATGTGTGCGCATATGTTTGGTTTTGGCTGTTTATATGTGTATGTGTGAGTGAACTTACTGTTGTAGGAAGAATTTGGCAGTAGGAGTGGCTGTCTTTTGTGTAGTGTGTTTCTTTACATGTCCATAGGGGAATGGTCAGTACAAAGGTGTTTGACTGGCAGTTTGAAGTATATGTGTGAGGTTGTGTCTGTGGAGTATATGTGCATTCCTGTGTCTGTGTGTGTGCATATATATATATATATATATATATACACACACACACTCACAAGGGGCTTCTTTCAGTTTCCACCTACCCAATCCACTCACAAGGCTTTTGTTGGGACAAGGCTATAGGTGACACTTGCCCAAGGTGCCACACAGTGGGACTGATCCTGGAACCTTGTAGTTGTGAAGCAAGCTTCTTATCACACAGCCATGCCTGCACCTATTTCTATAGGTTAATCCCTAACAATAACTAATCGTCGACAAAATGTTAAAAATTAGGTTGTTTTACATTCTTCAATACAGAAACAAAAATGAATGCATGGTTTTTGAAAGAAAATTATGCTCAAAGGGAAAATTATGAAACAAAAAAGCACTAGCCAAAATAATTTAGCAGGAATTTATTATTGTAAAGGTTACAAAAGTGCAATTCTGTAAACAATAATTAGAATATTTGCTATATGGAAAGAGAGTAGGGGCAGAGTTAGGGTGAGAAATAGACAGACAGTGGAGTGAAGACAAGGCTGTGGGGGTAGATATTGCTATCCTAAAAGCCTTTTTGGCAGTGATAATAAATAGAATGAAATTCCACACAAGTATGATTTACAAACAAAGGTTAGCTAATTTTCATTCCAAACTTCTTTATTATTATTATTATTATTATTATTATTATTATTATTTCATAAAGTGAAAGCTATGTATAAAAAAAAACCCCTACTTTTTCAAATAGTTTTATTTTCAAAGATGATGATGATCATGGTATAAGAACAAGTAGCTTGTCCCCTTAGTCACAGTGGGTGATGTGGGAGGTGACTATTGTGTTAATTCATCAGGCATACAGATAAAAGAAAGGATAAGGTTGGATGAGGGGGGGGGGGCTGTCAGTTACAGTAGTTCAGACTGACCTAGATAGCTATCTAACAGCAGATGATATTATGATTCACCCAAATGTTTTAATGACATTTTATTTCTGGTGACACAACAAATCATGTGCCTGTAATATAATAACATGGTAAGTTCAAAACCACAAACTACCTGTACATCAATTCCACAAGCTCAGCACGGTTTGTAATCAGATGCTAAGTGGAAACACTACCCAGGCTGTTAAGTATTGTAACCGAGAGGTTGATGAGGTGAAATGAAAAATAATAGGTCATATTTTTGATCCCTACATATTTCTAGGCACATCGAATTCATTCCGCTTTCCTTCGAAAAACGGGGGCAATCGATCGACATAGCACAAGTAATACTAAACTGCTTTCCCTCAAAAGTACATGTGTAAACACCCAAATTTGGAAAAGTTTTAAGGTAGTCGGAACAATTGTGAGAGGTTACATGGAAAATACATTCACATATAAATGTATATGTATGTAAAGACATGCATACACACACATATATAAATATCTACAATCATATAAATGTATACACATATATATAATCTCCATTCACATACATACGCACACATAAATATTTAACTATACACACAGGCCAACACCAGTTGTCATGTAGTGGTAGGGAGGGGGGAGCGAACACTGACAACTTGGGCAAGTGTCTTCTATAGCCCCAGGCCAGCCAAAACCATGTGAGCAGATCTGGTAAACAATAAAGGAAAAAAGTCATATAGATGTGTACATCTGCACTCACTTCTACATTTTATATGCAGTTTCTTTTTGTCAGTTCTCCTGTAAGCAAAATCCCTTGCTTACCTTTCTCCTTCAAAGTCATGTGAAATAAGAAATCCTTTGCTCACAAAACAAGGGAATATTAGTGACAGTAAAAGCACCCTTGTGCAAAACTATGCCTCAATAGCATATTCGTTTCTATCATGCTAGCATGGAAAAAAAGGGACATAAAGGGAATTTGTGCATGTATAGCTTATATGTGTATACATATTAACACAACTGAACCCATTTGTTCACACACATTTTCCATGCTAGCATGTTTGTGCAGAGAGAGATTTGAAGCATAATTTTATGGCTTGATGCTTTTTCTGATGCCATCTTATAGCCATTTTCCAAGTAAGGAATTTCTGTATTTGTAGGAAGTGCATCCAGCTGTAGAAACTCTGCCAGATCAGATCGGAGCCTGGTGCAGCCATCTGGTTCACCAGTCCTCAGCCAAATCGTCCAACTCATGCTAGTATGAAAAGCGGACGTTAAATGATGATAACGATGGTGAAAATACAGCATGGGTGATCATATTGTGAACAGGTTGTATGAACATCGCCATTTCATTCAAGTAGGGACAAATGTGAAATAAGGACAATGGAGCATATGTGTACCCTTCTCACACAATATATTCAACAGGCTTCCAGCTTCAGTGAACCTAACTCCCACATTAGGCTTTGGTCGGCCAGTACAGTAGAACTGAAACCAAAGCCATATTTTTTTTTAATTACTTGTTTCAGTCATTTGACTGCGATCATCGACCCCAGGACTTATTCTTTGTAAGCCTAGTACTTATTCGATCGGTCTCTTTTTGCCGAACCGCTAAGTGACAGGGACGTAAACACACCAGCATCGGTTGTCAAGCAATGCTAGAGGGACAAACGCAAACACACAAACACATACAAATACATATATATATATATATGACAGGCTTCTTTCAGTTTCCGTCTACCAAATCCACTCACAAGGCATTGGTCGGCCCGGGGCCATAGCAGAAGACACTTGCCCAAGATGCCACACAGTGGGACTGAACCCGGAACCATGTGGTTGGTTAGCAAGCTACTTACCACACAGCCACTCCTGCACCTATGCTTATAAGGCCCGCACCTGTATATAGAGACACACATATGTGAATTATAACTCATAGTCTTGTTACTCTACTGATTTGGCCTGATACAGTATTATGAGTAACTAAACATTTTCTAATCACCTTTGATAAGAAAATATTTAAAACCACACAATGATATTGTTTCATTAACTGAAGGTCACTTTATTATATTTAGTTAAATGCTAATCTGAACTTCTTGCAAATGGAGTTGCCTGATATAAATTTTTCTTTCTTTATCTTTTTAAATAAAAGCTATTTAGAAAAAACTGTGTCACAAGATAAATTAACTTTAGTCATATCTTATCTGCCTATTTTTTTAAAATCTTAATTTCGCGAAGTAAATTTTTTATATATTTTTTTATTTTCATTTATAGCCATGACAGAGCATGGGTAACATGCTTTGGAGCACTTAATTACATATCTGATTTCAAACTTTGCTAACTGAATTCATAAAGTAGCACTAGTCACGTTAGAGACGTGGCCTTATTAAATTAGATGACTTATTCTTAAAAATTATGTCACCTGAAAAATTAAAACAGCAATTAAACAAAATAATAAGATTTTAAATTGCCAAAATGAATAATAATAATAAAATTGTGAAAACAATAAGTAATATTCTAAAAACGGTAAAGTTACTCATATACATTTGTAATTAATTTTAGCGAGAAACATGACAAATGAAAATAGAAAGAGTTCTCTCCCTTAAGTCACTTGTGCTGCTGTTGAAATTTGTTAGCCGTATCAAGATATAAAATTTATTTTTTTCGTTACTTTACAGTAAGCTTACACTAGCCATTTTGTATTATACTGTTCGGTTTTCCTATCCCTTTCTTAAAATCAGAGTTTAGTTATTTTAAGTAAATATAATCCCACCGACTAAAACTAATAATAGACCAGCGCCTCCTACTTGAGAGAAAGAACACCTCATCATATAACAATTGTCTTTTTTATTTTTATACGATTTTGTCCCAAACAGGGCTTGAGACTACGGTAGCATAAAGGGATTGCAAAAAATGTAAAAGAAGGAAACCACAAATTCAAAAGCTGTCGAGTGAAAGCTTAAAGGACTGAATAACATAGTCCAAAAGGAAAACATAGGGATATTTAGGAGTTCTAGAGAACAACCATTCGAAGAAAGAAAGCTATTAGAATAAAAGGACTGATGACTAACAGAGAAGAGAAGTTGATACGTTGAAAGATCTTGACAGAAGGTACTTACTTTGGTTTAAATTATAACATTCAGTTCACCAAGCCCAGGTTACAAGAGAGGTTAAAACAAAAGTTTGTGTAGTCGAAAGAGAGCATCTTCTCATTAAAAGTGCTAAATTTTTTTTTTCCTTTTATCTATTTATTTTACTGATTTCACTCATCATCAGACTGGGCCATGTTGGAGCAAACTGCCATGGTAAGCTGGCAGAACCGTTAGCACGCCAGGCAAAGTGCTTAGCAGTATTTCGTCAATCTGTATGTTCTTAGTTCAAATTCCACCAAGATCAACTTTTGCCTTTCGTCCTTTCGGGGTCGATAAAATAAGTACCAGTTAAGCACATGGGTCAAGGGAAAGCAACTGCACCCCCACCCCCAAAATTTCAGGCCTTACGCCTATAGTAAGTAGAAAGGATTATACCGATTCCAGTACTCAACAGGTACTTTTTCCATCAACCTAGGAAGGACAAACGGTAAATTTCGACCTAACCAAGATTTGAACTCGGAATGTATTCTGTAAGACTGTCTTACTGATTCCACCATTCATTACCCATTATAAACTAACTCAAGATAATTGGCAAAATATCTTTGATCATAAGCATGATCAAGGTTACTTTAAGGTTGAATAAGGACAGAACACTACAACTCACATCAAAGTTGGGATGATAAGCTACTGGCATTGACTAAGACACACAAGTCTTCCTTCTTCACATTATCTGACTGACAGTAGGTTGCACTAGTGTTTCAAACACTAAAAGGTTAGCAAAGACACATAACTGTAAAAACAATTAGTACGCCCCCATTCACCCTCATTCAACCTATCCCATTATTTTAAAAGTACTCCATAGCCTTTGGCCACTCCTTAATATGTGCACACTTTCCTTTGTAATAAAATAGCAATTCTTTGGTTAGTGCATTTTTTATCTTTTACTCGTGTCATGCTGGGGCATGCCCTTGAAGGGTTTTCAGTTGAATAGATCAACTGCAGTGCTTTGTTTGTTTTTTTAAGACTGTAGCTTATTCATTTGGTCTCTTTTGCTGAACTGCTTAGACACAGAGACGTAAACAAACCAACAGCAGTTGTCAAGTGGTGGGGAGGAGCAAACACAGGCACGCGTACACACGTACACAAACAGGCTTCCACACAGTTTCTGTCTATCAAATTCACTCACACTACATTTGTTAGTAGAAAACACTTGTCTAAGGTGCTGCACAGAGGGACTGAACCTGAAATCATATGGTTGCAAAGTAAGTTTTTTAAACACATGGCTATGTCTGCATAGTGAGACTGAACCAGAAACCAGCTGGTTGCAAAGCAAGCTGCTTAAACACACAGCCATGTCTGCACCTAGCCATGCCATCATGAAATAGAGACATATCTCAAATAGTAATTAACAATAATAGGCATTGATATGTTTCCACTCAGTCCTGATCCAGCAAGCTTAGAAACAAGAACGTTCCTGTTTATGACCATCCCAGCTTTTATTCAGATATAGCGCGTATCCAAGACTACGTTATCCAATGTGTTTTTCCTTTAAAGTAGTATACAAAATTTGCTAAACAACCATGTAGAGGTTTCCTTGTTAGTTCTTAGCACTGAGACAAGCTGCTGTGGCAAACTATGCATGATAAATAAAGACATAGTTAAAACCACTTACTATTAAAGACACCATACTGAAGTGCTGAAGGAACATTGGCAGCTATTCTTAGTTATAAACAAAAAAAAATAAAAGAAAAGGAGAAAAAGAACTTTGCTTAATGCAAATAAACCTGTTGCTAGTCAACAGCTTAATAATTTATTCAAGCAAGCTTTTTCATTTAATGAAAACAGCCTGTAGTTAGTAGCTAGTTTTATCAAAAATGTAATTGAAATAAAAGATAGTCAGTACACAAGAAAGAATTTTGCATCAAGACACAACAGGAATGGCAAAAGTGTTATTACATCCTGTTGATCTTCTGAAGTGTAAAGGAAACTAGATACAAAACCATGTTCCGCTCAGACTTGATAGAGAGACAGACAGATAGAACGGGAGAGAGAAAGAAAGATGTTGAGGAGAAGTATGTGTATGTCATTAAACTATTTCTAACAGGAAAACCACTTGCTTTCTAAGAAAAATAAAACTGTGAAAAAATAACCCCACCGAATGAACAGACATACAAAATATATGTCTTTGGTGAAACTGTTGTATCTAAATACAACACAGCATGGCTGTGTGGTAAGAAGCTTACTTCCCAACCACATGGTTTCCGGGTTCAGTCCCACTGTGTGGCACCTTAGCACCAAATGTCTTCTACTATAGCCTCAGGCCAACCAAAGCCTTGTGAGTGGATTTGGTAGACGGAAATTAAAGAAGCCCATCATGTGTGTGTGTTATTGTGTTTGCCCCCCACTTCACCATTGCTTGACAACCAATGTTGGTGTGTTTACATCCCTGTAACTTAGCATTTTGGCAAAGACTGATAGAATAAGTACTAGGTTTACAAAGAATAAGTCCTGGAGGTCGATTTGCTCAACTAAAGGCAGTACTTCAGCATGGCTGCAGTCAAATGACTAAAACAAGTAAAAAAAAAATAAATAAATAAATAAAAATTGTTGTTTCAGTTAAGAATCTAGCTCCATTCCAATGAGAAATTTTGTGTTAAAATTTTTTAATTCAAAACTGTCTCTAAGGCAACTTCATGAAGGAATTGCTGGATATTGATGGATCACAGCACTAAACAAAACATATAGTATAAGCTCATGATATTTTAATATACAATGAAATTAATATCCGCTTGGAACTATTAGTTCTATTCTTGACTGAGAAACCCTGCTACTACAATTTGCATGAATAAGCCAAGTTGACAAAGTGAAAAATTTATCAGACAGAACAGGCAACATCAAGAACACATAGCATTACAAACTAGCAGACACAGCTACTCAGAACAGATTTTTCATTCACATTGTTTTTAACCCTTTGAAGACAGAGCCTCATTTGGAGTTTCAGCGCCAAGAAGACAGAGCCCTTTTCACATTGCTGTTGAGGGCATGCACTTATTTTTCAGAAAAAATTATAAAAAAACTAAGTAATTACTTTACATGTATATTTCTTTACTACCTACAAGGGGCTAAACACAGAGGGGACAAACAAGGACAGGCAAAGGGATTAAGTCGATTACATCGACCCCAGTGTGTAACTAGTATTTAATTTATCGACCCCGAAAAGATGAAAGGCAAAGTCGACCTCGGCAGAATTTGAACTCAGAATGTAATGACAGACGAAATACGGCTACGCATTTCGCCCAGCGTACTAACGTTTCTGCCAGCTTGCTGCAAAACTATATATATTCTTGCAGGAAATTGAAAGAACTTAGATAATCTTCTTCGCCATTCAACTTATAGATCAGCCTTGTCATCTCCTAAGGGTTAAATTAATCATGTATTATTTTCGAAATTATGATGAAGTGATCGTATACTTTATAATGGCATTGAAGAGTAGATGTGATAGGCAGATGTTCTGGTAGGCTAGAACATCAAACAGGTAGCATATTTGGGCCAGATATGGCCAGTTTAAATGCTAAAGGGTTAAACCAATTTTAATTCTGCTTTGATTTGCTTGTATTTAACAAGAAGCAATAATGAAATGTTAACTATGCAAAGTATAACTATTTGATAACTATGTTTAGAAAGCATTATTCAAGACTGATATTATTTAATGAATAAACATACTGTTCAAGTACTAATTTATTTTAATTAATCATTTCCAAATACAAAGCTATTATGGTTAGAAATACAAATATTTATCTTTAATCTAAACTAAGAGAAATTGCAATCAATTTGCAATCAAAGACATTTAGGCGCAGGAGTGGCTGTGTGGTAAGTAGCTTGCTTACCAACCACATGGTTCCGGGTTCAGTCCTACTGTGTGGCAACTTGGGCAAGTGTCTTATACTATAGCCTCAGGCCGACCAAAGCCTTGTGAGTGGATTTGATAGACGGAAACTGAAAGAAACCCATCATATATATGGATATATATATATATGTGTGTGTGTGTGTGTTTGTCCCCCCCAACATTGCTTGACAACCGATGCAGGTGTGTTTGCATCCCCGTATCTTAGTGGTTCGGCAAAAGAGACCGATAGAATAAGTACTAGGCTTATAAAAAATAAGTCCTGGGATCGATTTGCTCGACTAAAGGCGCTGCTCCAGCATAACCACAGTCAAATGACTGAAACAAGTAAAAGAGTAATGTTTTTATAATTTATAAAAGATTATCACGAATGCCCTGAATAGTAAATCAGTTGATTAACCCAAAATCTCTATTGCTGCAAATAAAGTTTATTAAAACCAAAAGCCTCTCCTCGCCTCCATCTGTCTATATAACCAAATGCTATTGATAACTAAAAGCTTCCTACTCAGCATTTCCCAGCTATCCATGTTAAACCTACTTTAACAAGATATGTTCCTACATATATAATTTTTCTTTCCAAGCACTAACACCCAATCTTAGATTCTTAACAATCAAGGGATATTTTCATTTTTATCCACAGCACAGGGTGTCATTTATTTTATCTAATTTTTGGGGTTTGTTTTATGCTCTGTGTTCAAAGGGATTGTACAGTGTTCCTTGTTTCAAAGCAACCCCACTCCCCTGGCGCTATTCTTCCCGTTTCTTGATGTTTATTGATTAGTTTGAACAGATAATCTTCTTTCACAAGTAAAACAGGCAGGTTGGCTTTGAAAAGAAGCAAACGTATATATAAGCCTTCATCACAAGTCAATTATATATTTCCTATACCTGTCAAGCTTGTATTAGACATGAAAAACTAGGATTAAAACATTTAAGCCCAAACTGGCATGGATCTTTTTATGCTCCTCATTAATACAGTAACCATAACTTCGCTATCATGCCTTCTTCCTAGAGAACTTCACTTCCTTCTTACTAAAGCTATTAGTCATATTCAAAGTTGCATCATTAAATGATAATCTTCTAGCTCCTCTCTCCTGCCTATTTTATGATCTGAATACACAAACAAACAATAGAACTGCTTGTTTATTTCTCTATGAACCCATTGAAGTTCTCAAGCTACAACAATCAACTCACTGTTGTCAGACATAAAATGTGTTTTGTACTCCCCTCTACATACACCACTCTGGAATATGAAGAGCAGCTGTATGCCAACAGGACTCTTTGAGTGTCAAGATTCAGTGATTCCCCCATGTTGACATTTACTACTCCCAACCTACTTTTACTATCTGCTTTTTACTTGTTTTTTTTTTTTTGTTTTTTTTCAAACTTTCTGTACTCATTACTCATTCCTTTTGTCAACGATAATTTTTTTTTTCCCCCCACTTTTTAAAGTGCATGCATCCATTCATATTCTGCTTGTATTAAATACACAGATACATGTACTCTTTTATCCTTCAGATTCCCAGTAATTAAAGGGAACCTTAGCTGAAAAACAAACATTCTGTAGTATTTGCATGATAGAATGAAAAATTATAATTATTTTCTAAATGTAATGAAAATCTGAACATCTGATTCAATCATAACAGAACGTTTTTTTTTTTATATTTATTTTTTAAAGTTGCTGAAAAAGAAGGAGTTGAGTTTTCAGGTCAAGTTAAATCTACCCTCAGTTAAGTTCAAGTATATGCAGTGCCTAAACTATTTGCTGGTTTGCAATGGTGCCAAAATAGCAGAATTAGTTCAAATTATGCAACAGAAGCAGCTCTATAATGAAATCATTATCAATACAACATAGTAAACATGTGTATATTTTATGAATGCCAGAAGCTGCAGTTTCTTATCCATGAAAAATCCTTTTCAAAGACATATTGTGTCAATAAAATACAATAAACTTTAGTTGGATGAAACAAAATCACGTCAGAAGCGATCACAAGAATGACAGATACAGTATTTCACTGTAGTTGCAGCTTATCAATGTGGCTTGCTTGTGACACTTCTGAAACAAAATTAATCTACTAGTCTTAAGTTTATGCAGATGAATTGGTTAATCTAATAAATATAAATTTTCAGAAACCTTTTAGCATTTCAAACATTAAAAATTCTTCCTGCAATTATCTTGTAATTGAAAGGAAGCTAATAAAAAAGAAACAAAACACTTTCATAATGGTTAGAATAACCTTTCTGAAATGATGTTTACTTGTAAATATTTTTTAATCTGTTGTTTTACTATTGAAGTCAACTCTTCAACAAAAGTTGATGAAGGTACATGGCCTAGTGGTTAGGGTGGTGACCATGTGATCATAAAGTTGTGAGTTCAGTTTCTGGACTGGGTGGTGCATTATGTGTTCTCTTGAACAAGAAACTGCATTTCACATTGCTCCAGTTCAGTGAGCTGAAACTGGGTACCAGCCAAGTGCTTGCCTCTCTCCTTGTCACATCTTCAAGGCTGAGAGGGTATCAAAGCCTAATCATGACTAGACAGACACTTCAAGCAATTAGTGACAACATGGTGCTAAGTCATACTTCCTTGCAAATGACAGTTATGCATGCTTTATGTTTTTGATACAAAATTATCTTCTTAATTGTAATGAAACTGTTTCAGTAACTCTGCCTAATATAATTTCAAAGCTAATTATTAACCCTTTTGTTACTGTATTTCTACTAAAATATAATGGCTTTATTTCAAATAATTTTTTAAATAATGAAGAATTTAGTAAAATAGCTTTGCCATTATCAAGCTGGTGCTTATAGCATAACATGAAATTTTGATGGAAAATTTAAATTAAGATCACTTCAAAACAGGAATTTGGTGTTATAGTACCAGGCAGATTGGTATCAAAAGGGTTAAATCTATTGAAATTTTTTTTAAATAACACAAACACATTTGTGCAACTTACCTTTCCAATCTTTCTTGCTCAAGATGCCGTTCTATCCGTTCACGCTCAAGACGTTCCCTTTCTAATCGTTCACGGTCCAGTTCACGCTCGTGCAGAATGTTGGCTTCTCTTATCAAACCTTCTTGATGTTGATTTAACATAAACTGTGGGTTCGAAACACCTGCAAACTTCTGCTGCTGTTGCCACAATACATCAAGCTGTGTATTGTTTAGGCCACTGTGTAACGGACTATATGAAGATATCAGAGGAAGTGGAGTATTTGGATATTGCAAAGCAGTCAAATGACTAGGATGTTGCGTCTGCTGCTGTTGCTGTGGAGCAATTGTGCTAAGTGGTGGTGCAGTGAGTCCGCGGGCTTCAATCTGGCCTAGGGCAGCTGCATGAGGTAGAGGTAAATGAGCTGGTGGTAGAGAACCCAAAGATTGAAGTTGGTGTGGTGGATAAGGAACTTGAGGTATTAATGTCCTCTGCAATTGATGGGTTGATAGCTGATTTGATGTAGGGAGAGATCCGTGCCCTGCAGGAATGGCTGTTGGTACATTAGGGTATGAAGAGCTGAGAGGTTTGTGGGGTGTAAGCATGCTCTGTACAGGGTTCTTACGCATGAGTTCTGGATCACGATATGGGTGAACAGGTTCGTGTTTATCTATAATTAATGGGCTTGCTGTAGGACTGAACTTATGATTTTTGATTTCCTCTACACGAGACCACTCAGACTTTGATATCTGTCTTTCTTCACTGTGGTCTGTAGTTGTATAATCCATTTTCTCTGATGCTACAGGTTTCTTAATTGAAGAGAACGATTTTTCATTTGGTATATCAGCAGATTTGCAAACAATAGGACTAATGTTCTTAACAGAGACAGATTCTGCTTCACTTTTAGCAGTAGAAGAACAGGAAGATTGTGGGAGATCATTTCCATTCTGGGATAATTTTTCTGCTTTGGCTAACTTTGTAATCTGATCAGTCACTGGTCGATTAAAGTCAATATTAGCAGCTAAAGGATTTTGTTGCTGTGGTTGTTGTTGCTGTTGTGATGATGGTGGTGGTGGTGGTGGCAGTGGTTGTTGTTGTTTTTGTTGTTGTTGTGATGAAGGTGAAGATGGCTCTTCTTTTAGATGTGACTTTTGTTTAGGGGACTGCTTTCCAGAGCTGTTGTTGTTACCTGCTAATAAGAATTGTTTTTTAAAATGCATATTATCTTGGATACCAGCCAAAATACTCTGTTCCAACAAAGTCTTCACACCATTATTTGCAGACTTTGCTTTCAGAGAAAATGAAGCATCTTTAAGGGTGTTGTTGCAAAGTTTCTTATCCTTCAGTTCAAAGTCAGAAGAAGATTCCTTATTGTCACTACCAGATTCATCTTTGGTAATTTGGGTTTTCACAGACAATATGAGGTCTTCTGCTTTCTTGTTTTCCCTGCTTGTTGGCACTACTTTCTTCTCACGTAAAGATATTGAGATTTTTTCCGGAGGAAAATCCTCTAATTTCTTTACCTTGATAGATACAGTGCTATTTCTTATACACAGTTTCTCAAGCTCTTTGTTGGTTAATATTGCAGAAAATTCTTTTCTGGGTACCTTTTCCGGAAGTTCAGATTTTTTAGCTACTTCATTCTCTGTGGATTTCACTTCATGATTAGAAATGACTCCCAGAGCAGAATTAGACAATCGCTTGCTTTTTAAGTTACCCTTTGCATTAACAGCTCGAGATCCACTTGTTGCCTTAGACTTCACATTAACCCCTGAAACACCTTTGAAATTGTTTTTGTTGCGTTTCGATTTTAATCTAATGCGTTTAGGTTTTTTGGAGTGCTTGTTCTTGGATTTTGGTGTCCTTGCATTGGATGGCTTTGCAGACTTCTGGCTCTTACTAGTTGGTTCCTCACACTGATTCTTTGGCAAACTACCTGCTGTTTCTACATCTACACTCTCTTCCCTCAAAGGATAAATTTTTCTTTTCTTTTTTCTTGAGTTGCTCTGAGTATTTGAAACATCACAGCCTGTTAAACAAAGAAAAGTGAAATTGAGATATAGATAAAGAATTCTGAAAAAGGGGGTTAAAAAAACAATAAATAAATGGCATGCACAGTGGTTGTTCAGCTCCCAAATTAGAACTGATTGAATAAAGACAATCCTGCCCTTTTCAGTAAGGTAATCTAGTGTGGTGTGATTTGAAGGAGATTTAACTCCACCATTTGATATTGCATTGTGTTTGAGGAGAGTGGTAGAACTGGTTTCTAATGGTGGCACAAGGACAGAAAAGGAGATGAAAATGGGGAGTTAGTACTGTCCACTGTACTGATAGTAATATATGCTTGATACTTATCTAACTAGCTCCAGAGAGAAAGGAAGTTAGTACTTTAATAAGGTTTTCTGTAAAATTACAGACCACAAATATACTAAGAGGATCCACATTCTTTTCAGTGAGCATGTATGTCTTTAGCTAATGGCATTAGTTATATCTTGTGTGTAACTTAAAACTAGTGGGGAAAGAGAGAGGTCAAAATGAAGGAACAAAAAAAAAAAAAATGAAACACTTAAAAAGAAAAACAATGAGATAGACCGAGCCCATAAAACACAAGACAAATACAAGAAACTGATGAAGTTTTTTATAACATTCATGAAATAACCACTTCAACTGAAAACTACTTTCATAGCGAAACTTGGAATAGACGTACACAAAGAAGCGACACATACTGAGGCACTGTCAGAGGAACGACATACTTTAGTGAAATAGTTTCTCAGACACTTGTTATATGTAATATTTTTAGCCGGGTATTCACAGTCTAAACACAGTAAAGATTGCTGCAGAAGAAATATTATCTTTCTCTGACACTGCCCCACACAGTCAAGAATGTTTCAGTCTGTAACTACACAGATGTACTCTCAACGAGCTGACAAATGCTTGTTAAAAGGGTTAATGATGTGGTGAACTCTTCTGAACAATACTGAAGGCCTGAGCCAGCTAAAATATTAGCTGTTGCATACATTCATCTAATGGACCTCCCCACCATTGCAGCTTCCACCACCACCACCATCTTAGTGCATGTTTGAGTTTTCATATGTAGATCTCATATTTACACAGAAATAATATACAAGCTCTAAGAGGAAATATTTTCCTTGCATATCAGAGTAGAGCTACTCTACCTGGCCAGTCAGTAGCTGTGAACAAAAAGTTACAAATCGTTTACACCAATGAGTTCATACCATCTCAGTTGTAACTACCTCTGGTTCAGTCAGCTTTGAGTAAAACAGGTTTTTAACAATTTCTCTACAGGTAGTGATTAAATGACACTAAACAGCACTACAAATACCAAATAACCTTTTTTCTTGAAACTTTAATCACAAGATTTGTGATATGAATATCAAGAAGCTTGTGGACGAGTCATTTTATAGAACAAGCAACAACAAATCTCTATTTGGTTTTGCAAGAAAATGCTTAAAGAAATTTTCAAGGAAAAAGAAACTGCTTATGTGTTACAATATAATGTAACTGTTGAACAAGATAGAATTTTTCAGGTAAACAATATAAACTTATATCAAACACTTCTGTATCACTATAAACTTAAACATATTGATGCAAATTTGATATAATTATCTTTGGAAAACCCAAATTGATGAGAAATACATCATTCATGGCAAGTATTTATTTTCCAAATTGGTTATAAACAATATTTAAGCTAACATCTCAGCAATTCATAGAATTTCTGTTTATTTTTCTGTTTCTGTGATAGAAAACAGATTACAGATAAATCTACTGAATAATGAGGAATTCTTTTACATGGTTGTTTGGCATGCTAGAAAAAAACCAGTCAAATTTCTTTAAAGCACACCCTACCCAACTACTGAACACATTGGGTAATATGCAAAAAGACCTATTAGCCAATAAATATGACTTAGGCATCAACAACAACAACACTGGTGTTAATTTTAGATTACTCTGTGGAATCTGCATGTGTTCTTCAAAATATCAGCAGTAGAATTTTAACACCCAATTTAACATCTATTAGAATGACAATTCATCCATCCATAGGCAATTTTGTTCTTATAAATAACTAGCAGTATCGCCCGGCGTTGCTCGGGTTTGTAAGGGAAATAACTATATAAGCATTTTTAGAGAGTTACTTCCCTTATAAATTCGGGCTTTCTTAGCCATTTTTGTTTTGGTGTCTTCAAGCCATGAAGTCGTTGTTCTAAAAGAACGCTGGTTTCCTTCACAACGCATTACGACGTTGATTTCTTTACACTCCCTTCCCCACAGCTTCACGAGGGAGGGGAGAAGGGGGAGAAGCAAACAGGTGCAGGTGTGACCATGGACGCCAACTCCGCCGCCATCGACACACGATGCATTTTATGCATTAAAATGGAATAAAAAATGATGTTAAATTATTTTTAAAATCGTTGACGCGCGCTAATAGTCAGACGGGCTCGATATGAATCACGACTATAAGATACCCGAATTTGGTTAAACTGCACCGCAAAATGTGGGAAGAGTTAGGAATCTAAATCGAAGGGGACAGACACTCACACAACTAGAGTTTTATATATAAAGATATTAAAACAGGTTAAAAGCAGATCCCCATATATGATAGTTCTGGTGGAAATAATATCTATTACAAATAATGATAATAATATAGATTTCAAACTATGGCACAAGGTCAGAAATTTGATGGGAGGAGGGGGGCAAGTCAATTCAATTGACCCCAGTGCTCAGCTGGTACTTATTTTATCAACCCCCAAAGGCAAAGTTGATCTCTGTGGAATTTGAATTCAGAACATAAATATGGACGAAATGCCACTAAGCATTTTTACCTAATGTGCTAACAATTCTGCCAGCTCACCACCACCACCACGATGATAATAATAATAAAAATAATGATGATAAACATTTCAAATTTTGGCACAAGGACAGCAATTTTGGGAAGGAGATAAATCAATTACATCAACCCCAGTGTACAACTAGTATTTATTTATTGGCCCCGAGAGGACCTCAGCAGAATAACAACAACAATAATGGTTTCAAATTTGCCACAAAGGCAGCAATTTTGGGAGGTGGGGATGAGTTGATTACATTGACCTCAGTGTTCAACTGGTACGTATTTTATCGATCCTGAAAGGATGAAAGGCAAAGTTGACTGCAGCAGAATTTGAACTCAGAACGTAGATATGGGCGAAATACCACTAAGCATTTCGTCCAGTGTGCTAATGATTCTGCCAGCTCGCTGCCTTAATAATAATAATCTTTTCTATTATAAGCACAAAGCCTGAAATTTTGGGGGACGGGGCCAGTTGATAAGATTGACCCCAATATGCAACTGGTATTTATTTTATCTTCCTTCCAAAAGGATGGCAGGCAAGTTGGCCTCAGTGGCATTTGAATGCAGAACACCATGCATGGAGAAATGTTGCTAAGTATTTTGTCTGACATGCTAATGATCCTGCTAGCTTGCCATCTTTGTTAATAATTCTAGTACAAAGCTTGAAATCTGGTGGGGAGGGAGTAGTTAATTATACTGACCCCAACGCTCAGCTGGTACTTATTTTATCAATTCCGAAAGGATAAAAAGCAAAGTCCATCTTGACAGAATTCAAACTCAGAATATAAAAAGCCAGAACAAAATGTCATTAAGCATTTTGTCTGACACATTAGGGACTTCACTAACTTAGCATGTAGATAATAATAATAGTATCGACAACAACCACATAAATAGATAAAAAAAGTTTTTTTTAAAAAAAGCAAATTCATGAAGATAAACGTGGATTAGCCATCGGTAATCTATGATGGCTTAGATGGTTAGTTACGAAATAACTAGTCGGTATTTACAACACTTTCCCATTAGATTAAGCTTAACTTTGCATCAATAACAATGAAACCATTATCTTTAACTGTCCATTCTAAGTACACTTTTAATCAGTCTTTTTTGATCAGTTCTTTCTTTTTTTTTTTTTATATATATCTCTTCTGTCTTCTCCCCCACCCCCACCCCTTCTCCTCGATCAAATGGATGATAATTAAGTAGCTTTCTATTTGTATTTGAGAAGCCAGCTAACTGCAAGATTATGTTGGCTAAGTTACATTCATTAGACATTCCGCAAGTTTGGTACACTAGACACTTCTGTTATCTTTTGTGAAACAGATTGTCAGTAATTTCTCTTTTTCTTTGTGTGTGTGTGTGTGTGTCAACATTTGAAGTTATCTGATAATCTGATTTAAAGTTTCTTTTTCCTTTCGTTTCTTTCTTTTTTTATAGTTGAAGCAACTGATTACATATCTTGTGTCTGTCCATAAAAAGAGGGCACATACATATCCATTCATTCATTCATTCATTCAATGTCCATTTTTCTGCGCTACCTGGACGGAGACTTATCCGAGACAAGATATTATAGTTGTATGCTTTACTTATTGTCAACCCTTATCTGTTTTATTCTCATTAAGGGATTTATTTTCCTTATTCCACAAGCCTTCAAAAGCATAAAGCAACTGGTCATAATATCAACAAGGAATGCAAACAGCATATCACTGATTTGCTCAGCTGGTGACAGGACAATGCCACAGAATGCTAATATTTGTATATGTATGTACACACATTAAAGGCTTCTATATAGTGGCCATTTACTAAATTCATTGACAAAAAATTAGTTGGCCCAGGGCTATCAAAAGAGGACACTTGCTTATGGTGTCATGCAGAGTCAAACTATGAAACAGGTACAATTGGATAGATTGTACCAGTAATTCAAAAGGTCTGGCCTCATCACACTGCATCAGGCTGATTCCACTAGACTTACATCAAGGGTAAACATGCCTATAGAATGGTTATCATTGCTGTTCTGAGTTCAAATTCAACAGAGGTTGACTATTTTTTTTTTTATCCTTTTGGGGTCAATAAAATAACTACCAGTTGGTAGTCAATGTAACTGACTTATCCCCTAGTCAATGTAACTGACTTATCCCCTTCTCTGAAATTTCAGAGAATGGCAGACGAAATACCACTAAGCATTTTGCCTGGCGTCCTAATGATTTTGCCAGCTTGCCGCCTTTCTTAATATTCAAATTAAAATATAACAACCATACACATGTATGTATGCATAAATCATTCTTTCTACCCATCTATTTAGTCCTGACTATCCAAATAGTTCATTAGCTAAGTGTCAAATGTTTTTTTCTTCTTCAAAACTGGTCTGCATTTCTTCATATCAATGAGCACATGAAAGCTTTTATATGATCCATATTTGATTTCAAGAGTTGTTGTTCATCTATGTTCATTGAATTAATTTTAAGTTCTTCATATTACAAGCAAATGTATGCTTAATGTTCACCTTTATTGATTGGTCAATTGAATGGTGTAATAGCTTCATACATTATAGTTAACTTATTACTAAAGAAATGATTAGTAAGGTATTGTTATTATTTATCTCCAGGTCAACTTTGACTCTCTGATCAAAGATATTTCAGCACTCTAACCTCTTTTCAAACAGAGATTTGGTTGCAATATCTAGCAAGTCAAGAGACTTTGTAAAGCAGGCACGTGCTGTCAGTAATTACTCAGGGTAGGCAATTAGTGATATTTATGTAGTAAAACACACAAAAAACAAGTGAAGCAGCCATGTCACTGAGTTAAAGGCAGACTTACTTCTGTCTTTACAGCATGGAAAGGAAACGTTGTAGGAATGTACACAGCACGTGTACTACAGAAATACTATGTGTGCTTAAATACTGAGATTAAAAGACAGGGACAAATTATGCCTACCTGATCAACAAAAAAATTTTAATATTTTGCCATAAAAGGAAAATGTTGCTATCGATCCATTTTATTCAAGGTAGGCACTGCCTACCTTGCTTACCTAGGTGACACGTCCTTGTTGTAAAGGTTCTTTTGTCGGCCCAAATGGTTAGTAAGCCATTGTTGTTTAACCATTAGTCAGTCCTAGTCCAGTAAACCTTATAATCAAGAGTAACACTATTATGACACCTCATGTTATTTTCAGAAACTGTGTATTTAAGATTACATTCTCCAATGCATACTGTCTTGTATTTTTTTATATATATAAGATAAGAAAGCATGACTAGAGAAAAATTCTGGTTACTATTCAAGCAAGGTGACTGACTGCATCACTGGTTTGTAATTAATAGGAAGTTGATAACAATGTGAGAGTATCAAGCTAAATATCTTTTCTATTAAAGGCACAAGGCTTGAAATTTGAGGAGAGGTGGACTAGTCAATTGCACTGGTACTAAATTTATTGACCCTGAAAGGATGAAAGGCAAAGTCAACCTCAGTGGAATTTGAACACAGAATGTAAAGACCGATAAAATGCCACTAGGCATTTTGCCCAAGGTGCTAACAATTCTGCCAGCTCACCACCTTGGTATCAATCTAAATATCTTATAATATTTAGTCTTGTTTCAGTACATTCCCAGATCACATCATATTTGCATTGACTACCTTTCATCCCTTCAGGATCAATAAAACATACACCGAAGTTAGTTAAATTGGCTATGTCCTCTGCTGCAAAAATTATCATTCTGCTTAGTCAAAAGAAATCAGTTTACTACGAAACCAATTTCTCTTACTTTTAGATATCTGGTAGTGGTTGAATAATCACAACCAGATTGAGTAACCAATTTAATACTTGATGCTTCATAAAAGAAACACAAAAGAAATGGAAATAAAAACAGGTGTATGCAGGTGTTCAGTGAACTGAAGTAGAAAGTAATTTTTTAGTACATCAACATACAGCTATTCTGTTTCTGTTTTATATTTTACATTTGATTCATGCCAACGAAGACCATCATTAACGAGCCAGTTCTGTTTAGTGTCCTCACTTATAAAGAATATATATATATAATCAAGTATTTAACCATCGATTCTCTGGTAGAGATCTTAATACAAGCCACTCAATTTGTAACTTAGAAAAAAAACTGAAAAACTAAAACTTCAGGTGCAATGATAACTGTGCTGTTAAGTTTGCTTTGCAATCATGTGGTCTCCTGTTCAACACTGCTGTGTGGTAGCATGGATAAGTGTCTTCTACCGAAATAATACCAAACCATGAAATGAGAGCATATAAGAAAAGCGTCTTATGTCTAATTTAAACATTGCTACAAAATTAATTAAGAAAACGCTTCTGTTGAGGTAATGGTAGAGAGATGTTAAGTTATAAAACTATAATCAGGAAATGTTTCATGTGAACAGGTAAATCTATGAAGCAAAGGTCACAATTAATATAAATTTATACAAAGTGTGATCTCTATTTGCCTTTAGAGTTAGTCACTCACCAAGGACTTAAGAAGTAAACAAAGTACAGTTTAATCTAAGTAAGTAATTAACCGATGAAACATTACAACATCCCTGAACACAATCTCTGATGGCTGTACACGCACGCAGGTGCACATGTCTTTGCACTTACTCTGCCTGAGCAGTGATGACTTTTTGTTAATATCCTACCATTTAGTGATTCACCATGCTAAGATCAGTAGAATAAAATACTTTACTTAAAAACAAGGGTTAGCATCAAGAAGGGCATGCAACCACAGAAATACTATGACCTCAAGAAGTGTGCTGTCCAACCCATGCCAGTGTGAAAAAAAAAAAAAGACATAAAAATGATGATGATGATGATTTAGTTTGGTTCCCAATTTTAGACTTCCTTTCTTCTCCAACAGCGGCTTTCGGCCTTCGTATTCGCAGCAAGTTGCAAAAACATTTTATCCCATTATCTTTCGTACCTCATTCGTTACTATTGTTAAATGTCTGTACTCATACAATAACTGCTTCGTTTTTCCTATCTTTTCTCTACGAAATTTAACCCTTTAATCCTTCAATCCTTAATTTCCATCTTTTCCGCCATTCTTCTTCTTCTTCTTCTTAGTCGCCATTACGATTTATGGTTCCCAATTTTAGACTTCCTTTCTTCTCCAACAGTGGCTTCCGGCCTTCATATTCGCAGCAAGTTGCAAAAACATTTTATCCCATTATCTTTCGTACCTCATTCGTTACTATTGTTAAACGTCTGTACTCATACAATAACTGCTTCGTTTTTCCTATCTTTTCTCTACGATTATTTCTTCTGCACCAACCCTTTTCTTGTCATCGTTCCTCCTTACCCAACCTTCCCCACTGGTGCTTCCCTATATTACCTGCACCCCCCCACTATCTCTCCCTCTCTTTCCACTGGTGGAACCTTTCTCAGCTAGACCCCCCCAACTCAACTCTAGAAAAGCTCGAACCGATCGTGACCGATGCCGGACCCCCGGCCCCTGTGCAGGTGGCACGTAAAAAGCACCCAATCCACTCGCGGAGTTGTTGGCGTTAGGAAGGGCATCCAGCCGTAGAAACTCTGCCAGATCAGACTGGAGCCTGGAGAGGCCTCTGGCTTCCCAGACCCCGGTCAAACCGTCCAACCCGTGCTAGCGCGGAAAACGGACGTTAAACGATGATGATGATATAAGCTTTTGACGAACTAAATTCTCTGGACTTTAGTCAGTTTCAAATTCAAACTTCCTGCTAGCAAAATTTCAGAAGATCTGGTTGCCACTCTATCTATAATCATTTTTGCCTGTATCATACATGTTACGTAGGAGATAAGACATAAGTAGGTTTATTATTTCAAGTAGCAGAGATTGTATTCAGGGAAGTTTTAGATAATGTTTTTAGCAGGTTAATTACTTACTTAGATTAAACAATATTTTGTTTGTTTACTCGTTTGTAAGACCTTGATGAGTGACTCTTAAAAGAAAATAGTGAATTCTATATCTGGAACACATTATTTTCATCACTTAATCATTACTGATAAAATAACAGCTCATTCATATCTCGTGAAAGCAACGCAATGCGTATCCACACTTTGTATAAGTTGTGACCTTTGTTTCATATATTTACAACCATAATATTACTATATTGTTCACAATCTATTGCCCTTTCACATCACACTCCTTCCTCGTTATAGTTTTGATAACTGAACATTTCCCTGCCATTGGCATCAGCGGAAACCCTGCCTCGGTTAACCTTTTTGATACCAATCTGCCTAAGGATGCCCATGGTTCTGTGACACAAGTTTTCTATCTTAAAGTGATCTAAACTTACAATCTCACAATCTCCCATCAAAATTTCTTGCTAATATATGTTCCAAATACTATTTTAATAAAGACAAAGTTATTTTGCAAATTTCTGAAGTATTTTTTTAAAATAGTTGATACAAAGAAAATGTATTTCAACAGAAATATTCTTTTACTTGTTTCAGTCATTTGACTGAGGTCATTCTGGAGCATCGCCTTGAAGGCTTTCAGTCGAACAAACTATGGTTACAAAAGGGTTTAAAAGTTTCTCAACTGGGGTTCACATGGCCCCAGAGGATATCTATATAAGATTTTGCTAAAATTTATGAGCAATAAATTATTTATACTTCTACAAAACACAAAATATTTTAATTTTTTTTATACAATTCCCAATAATATTTAATTATAAATCTACTTGCCTCAGTCTGATTAACTAATTAATAATTATAGGTTTTATTAATGCAGTAAGCTGGCAGGATCATAAACATGCTGAGTGATTTGCTTAACAGTATTTCATCCATGTTTAAATTCCACTTAGGTCTACTTTACCTTTCATCCTTTTGGAGTTAATAAAATTAGGACCGGTTTAGTACTGGGGTCAATGTAATCAACAAATTGCTGGCCTTGTGTCAAAATATGAAACCAATAATTATAGGTCCCATTTCTGCTTTACTTCTGATTAATAACCAGTAAAAACAGTTTCGATATTAACCAAACATACAAATCTTTAAGAAAAAAATCATCCTACCCACATGAGAACAGAAAAGATAAACTTAAAAATCTCTAAATAAAAGATATTAAAGAGAGATAAA
This sequence comes from Octopus sinensis, assembly GCF_006345805.1. Lineage (NCBI taxonomy): Eukaryota > Metazoa > Mollusca > Cephalopoda > Octopoda > Octopodidae > Octopus > Octopus sinensis. Next base: position 49,845,486 of record NC_043010.1, on the reverse strand, counting down.
AATAACATTCTTGAATACATTTAAAAAATTTTGATATGCTGTTATAAGCTTTCATAGAGCATATATGCTTAGCGATGACGGTAGCACAAGAATAAGCATATTTTAGATTATATACCATGCAGTGTACATTAAATTTACACATGTCTACATGAAATGAATTTGGTGAATCAATATATTTGCATGAATTACTGAGTGGTTTTTGCAGCAAGATGTACTTCAAAATAATATTTATTCAATTACGAGAGTAGAAATGGTATTTATATGACCTGTTAGACAGACTGAAGAAAATAGAGTAATAATATAGATTGCATAACCTGTGGTAGTTACAGTGCACTGTAAAACCTTTTATTCTTAATAATGTTTGGCAGCTGCCCAGCCATCAAATTGTACTATCTCAACAATGTAAAGAATAGCTATAAAAAGTTGATTGAGATTTGCTTAAAAGTCATGATGCTGATATTCTTCATGGTATGCATGATGCCTGTAGGATCCACAAACTAAACAGTTCTTAGCTAACTTTCGGTTTTTGGAACAAAACAGGAAAAGTGAAATAAAATGTAAAAGTGCTTAAAAGAAAAAAAAAAATTGTGTTCGTATTTTCAACAGTACTTGGCTTACAATTAATATGACACCAACAACACTGATATCACTTCAGAAGATCGAGATCACTGATAATTATATAAAAAAAAATTTAAAAAACAGCTTATGGAGAAACCTTACAAATGTGTTTTACTAAAACATTTTCTCATCAACCAAGTATTTTCTTCCATTTAACATATTTCATCAGAGATATATTTAGTATATTAAGCTGGGTTTCCCCCATACAATATGTATGAAATTAAACTGAACTTCAAATCTTAAGTATGCTTTAAATTATGCATCATAGGAGTAACAACCATGTAATATCATTTTTATTAAATGGTCAGAAATGCTCTCTCCCTAGATCGTTAGCCACTACACATATTTTTTTTCTCTCCTTGTTTTTTCTCTGTCCCTTTCTGTAGAAGAGAGTAGGCTCGAAACGTAAAAGACTTTTTCTATTCCTGAGCGTTATACTAATACATCTGTTTGTTTTGTACACCACCTGTCTTCATCTTTTGTTTTTTTTTCGTAAACTCTCCCTATATATATATATATATATGAAATCATCATCTAACATACATTGTTCTATGCTTGCATGGGCCAGACAGAATTGGTTGATAAAGATTTCTATGGCTATAGTCCTTATTGTCTTCAACTCTCACCTGTCCCCAAGCAAGATTGTATTTCCTATGACCAGCAATCTTTTCCCTAGAGGACCAGATTAGAAACAATGTGCTTCTTTTCTACCATCATATGATGTCACAGAATGGTATACAAACATACACATGCACACACCTACATATATATAAACACACACACATACAACAGGGTTCTTTCAGTTTCCGTTTCCCAAATTCATTCACAATGTTTTGGTCAACATGGAACTTATAGTAGAAGACACTTGCCTAAGGTGCCGTAAAGTGGGACAAAACTCAAGACCACATGGCTGGGAAGCAAGTTTCTTAACCACACTGCCGCACTTGCACCAGTGTTAGTTGTTTTCTTAATACATTCTGCAAACTGCTTAGATGAAAAGAAAACATAAGATTGACATCTAGCACATTCAGAGAGGATTTGATAAATTTGGTTTGATGAGATGGAAAATGTAGATGGTTAACGTCTTCTACTCCTCCTCCTCCTCCTCCTACTACTACATGTAAAGAAGTTCAAACTACAACAAAAGCACTAGTTAAATAAAGGTATCATGTTCAGTCCACAGTTAAGTAGTAAATGTTAGGAAAAGCATGTGGTTGTAAAAACAATTTGTGTGCAAATAGCAAAATTTATAGAAGCATCTGATCTATTTCTGACAAATTGGATATATGGTAAGAAATATATGCATTCTTGATAGTTGCAGCTAGCTGTGACATAAAGATAATAGTCCAATTTCATACAGTGTCACCAGTTTCTACTTTGTCATAAATAGATAATGTAGGGTGGCAAAGCTCAAGGTTCTAACATGTAGGCTCATTGTATTACTGATATAATTATATCCCAAAACACCTGCGTAACATACTATTGTTTGTATGTGCATTTTATTTTTTTCAGTGCTAGCAAAGGTTAGACAACAGATGTTGTTACTGAGGCATTGTTTTTATACCTAGATACCTTTCCTGCCTCACAAACTCTTACCTATTTTTCAAGTAATGGGTTTCTTATTCCACACAGCATTGAAGACACAAACTGACAGCAACAACACTGCTCCTAGGCTATGTGTTTTGCAGAAGCAGGTGCAAACATAAACACACATGTATACACGGAGCTTCTTTCAGTTTCCATCTACTAAAGCTACACTCAAGGCTTTTGGCTGGGCCAGGGTTATATTAGGTGATACCCATGGGCTTGTGTAGTGTGACTGAGCCCCAAAGCATGTGGCTTGGAAGCAAACTTCTTAAACAATCAATCATATCTGTGCCTATAGTGTGTGTGAGTGTGTGTGTGTGCAACTAAGATGAAGAATGAATTTAGTATAGCCTTATCATTATTTTACAGTTGTTTTGCTTTGGTACCACACAGTTTCTAATACCACTGCACATGAATGATTATGCTGAAGTGGTACTTCATCATGCTAATATCAAGTCCTACATTGTGTCATATACGTATGTTTTTGTGTGTTGTGTATAAGTTGGTATAAAGGTAGTAGACTGGCTGCTGAACCATTTAGCTATAGGACTAAATGCTTTTGCAGTATTTTGTTCTTGCACTTTTCATTCTAAGTTTAACCTGTTAGCATTTAAACTGGCCATATCCAAACAAAATATCCAAGTAGTTTTATGTTTAAACCCACCAGAGCTGGACTCTCTTCTTTACAAAGCCATTCTAAAACTAAACAAACACATCACTGAAATCTTGAAGCCGTGAAACATTGTATGATTAATTCAAAACAATGTGAATATATAAGCATTGCATCTGACAGAGTAGTCTGAATGCTAAGGGGTTAAATAGTACTGTCAACTTTATCTTTCATCATTCTGGGGTTGTTATAATGAAGTATCCAGTCAAGTACTAGGGTCAATTTAGTCAACTCTTTCACTAAATTTGAGATCTTCTGCCTATATTAAAAATGATTAATTTGCAATCTTTCCACAGACATGGTGGAAGCAACCAAAGCTAACATTTAATGAAATATGCTACATAATACTATGCTTGTGGTATACAAAAGTATTTTTCTTTAATATTTCCATCCCTAAATTAATGTTTATTCATATTTCATACACAAATGGAATATCCAATGGCGTTCAGCCTATATAATACCCTTACCTACAAATGATTATCATCATGCCAACACAAATATCTAAGTACTGGGGTGCATAAGATAATAAATTATTTGTGTATAAAAAGTATAAAAAAGATTTTATAGATGAATTGTGTAGAAATAATATAAATCCTTTTATTCAACTGCAGTCATGCCGGGGCACCAACTTATATAACTGCAGAGATTGCATAAAATAAACGTTTTAATAAATATAAAATACTCTTTTATTTTATCAAATGTAATTACTCAAAGTAGAAAGTTTCACCACAGAATCTCTTTTTGTTTAATATTGGATCAAAAGTAATTAATTTTAAAACCTCTTTCATTTTAATGTATTCAATTAAATGTGTTGGATTTATAGAAATAGCTTAGCACACCATCAGGTGATTTCAAAATAACTTTATTTTTTTCTCTTATCAAGTCTGTTTATTTTTATAACGAAATAAGGATAGGTCCAAGTTAAATTGTAATTGAAATCATGTTAATGCTACAACAAACTACAAAAAGACTTAATTGAATTACAAAAGATATTTATAATTTTGCTGTTATCAAACAAGTTTATGAAACAAGCATCCTACAATCATTACTCTAGCAGCAAAACGCCATTCATTGTTTGATTAACATTCAACTGTAATCATCCTAGTTCATATTTGGGGCTCACATTTGGGAAATACTTGGGAAGATTTGAATATTTCACGGAACAAATGAAGCACCCTGTTGTTAACTGAATGCTAGATATTACCTGCAACATATCAATGACTAATTCAGCACGAGGGGATAAAAACCAAAAATGAGACTAAGTGAGACTATTAAGCATGCTGTATACAATAACTAGTACAGCATCTGTCAATTATTAAACATTGTATGAATCTGCCAACTGCATCCAATGACAACATCTGCTATTTAAGAACAGAGTGGATGGTCAAATGAAGACAATAATATAAGATATCCTACACATCCAGCCTGTTTAAAAAACACCTGTGCTCGTACCACATAAAAGCATTCCTAAAATATTTTATTAATTTCTATGACCGTCCAACCCATGCTAGCATGGAAAACGGACACTAAACGATGATGTTGATGATGATATTCCGACAGTCAACAATAAATGTGGGTGATACACAGTGATATGTATGTAAAATTGTTCACATGAAATTGAAATTTCGGGAATATTCTGTGGGGAGGCAAGAAGTTGTGAGATTTATGCCTTTCCTCATCTCTATTTATGAATCTATAGCATATCCTGATTTTTAGCTCGATTAGAATTTATTGTCTTATGTTGAATAAATTTTTTACAGTGCTTCTGTACTAGTGTCACCTAAAAGTGCCTGTGCCGGTACCACATAAAAGCAACCATGCCAGTGCTTTGTAAAAAAAAGCACCCAGTATACTCTGTGAAGAGGTTGGCATTAGGAAAGGCATTCAGCCATAGAAACCAGGCCAAAATAGACAACTGGAATGTGGGCTGCTCTCCAGCTGGCCAGTTCCTGACAAACTGTCCAGCCCATGCCAGCATGGGAAGTGTGCTGCTTCCAAGAAAATTATTTACTACTGCTGTGTTATAGTTTGTTCAAGAAACACAGCAGCAACAATAACTAGAAATGGAAAGATATAACGACAATGATGTTGATGATTTTAGTACTCTACCTGTATCTCCTGAATCAATATTGTTACTGCTGCTACTTCCACTTGAAGTGTGTCTCTGCCGGGTCTTTCTTGATACTGATACAACTTTGGTACTTTTAGCACATCTCTGAAATGGGCTTTGTCTTCCTGGCCTGGTGTTGAGAAGCTACAAATAAAAAAAAAAAAAAGGTTTCATAATTAAACTCAAAAATAGACCAACAAGCATTTAGGAAGTCACAAAGAAGCTTTAAATATGATACCATGGATGAGAACATTTTTTTCCTAAGAATTTGGAATAATTTTCCCTTCTAGTTAACATTTGCAGATAGAAAAATAAAACAAATCATATAATTTTAAATGAAAAATAAAAAAAAAATTAATTTGTTGTTTAAATCAGAAATAACAACTGTACCATAGAAATATATTAGCAACTCTAATAAACTGTTGTAATTTCTTGTACATCACTTAACTACAGTTGAGAATGTTTGAGAAATCAATATCTTGATATCAAGAAATATAAACTAAATTCAACCAAAATTTTAAGGAACATATAATTGAAAAGTGGAAATGTTTCCTTGATGATTGCTTTATTTTCTTAGTAGAGATCAAAAGATGAATTACATACACTCTATACCATTCTAAGTAACCTGCACCCATCCATTAGGTACACAAGAGAAAATAGCGAAAAAGAACTACTGTTTCTGGACATCCTTGTAACATTATACAATACCAAAATTACAAGAGACATATTCTTCAAAAAGACAGATAGATGCCAATAGTTAAATTTTTCCTCATATCATCTATCAAATGAAACATCCCATACTGAATGACAAGACAAATTATGCACAATAGTAAGCAAATAAACTTAGATGAACTAAGAAGTTTTCTAAAACAACAAAAATATCCTTTAAGACTAATAAGCAACATCAAAATAAAGCAATGAAACTGGATATGTCTCAACTTATGACATCTACACAAAAAATATAAGACAATGTAATTCCATTTGTCAATATCCATGATCCACAAGTGTCAAATATATTCACCTTCTTTAAAGCATGCCTCTCAATAATTTCACAAAGTACAAAGATAAAAGAATAATCCTCAAAAAAACAACCATTTAAAGCCTAAGAACCTCAAGAAACCGTCTCATCAGGGCAAAATTTACTACAAAAGAGAATTCGAAATTTTCCGTAAAAACCCATGAATGGCTCACTGGAAGTAGTTGATTGCTTTTGTTATCTTGGAGACATAATTAGCAGGAGAGGTGGTTGTTCTGAGAGTTTAGTAAGTAGCAAAGCTAACAACATGTTAGAAAAAATTCAGGGAAGATTGTATGATGCTTGTGTTAGAACTGCAATGCAGCATGGTAGTGAGGTTTGGTGCTTGAATTCAGAGGACTTGAGAAGACTAGAAAGAAATGAAGCAAGCATGCTCCACTGGATGTGCAAAGTAAAATGTGCAGGAACAACATAGAACAAATATGCTGAGAGAAAAACTAGGCACCAAAGCAATGAAATGTAATGAGCAAGAAAAAAGACTGCACTGGTCTGGACATGTAATGTGTATAGATGAGGACAGCTGTATAAAGAAGTGCCAATCACAAAATGTAGATGGGAGTTTGAAGAAGAGGAAGAAGAACCAGGACTACATGGCATGAAGTGGTGACAGCTGATCTCAAGACACACACACTTACACGCATATATACATATGAGCAATCATGGCTGCTCAGAAGAATGTTTATCTGCTCATTTATCACATATACTTCTCTGTGTATAAAAAAAATTCTTCCCTTGAAAATGCTTGTGCTTCTACACAAGCATTCTTAAGCATAATGACATAACTCCGCGTCTTCATAACACATGGCAGCTGCAAACGAGTGTCACCATCATACAAGTGGTGCCTCCTGTTTTCAATCTTCTATGAAAACATGCCTGGCCCTTTAAAAATATTGGCTTACTTAAAAAGAGATGAGAGTTGGCAACGTGAAAGGCATCTGGACATAGAAATTTGCCTCGGTGAACCCATGTGGACTTGGAAAAGTGGATGGTGAAATTATGGTGTTTTATATATATATATATATATATATATATAATATATATATATATATATATATATATATATATATATATATATATATATACTATGAGTTCAATAAGCTTGGTTATATGATAAAATATTGAATAAAAGAAATTATACCCATTAATGTAAAGCATCCCAAAGATCAAAGACATCAGGACAACTGCAACTTGAACATGTCACTTGATTCATATGTGTACTTCATACAATAAGAGATTATATGAGATAGAGCCTAAAATTGCCAATGTACACCTTGCAACCATAATGAAAAACTTTTCAAAATGCAGAACAAATTGGGGAAAGATCTGATACTAAAATAACTATAAGTACACTACAATGAAAGAGAAGGACCATCTTGGTCCAGGTTAAATTGAATAACATTAATTTTGCCTTAATTTCAAACAACATCTTATGTATTTATTGGTCAACAAAAACTTCTCGAAAGCCAACTACAACTTCCAAGTTAGAAGGAACAACATTTACAAACATTGGGCCTCTCTGAAGGTACTCTACAAACAGGCATTCAATTTGAAATCATACCAGTAATTGTCTGGGACTGTGATAAAAGCCATGCTATTCTTGGAACTGATGTATTAAACTTTGATAACCCATGATATCAACTCTATTATGCTTGACAATGAAGACCCTGATAAGATTAAATTCTCTAAGGCTGGGCATATTAGACAAAATTCCATCTGGTGTTAAGAAATGGGCGTCTCCTATTGTAGTTATACACAAACTAGAAATTTGTGTTTTTGTGGTGACTAAAAGGCAGGTTTTATCAGATTTGTTTGGACTCTTATCTCATCACTAATACAGAATCCACCTTTCACTCATTAGCTAGGGTGGAGTGTTTATTGCATCTATTTTTACAAAATTCCATCTCAGACGTGTGTACCACCAAATTCAAATAAATAATTCCAAAGACATTACTACTATCAACATGCCTGTTTGTCTGTTAATATGGCTATGATATGAACAAAAAATCCACAAGTGCCACTTTTCAATTTGCAAAAGAAAAAAAAATTAAAGAAAGAAGACCAATGAGGATGATATAAAGAAATAAGATAGTCACTCAGGGTGATAAATGTTTGAGTGCAGCTACCAAAGAGGACTTAAACCTGAAGATGAAGATCATATTAGATCACATGAAAGATGCAATCATCACTATTAATTCAGAAAAATGTATCTTTAACCCTTTAGCATTCAGACTACTCTGTCAAATGTAATGCTTATTTTATATTGTTTTGAATTAACCTTGTATTATCTTGTAGCTTTGAGATTTTGATGAATGCGATTATTTAATTTTAGAATGACATTATAGGGTAGATGGCAGAGGTCAGATAAGGCCAGTTTGAACATAAAACAGGTAGAATATTTTGGTTGGATATGGCCAGTTTGAATACTAAAGTGTTAACAATAAATAACAAGCTGTCACTTTAGAGGAATTCCATTTGAAATGAGGTTGTTTCTCCAGATCAACATTTGGTTGAGAAAATATTGGATGTTTGTCACTCTAGTGAGAAAGAGTTGGAGTGAGGATAGCTGCAATGGTACCTCTCCTGCTTTGAGAAGACCCTGCTTTGGTGGTAATGCTGAGTAAACAGGATCAAATCAACAGTTGAAGGATTCCAAGGAGCTAGAGTATGAAGACCTTATATTCCAGAGGAATATGAAGATACAGATGTTACACAGTATTATAATAAAATCATAAAACTTCTCTTCATACTTTCTTTACACACACACACACACACACGCAGAGAGGGGGGGGACAAGTTATGTGATTGGGTGGCCGACTGAGAAGGCAAGAAGGACTACAGTTTGACCAAAGTACTATTTTACTACAAAACAGTTAAAGTGATAATTTTGATACGCATTATCTTCAGCTTATGGTTGTAATATAAACGCCTCTTGTTGAACTATTTACTGTTACACCTGAATTGTCCTTTTCATGAATTATTTACCTCATGACAGTAACAAAACAATCGGACAAAAACCCAACCCACTTACTGCGATTGCATAGCAGTTTTCTTCCACTTTAGCACGCAGTGAATGATTCTGCATATTCACACGACATGCTAGTGCAGGTGGACTTTCTTAAAACTGGTCACAGATGATCACTCAACTAGAACGACAATATAACACTATCATCTATTTTTTAGCTAGAAGTGATCATAACAATTGAGTAACAAGACCTGATACTTTTTTTATTTATTTTTTTAATGTAGTGTGAACATATTAACTAAAGTGTTTATGGTGCAACCAGTAAAGTGTAGATTAGGAGATGCTATAAAAATATCTACTTTGCAACTGTATATTCTGGCTTTAAATACTAACAGGATCAACTCTCGACTTTTCATTGTATTAATATAATGATCCATTTCCCCACTTAACCGTTAGCATTTAAACCAATCATACCCAACCTAAATACGCTACCTGTTTTATGCTCAGACTAGCCAGATCCATACCATTTTAGCCATACCGTTCTAAAAATATACAATCACATCACCGAAATTTCAAAGCTACAAAATAATGTATGATTAACTAAAAACAATGTGAATGAAAAAGCATTTACATTTGACTGCTAAAGAATTAAATAAGAAAGGAAGGTATATGTTTAACCTTTTTGACAGCAGCCCACCTAAAACCAATCCTTGTTTTAAAATTATCTTGGTTGAGTCTCAAATAATTCTAGAAAGAAAGGACACTCAAAGATGGAACACTTCTCATCAGAAGCTTGCATAATCACTGCCAACTTTAGGTTAAACAATAATATTAACATTTTGGATTTGGTTGGCAAGATTATTTATGTGAGTTCATGTGTTGAAGCATATTCTTTGTGTCTAGGGAGAGTCATTTTCTTTTCATGCCTTATATTTAACACAATCACCAGTAAAATTTCCACTTATTTCTTATTTCTATTTTCCTAAAATTTTCGTTGCGGCTTGCAACCTTTTCAATAGTCAAGATTAATGAAAAGATTGCAAGATGCAACGAAAATTTTAGGAAAATAAAAATAAGAAATAAGTGGAAATTTTACCGGTGAGTGTATTGAATTATAAGGCACAAAAAGAAAATGACTCTCCCCAGACACAACAGAATATTAATTTTAAATGATATAACCAAGCACATCATTTTGTAATCAACTATATAAAATATTTCATGCTAGGTGTTAAAGATAATATAACTTTTAGCTTGAATTTGATTTACTTGATAACCTGAAAAATGTATGCTTGATGCCAGACATTAAGAAAATCTTAAAAATTGCACCAAAGAAGAATTTTTTCTTGTTTTATTTATTAGTCATATAATAACTGACATGAGTTATTGGATATTGAATTGCAAATCTTGGGTGGTGTTAGGGTAAGAAAGTAAACTACTTTGAAATCATTTCATAATACAGTCATGAAAAAAGATATACCAAAAAAAAAAAAAAAAATTAAAAAAGTGAAAAACACTTGATGACACATTTGCAAAATTGTGAATGGCTCTAGGACAAATGTAGTAGCACTCACACTGCAGGCCATTGGATTAAGGGCATAATGGAGAACAATATCAACAAAAAAAAGCTTAGTGCTTAGAAATTGATAGAATAGGTGGTCATGAGTTTTGTCATTTTGTTGTGAAAGTCAGAAACTAGATTGTGCCAACATCAGTCGGTTGTCATGGTTCAAAACAAAATATAAGAAACAAACAAAGTTTCGTGAATAACCTGTGAGAACAGAGCTAGGTTTTCTATAGGTGACCTGCACAGTTGACAATAAAGATCACCAACAAAGACTGCCATTTATACAGGAGACAGTTGATTGACACATACAACAGTGTTAGGGAATTTTTACTAAGTGCAGACATTAACCCCCACCCTCCTTCCTCCAACATTTCCCAAATGTTTTTCTTGGTTTTCAAAAGGCAAAGTGGTTGTTTAAGTAATCCCTGAGAGAACGGAACCCTGATCAAAGTTGTTCTAGTAATGAACATCCTGTCTTTCTGTACACTGAGAACTACCTTGACCAGAGAATATAATGGGATTTAAAGGGAATTTTGCTGCTATTATTCACAGGTCAAGCAAACCATGTTTATGCAATTTGTTGGTTCAGTTGGTATGAATCAGTCGTTTTGCAAAGTAATATCATGTATCAAAAAGTTTAGCATTCTAACTATACAAAAGTTTGCAGAAAACGACATTGAGATCAGTGTGAGAAAGTTCTGAACCTCTGATTCAAAAGCCATACATTTAAAATTTGCTTTAAGTAACAAGTTCAAAACTCACTCGTTTTTCTTCTTCTTTCATTGCAAAAATACAATTGGGATAATGTTACGAGCAATGAAACAGTAGACAATAGCAATGATGAGATCTGAATTGGCAGAACTTTGACCATTAGATCACAATCTTCGCTAATCAACCAGTCACAGCTTTCATCTTCTACATTAGTTTGAGCTCATACACATATTTCAACAGGCAAACTATCATCTTGAGGCTATATTTCCAATTTTTTTTTTTTCATTTTTCCCCATTTCATTATTATTTTGTTTTATATAGCAAGTAAATCTGAGCCAAAAAAAATTGTAGTATTTGAAGCATTTTGTAAACAACAACACAGAAGGTCAGGTTAATACTATGAATAATCTTTGCCATCCTACTTAAAACCTAAAGCTTAAAAATATAGAAAATACAATTAGCCTCATGAAATATTTCTATTGCTTTTGTTTTTCTTTTCAGCTTAAAAAAAAAGACAAAAACAAAACTAACAAAATAAGAAGAAAAGCTAATGCAAAAAAAAAGACAAAAAATTAGTAAAGCAGATTACTTTTGTACTTCTTAATGTTAAATGTGTGTCACCAGCTGCCTAGTAGACTTAACTGGTAATGGATTAAAGAAAACAATTTTGTCCTGGAGAGACAGTTGCACCCAAGGTCCTTTAAAAAAAACTCACATGGTCGCTAAAAATTTCTTAGATGCTGAATAAGGGTTGTGGTTAATTTAAATAGGATTTTAGAGATAGTTCTGTATTATTAATAAACTCACTTGAAATATTCTGGTATTTTCATTAGGAAACTGAAGAGCCAATTGACAAATGAAACAAAAATAACTATAAAAAATTTGTAATTGTTTATAGATATAGAAATCAAGTCATTGTGTGTGTACGCGCACGCGTGCACATAGAGAGGAGAGAGAGAAATCCAGGATGTCTCAATGTGAATATATAATTGTATCATATAATGCTAAATATAATATACTAGCACTATGACCCAACGCTGGGTTATAGTGCTAGTGCATGCATATACAGCTGCATGCGTACACAGATACACACGAGTACTGTCCAAATCTCTGACCAATCACATACAACTAGCTGGCATTCAATTGGCGTATCAAGTTTAAGGCATTTTGATTGGGTTTTGGATAGAAAATTCACAAAAAAGTCACTTCTATTGATTTTTTAATGGCTTTACGGGGTGACTGGGGAAATGTAAAGATGTGCACGACCACCCTTGGACGGTTTTGAATGACCATAGAAAGTGCGAGCCCTCTAACTAAAATATTGTGGATTTGTATAAAGGATACACACACACACACACACACAGACATTTTGCCATTTATATATATAGAGATATATATATCAGGTCATCCCATAAGTTCTGTCTGATTTTACCTTTCTTAAAATTGAATGAAATTTGATAGTATTTTAGAATGTCTAATTGAATTAAAAATTATTTTTTTGCATTTAAACTAATTAAATATTATTTTACAGAATAATACAATTAAAATTTCTTTGATTAAAACCCTTTCTAACATGGAAGTATCCAAAGAGCATTTGTTTCATAGTTTGTTTCAGACTACCATTTGTTTCATAGTTTACAGAATCATTTGGGGGACATAACTTTCGCAAGCCAGGAGGAGGTCGAAACTGACATTTCAGAGTTCTACGCTTTGAAACCAAAAGAGTTTTACATTGATGTGGAATTAAAAAGCTTGTAAATAGATGGAAAGAAGTCATAGATAATCAAGGAAAGTACATTGATCAGATGTTAAATGTAAGTATATAATCTGGAATGTTGAAATAAATATTCCATGGAAAAGACTACGAAACAGCTGTAATCATACAGTAATAATAAATCTGTATTCACATCTTGTACCTCTTGATCTCAGGATTATTTTATACAACGACATATACAAACACAAAGATATAAATACATGTGTGTGTCTATGTACAGAATATATTTAAACTGAATGCATATCTTGAGCCATGAGGTAAACATCCAGTTTATGTAAGTGAAATATTCTACAACAGGTACTCAATACTCCTCCTGCATTCATCTAACACACTTCAACATTTGCTTGTTTGTGAGTGACCATTCAGTCATTAGCTACAGACTTGTTGACAAAAATTATAAACAACTAAATCAGTCCCAACCCAAGTTTTGTAATAATCTTATTGATCTCTAAATCTTATGAAAGTAAACTTCATCCTGTAAGAGTTGATGCAGTACTTTAAGTTTCTGCTACTACATCAAGACAATGTGGCAGTTTGAAATAGTAATTGAAACTGGATCACATATATAACCAATTCCCCAACAACTCAATGCAATATCATTTCAGAAATGAGCATTTTAGCTTCAAAATATAGAAGCAAATGCAGAAGTATATTGAAAATTTATTCAGGCATAGCTGTGTGGTTGAGAAGCTTGCTTCCCATCCATACAGTCTTGAGTTTAGTCATGTTGTGCATCACCTTCCGCAAATGTCTTCTACTATAGCATCAGGCTGACTCAGGCCTTGTGAGTGAATCTGGCAGATAGAAACTGAAAGAAGCCTGTTGTGTGAGTGTATGTGTGTATGCCTTTGTCCCCCTTGCTACTGGCTCGACAAAACAGTGTTGGTTTGTTAATATTCCTTGTAACTTAGTGATTTGGGAAAAGAGACTGATGGAATAAGTACTAGGCATGAAAAAAAGATATACTAGGGTTGATTAGTTTGACTAAACCAGTGGTTTTCAACTGGGGTCTGTATGGCCCTTGGGGGACTATATAAGATTTTATTGTTAAAAATTATGTGCTTGGTTATACTTCTACAGTGCAGAAAATATTTTTTTCAATTTTTTCTTACACAATTCCTAATATTTAATTATAAAAATATAACGAGATTTTTTTAAAACATCAAATAGCTATGGGGTCCAGTGGAGTAAAATAGAAATCATATGGGTCCATAGGCAAAAAATGGTTGAGAACCACTGGATGTGGTGCCACAGTATGGCCACAGCCCAGTGACAGAAACAAGAGACCATAATAGCTGTTACACCATCAATAGGTCTTTGAATGGAGGAAACACACAATGAGATCAAGCAAAGTTAACGAGATATTAATAATAGGTCTTTCAATTTATGAATGTGCTGTCATTAAAATTTTGATTATAATTACTTTTTTTTAACAGATACTGAATGAGATAATCTAAGGTAACTAGAGAAAAGAACCGTCAGAGTCATAAAAATGGTAGTAGTGAGCTTTAGAGTATGAGTTGGGTGGGAGAAGCTTCAATCAGAATGAAATACAGACTGTAATTATATCTAAGACAATGGTGTCTTTGAAGCAATGAAATACAGGTAATAAACATAGGGAATTTGCACCTATAAGAAACGACTGACTAGAACTGTTGCTTGGCTCATTGGCATCTGCTTCTATGGATTCTATCAGACTCTTGTCCAATAGAGTTAAGTTTCTGGTGCATAATTTATATGTTACATTAACAAGAGAGAGAACCAGAAGACAAAGAGTAGACTTCCAGTATTTGATTAGTATTTTATTGACCTTGAAAGAATGAAAAGCAAAGCTGATCCCTGTAGGATTTGAACTTAGAGAACAGTGAAGTGAAAATAAATACTGCAAAAGATTCTAGCCAATGTACAAATAAGCATCAACTGACTGTGAAAGGGAGATATAAGAAAATGCTCTTCAAAATCAAAACTGAATATATACAGAAAATACAACTGCACTACCAAATGGACAGGACATGTAACACGAAAAATAATTTATATCCAAATGAAAAATAAAACAAATTACAAATGTAACACTGATTTGCAATATGATGAGTAGAAAGTAGGTTAGTAGAGAGCGTAGTAAATAATTTACAATCATAAATGAAATCTCACACTATTGAAATCATTTTGCAAAATATTATTTATGTAGTTTCTGTTATTGTTATTTAGGCTGAGAAGGTGGGGGGGGGGCATGGTATCTTTCTCTTAAGCTGGTGAGGCCGACGATGTTGGTGGAGAGCAGGATGTGCACAGGGAGTAAGATCAGGTTCAAAGAAGGAAGAGAAGATGGGGCAAAAGGGGCGAGAAGGAAACCAACAAAAAAAAAGGAAGAAAAGGAATGGTTGATAACAAGCTGCATGAACCCTGCTTTTATATCAGCTATTATCAAATGCGTATCATAATATAAGAAAAACTGAGATTATATATATATATATATATACATACATACACACATACACATGTGTATAGAGTGGGGAGTAAAAAGATGAAGAGAATATGTGTCTGTGTACCATCCAGCTCAGTTCTATCACAAAGGGAGAGAAATTAGAAAGCAGAAGAAAAAAAAGAAGGAAACAAGGAAAAGAAGAAAGCAAAAAAAGAAAAAAAGAGACAAAGTGATAAAGGTGGATAACATTTAAGTTAGTTACCATAATGATTCAAGACAGACACCATGGAGCTTGGAACTCCGCCAAGGACAAATGTTGGCTAATGCCATATTCCTACTGTGCAGGGGAGCTTCAGAAGTGGGAGTGGAAGAGAAAATAGTTGGCTAAAACAAGCAATTAAGCATCAGTTCTGTTGACCTAGAAGTTAGTCTGTTGGATAATGAATAAGTTAGGTGTGGTACTGTTAAGCCAATCATGTAAATGTTAGAAGCAGAATCGAGCTAATTATACATGTTGAAGAGGAATTTGAAGTCCAGCTAAGTCTTTATTCAGGTTCTGTTCCCATCATTTGACTTTTCTTGCCATCACAATGAATTCAGCTCTCATAGCAGAGTTCAATCAATTAGATTGCATTGCTGAACGAACAGAATAAAGAAGTAATGGCTTAAAATTAATGCATGGAAATACGGTAGTGAGGAATTTAGGGTATTAAGGTGAAGATGGGAAAATTCAAAATTGTTAATGAGCAGCATACGAATGAAGAAAGCAGCTTTCTTCAGTTGACAAGAAATAAAGAAACAAATAGAAACTTGATATAACTTTCACATTACCAAGATTCTAATTGCACCAGCACACAAAGAACATGGTGCATTTAGTATTAAATTCACATGTGAAAAAGAAAAGAAAAACGGTCTCCCTTTACAATGCTGTTTGGCTAAAATTAGGATAAAAGAAAGCTTATTATTATTATTATTATTATTATTTATGAAAATGACCTAATGAACGCATCATAATTTTACTGGGTGAAAGATTTTAGAATCTATTGATGTGTAATGACAGAAAGACTTTTGGTTTGAGAAGGCAATGTTATGTTAGTCTGATGCCTGTGCAGCGTTAATAGTAACAGCAGCAATAAGAATGAATAAATAAAGCAAAGAATAGAGAGAATGTATAATTAATACACTAGATATGCAGTGATAAATGTGAAAGAGAATGAGCTTTGGTAACTTATCTAGTTTGCTGAAGATGGATTCAGGTTAAGCATGTGATAGAGAAGAAGAGAGAAGAGAACGAATGTGATAGCCACAAATGATAAATGAGTTAACAGTGCCCTCACAAAAACACAAATGAAATTGCAAAACATGCAGAAGAAATTGAAGGCGGTATGACAAGGTGAAGCCAGGTTACTTGCACAGATTTGTCCAGCTATTAATCATAATTTATATGAAGTAGTTTTTAACATAATCACAACCCATTAAATATGTCTAACTAGCAATCAATCTTAAGTAGATATACTGAAAATAAATTGTTGAATAGTGTTTACTAGGAACACTAGTCAATAATTTAAGCCAGACGAAATTAGATGAAATATTCAATGACTCACTTAACTAGCTACTAAATGGATAGATTAACTAACAAATTGTAATTAACTAAAAGAAAAAAGTGAAATAACAAAAAGAATTTACAAATATAGTGTGCACAAATGTGTGTACATGCACATGTGTAATTTCTTACTTGAAAGCAAAAAGGAATGGGAGAACATTGAGTGATTGAACATTAATATATTACTGCTACTTGACTTATAAACAACATCAAACTCCAAATTGCAAAGTGCCCTCTTGGGTACTCCATACTCCACTACTTGTACTATGTGTATGTTTGAGCTAAAGAGGGAACTTCAATGGTAATTGCATGACCTGTTAGAAATAACAGCCAAATCTGCCTGAAATCACAATCACACACTACATTAATTTTTTAAATTTTATTTAAGCAGAAACATCTGATAATATAGTCCAAGATACACACAATGTGGGGAAAAAAACAACATAAAAAAACAGTAAGAGGGTCCTGGCTGAAACATCATTAACCCTTTAATGTTCAGATTACTCTGTCAATTGTAATGTTTGTTTAGTTATATTCTAGATGACAGAAACGTTAGCACACCAGGCGAAATGCTCAGCAGCATTTCGTTTGTGGCTATGTTCTGAGTTCAAATTCCGCCAAGGTCGACTTTGCCTTTCATCCTTTCGGGGTCGATTAAATAAGTACCAGTTACGCACTGGGGTCGATGTAATCGACTTAATCCCTTTGTCTGTCCTTGTTTGTCCGCTCTGTGTTTAGCCCCTTGTGGTTGTAAAGAAATATGTATTCTTTTACTTTACACTTTTACTTGTTTCAGTCATTTGACTCTATGTTTTTTGTGTTTTTTTTTTGCAGGAACAGTGTACCTTGAACTACAGTATCCAATGTGTCCTTTTTTAAAGATAAGGTCTGCTTAAGGAGATTTGGTTACTATTTCTAACATGACAAGTAACCTCCCTTCCCTCATTGGCTTGATCTCTCATAAGCAGTTACAGATAATTTGGAAATCTATTTTTCTGATGATTATAAAAAGAACATAAAAAAACCTTCATAAACTGAAGGTATTTTTTAAAGAAAAAGACAAACAATAACAGTTTTCATTACTGTGAAAACTAACAGTTTGCCAGAGATAATAATTATGTCAAAGATATGTTTTTACTTTGCGGTGGGAAAATATAATGTAATTAAATGTCATTCCAGAAACAAGTAGCATTAATTAAACTATATTCTACCCACAATCAAAATTAGTTTTAGGTACTGAGGTAGAAGATATCTCTCATAGCTTTGTTGTATCTTAAAATATATTTACATTAATTAATTAACAAAAATATCCAAATCTATAAAAAAGAAGAAAAAAAAACACCAGTCATACTACAAAAGATAATTGGATATTTGTAGAAAAAAAAAAAAAAAAAAAAAAAATATATATATATATATATATATATATATATATAATATATATATATATATATATATATATATATATATATATATATATACAGGAAAAAAATATGGAAACTGTTTGAAACAAACCTATCACCCAAATTAATGCAAAGATATAGAATAAATATTTCTGATATAGCTACAAGTTTTTCTAGCTTTCTTTGCCACTAAATTTACAAATCTTTAAATAAATGGTCAGAAAAGAGATGGAAAATGATACTATGAGAAAGAAGAAAAAAAAGTTATGAATGAACAACACACTACTAAGATCAGCTTTCAAAGCATCTGTTTACATTCAATCATGACAAGGAAACAAAATATTTCAAACAAACTTCAGTTATATGTTTACAGTGTACTTGCTTTTTGTTCTGAATCAAATTACAAAATGGCCTGAACAAGATAAATAGTATTATTTTCAAAATGTCAATATGTAGGTCCAGGAGTCGGTGAGGCATTGCAATTTAGAGGATTTATTACAGACAAATATTGTTTTCTTTCTGAAACACAAGGCCAAATTTGTGAGAGACAGTGAGGAGGAATGACTCGGGTACTACTTAGAAAAAAAGAAAAATAGTATTGATGCTAAGAAACCCACTATGAATTATGAAAACTGCCACATGTATTTAAAACTCAGAACAATAATACCACAAGATCTAAACAAGCTTATTTAACCTCTTGATGCCATAATTTGTTTTTTGAAATATATACCTTCATGTCATTATTAAGCTGGTGTTTGGAACATAAAATAAATAGAAATTTTGATGGTTTTAATTTAGGCTACTTTAAAACAAGCAGACTATTGTAGAACCTGGGGCAGTTTCAAGCAGGTTGGTATCAAAAAGGTTAACTCTTCAGATACAACCCCACACAAAACTCTAGCTTTATTATGCCAAACCTTTGAAAGTATTTATATTTAAAAACCTTCCTTTATGATTTTATACAAGAACTTTTTTGTTAAGTGGCATTTCAAAGACCAGTTTAATTAATTAATTAAAAAAAAAAGCTATTTTATAAATTCTTGATTATTTTTGAAATTAATTGAAATACACATGCTGTGTATTATTTCATGGTCAGAAAAAGGATTAATAGAACCTAATTCAGTTCCCTTTCTAGCTGTTTTAAAAATCAAGAGCTAACTATTTATGCAGAACTGACAAACCAACATCACCACTGCTAATATGTGTAAATAATTACATGATTTAGACTATAAAAGTTTGTCAATCAAAAAAATAAATAAAATAACTATAAGGACATCATCACAGATTAGTGATTTCAAGTAAAATTTATGCTAAAATTGCTGTTTAAAATGATATCTGTTCAAAATAAAATAATCTGTCATGGTAAAATAATTGCTTCATCATGGGAATTAATTATAACACAGTGGGGAGCAATTAATGGAATACTAATGCAGAAGTGATCATTGCTAACAGCCAGATAGAAAATTTAAACAAACAAGATATTGACGATTGATGTATTTGAAGGACACATTAGCCTTGGCAACACACACATTATTATTTTTCACTGGTATTGGTTAGTTACTAAGAAGAAAAAAGAAAAAAAACTTATCAAAGCTTGCATCATCCAGCTTTCAAGCCTCCACGCTTTTTATTGCATCTCCATAATACACGCAGAAATCTAACATTTATAATGCATGGTTACTGATTTGTCATTCAGTTGAAAAGGTTTATGATTACTTGCATTATACATCAAATATCAAAGGCAATCCAGTCATAGCTATCCTGTCTTTTCTAAGACATTGTATCTAGAACTACATCAGTCTGTCTGCTTCCTTCTTTGAAGATGGTAGGGTTTAATTTGAAGGAGGCTTGGTGGCTATTCCCAGCAAGTCAAGCCATAATATAGAGACCTCCCAACGATTCATGAAGTTATTTGATAGTAAAATTTTCTTCCTAGGAATATTCATTCCTTAACCCTTTAGCATTTAAACTGGCCATATCCAACTTCAATATTCTACCTGTTTTATGTTAAAACTTGACAGACTTGGCCTCTTACACCAGCCTTACAATGTCATTCTAAATGTAAAGAATGACATCATTGAAATCTCAAAGCTACAAAATGATGCATGACTAATTCAAAACAATGTGAATAAATAAGCATTATATTTGACAGTGGAGTGGAGGCACATGGCCTAGTGGTTATAGCAGCGAATGCATGATTAATTCAAAACAATGTGAATGCTAAGGGGTTAAAGTATGAGGGTAACAAGTGCTGTTTTGAAATTCTTGCCTGTACCCATGTGGATCAGACAATCTGTGAGGCAGATTTTCTAGTCAGATGCCATTTCTGACATGGATCGTTATCTGTTACCAAGTAAGGTAGAACTTTTCCCTTAGTCAGATGTGTTTTCATGGAAGACAGGAAACAAATGACACTATTTGCCTGATAATGACATTCACTCACAACCATGGCTATGTGGTAAGTAGTTAGCTTCCCAACTACATGCTACTGTGTGGCACTTTGGGCAAAGCCTTCTACTATAATAGCCTTGGGCCAACTTAAGACTTGTGAGAACCTGGTAGAAGAAAATCAAAGAGAAGCCCTCATATATATATCATCATCATCATCGTTTAATGTCCGTTTTCTGCGCTAGCATGGGTGGCACAGTTCGACCAGGGTCTGGGAAGCTAGGAGGATGAACCAGGCTCCAGTCTGATCTGACAGTGTTTCTACAGCTGGATGCCCTTCCTAACGCCAACCACTCCGTGAGTGTAGTGGGTGCTTTTTATGTGCCAGGGGAGTCTGGCAGCAGCCACAATCGGTTGGTGCCTTTAACGTGCCACCATTAAAAGCACCAACTGATCGTGGCCGCTGCCAGACTCCCATATATATATATATATATATATATATATATATATACACACACACACACACACGAGTTAGTGGACAAACGAAAGAAGGGCGCTAAA
Source organism: Octopus sinensis (assembly GCF_006345805.1). Taxonomy (NCBI): domain Eukaryota; kingdom Metazoa; phylum Mollusca; class Cephalopoda; order Octopoda; family Octopodidae; genus Octopus; species Octopus sinensis. Next base: position 49,824,077 of record NC_043010.1, on the reverse strand, counting down.
CCAACTTGAAAGACAAGATCCTTCCAGTGGGCACATGCTGGCATTTCGGTGGTTAGGGTTGGGGGTGGTGTGGGTGCATTTTTACATCTGTTGATGCATGCAACGTTAGATGTGATGTTGTCTAAGCAGGAGTAGCTCACCTTGATATTATGGGGATTGAAGAGTTTGTAATATTTATGGCCCCTAGAGAAGTGTTTCTTAATGACAGGAAGCCCCCTAGATACTTTGGTGGAAACTTCTAGGTTGAAAAGGGGTGTTATTCTCCTTCTCCTAATCTTTTGGGGGTGAGGAGAGGGTGTTTGGCAGTTGTCCACATACGTGAACTTCTGAGTAAACCCACTCATACACACACACGTGTGTGTATATATTGTGTGTCCCTTTGTTTTGACATCATGTGATGATGTGATGGTTGTAAGCCAATCAACATTATACAAGCTGTGTCATCAGCTTCCAATGGTCCATATAAACATGTCTCCCCACTTAAGAGATAGACGAGAGTTAATGTCAGGAAGGGAGGGCATCCTGCAATGGAAGCTTTGCCTCAATGGATTCTATGTAATCCATGCATAGCATGGAAAAGTGGATGTGATAAGTGGTGATGACGATATAATCTTATATCCGTGTAAACAATTAGACATATGCATGCATGGCAAGTTTTGTTTGTTTAGCGCTTAGTGATATTCTTTTTTTTTTATTATTTTGAAAGAGCATTAAAACTTATGTCTGAAGAGAAGGAACATGAAATTTTATATAAATGTTTTAGTGGCTTTTCTCACAGATTACTTATGGTAAAGGTATTTTGAGTAGATCAAATACCATTTAAGGCAAATCCTATTTCAAATTAGTGATAATCTCGATGGCCTTCATGGATGAAATTAAGCTCAGACTGCTGTAACTCCAATTAAGAGGGAGATTAAATAGATAAACTGACAACATTTATTAGTCGATAAACAGTATCAACTCTAGATAAATAGCACATCCTCTCTTGCAAACAGACACCTCTAAACATCTGGGGCTAAACAGTTGAGTGTCAATGTTTCTTGTCTTTGTCATTTTAAATATTTTGACATGTGATTTGTTTTATGCTTATTCAACAGATTTGGATGCTGTCAGCCTTCAGTCAACAAACCTATGTAAGATAAAAAAACATTCCAGCTATAACCATACATTCTTTATATTTTGGGGGCAATGTATCCCCAGTCTATTTTATTATCCAGTGCATCCAGAGTTTTTTTAAACATTAGGACATGGATTAAAGGAGATTTAGCTGCTATATCTAGCAAGTAGAGCCACCATGTAAGGGATGCTTTATTGACTTATCAAATCTGGAAATTAGTAAAAATTATTGGTCTAATGACAAATTGTAATTGTTCAAGTTGTAAATGAGATCTATGTAAATTGCAACTTGTGGAAACATCTAAACTAAATGATCTCAACATTTTCCATAGAAAATTACCTTTTTTAGGACACAGGGCTGGAGATTTTTTTTTTTTTTTTTTTTTACAAAGAAGAGATTTTTAACCCTTCGAGGTATGAAAGGTAGAGTCAACTTCAGCAGGATCGGAACTAACAATGTAAAGAAGTTTAACTAGAGCAAAACTGAGATTATTCAACAAACAACCATGTGAAATCTCAAGTCAATGAAGGCCAATTTTCTACTAGGAAAACATGATGATGCATTTAAATCTGTGCATGACCATTGAAGTACATGGTTCTGGGTTCAATTTCAGTGTGTGCAATATTTTAGGAAAATGACATTCACCATAGCTTTGTGAGTCAAATTTGGTACACAATAACTACTCATTGTGTGTGTACATACTGGTTGGTGGGAGATGTCACAATTTGTGGCCAGGAGGGGGAAAACAAAGACATCTTGTGGTATTTAGCTATGACACTTTATATCCACAGATTTTGCCTTTCCTTTACTGGAAACAGAGGGCCAGATTGAGGTTGCTACAACAAGTACTAGACAAAGTAAAGGAGCTAATATAACCCATACAAAAAGAAGAGAAAAAATATAATTATTGGAAATAAAACAGAGAGAGAGAGAACTGTGAGAAAGTACTGGGATAATAGAGGCATAACAGGAAAAAGAGGAATAAAAAAAACCCTGGGAAGTGGGAAGAGAGAAGGAAGCATGTGGGTGTGTGTTTTATTACTAACATACTGATAGTAGAAGGAATAGTAACTTAGCAGTAAACACTATACAATTAGATGATGAATGCTGAGTATCAGTTAATGAACATTTTGCAATGTGTTTTAGTTGGCTAAGATATTTAAAATAAATAAATAAATAAATGACAAAAAATATAATACAAAATAAACAATAAAAATTTTTAAAAAGCAGCTTGTTTTAAGTGTACTTGTTAGTGACTGGGTGTGAGTCAGCAGAGGGATTGTTTAAGTATAGAGAGCCTTGACCTATAACTAAAAGTTGGCTTACATTGTTTTCATTGGAGAGAGATAAAACCCTGCACACACACACACACACACACATACATACACACACAGTAGCTGGAATGATGAGGCCAAACAGCTACAGTAGTAGTGTCACTAGAGTTTAAACAAACTGCAAATTACTCTAGCCACCACCACTAGCATTTAGTGGAGGAGCTCCAGAGGACATGATTCAACTTTTGACCTATAGCAGACAAGTTTCATCCAATCCCATTTATCAACAGTAAATTCATTTATTAGTTTCTTTTCAGAACCAGTTTTCACACATGTGCATGCACATCTCAACATATACATTATATTTATTATGTGTGTGTATGTATGTATATATATATATATATATATATATATATATATATATTTATATACATACACACAGTACACATACATATACACAAAGAGTATATATATATATAAATATATATATACTCTTTTACTTGTTTCAGTCATTTGACTGTGGCCATGCTGGAGCACCACCTTTTTAGTCGAGCAAATCGACCCCCAGGGTTATTCTTTGTAAGCCTAGTACTTATTCCACCGGTCTCTTTTGCTGAGTCACTAAGTTACGGGAACGTAAACACACCAGCATCGGTTATCAAGTGATGTTGGGGGGACACAGATATACAAAAACACACACACACGCAAATATATTCATATATATATATATATATATATATATATATACGATGGGCTTCTTTCAGTTTCTGTCTACCAAATCCACTCACAAGTCTTTGGTTGGCCTGAGGCTATAGTAGAAGACATCTACCCAAGGTGCCACGCAGTGGGACTGAACCGGAAAACATGTGGTTGGTAAGCAACCTACTTACCACACAGCCACTCCTACGCATATATATATATATATATATATATATATATATATATATATATATCACCGTGACCGCCCAGGCTATCAGATGTTGTTACACATCGCTGGTCACAATGTGCTACGCATTGTTTTAGCCTTCAAATAATGCCACCCCGCTGGCTAAGCGAGCAGGCCAACAGAAAAAAGAGTGAGAGAAAGTTGTGGCGAAATAGTACAGCAGGGATCGCCGCCACCTCCTGCCAGAGCCTCGTGGAGAATTAGGTGTTTTCGCTCAATAAACACTCACAACGCCCGGTCTGGGAATCGAAACCGCGATCCTACGACCGCGAATCCGCTGCCCTAAACACTGGGCCATTGCGCCTCCACTTATATATACACACACACACATACCATATTTACATGTGCATACACTCTTAGAAACCATAGCTTTATACATAAACTTTGCTTATTAATTTACGTTTGAGTAACTAATAATATTAAGCAGTGAAATAAATACATGACTAAATAATAAAGCAGTAACCTTGAAATGTTGGGACTATTAGCATAATAAAAAAACATAAAAGCAAGACATTAAATTTAGTCTGGTAACTTGAGGCAAAATGTTCTCCTAAGATCTGACTGGTACCATTTCTCAGTAAAACTTCAAGGATGGGAAGTTAATTCTCAATGTTAGAAACTGACACCTGCATAAATTAGAGAAATTGGGGGAATGAATAAAAGAATAAAGAAAAAAGTTGTCAGTTTAGTATTTCATTTATGTTTTCTTGACATCAACAGTATTGATTTAAAAATAGTATGTTTTTACATGTAAATGTGGTTGATTCACACATTATGTAGTATATAGGTATCATGTGTAGTTCTAAATGTCTGTTGTATTCTAAAAAAAACTTTATTTCTAGATTCACTAGTTAATTGGCTCCCCTCCTCATAAACACCAAACAACTCTAATGCTCTACAAGCCATGAATATGAATGCTGTGGACCAAATACTTTAAAGGTTTTGTACTAATTAGAACATTTTCAGCAGTGGTTCCCAAGCTGGGTGGCACCACGCCCTGAAACTAGTGAGTAAGCTACAAAGAGCAGAGAAAAGGAAAAAATAAAAAATAGAACAAGGGTATGCTATGTTATGAATACATTTCAGATACTGAAAGAAAATATTCTCTACAAATATATACAAAGAGGAAGCATTGGGTCATCCCATAAATAATGTGCTTTTTCAATTTCATGAACCAAAAGTCAGAGGGGAACAGGATAGACGACCTGCATCAACCTGCTATAAAAGCAGGTAGTAATTGTACCTTGCATTTATTCTCAGTGCAAGTTTTGAAGAGTGCAGTTTGATTTTAAGTTATTTTTCTCAAAGCTATAATGGAAGTGACAAAGGAGCACATTCGGCATATTTTGCTTTATGAATTCAATAAAGGCAACAACACAACAGAAGATGCAAGGAATATTAATGCAGTATACAGGAATCAGACAGTAAGTGTAAACCTGTGTCAATTCAGTGATAGAAACTACAGCCAAGAAGCGTCTTGGAAGATCTGTAGAGCTCGGCAAGGAAGTCCTGCAAACCCTGATGGAACAAAATCCCACTGTAACTGTTCAGGAACTACCAGAGAAGCTTATATTTGGTCATTCAACCATTCATTGACAACTGCGTGCCATCAGAAAAGTCAGCAAATTGGGTCAATGGGTTCCTCACAAACTTTCTGAGTCTAACTGTGTGCGCAGAGAGTGAATGTGTGCTCTACTTTGCTGTCAAGTTTCATGAATGAACCTTTTTTTGGACTGAATAGTGACTGGTGTCAAGAAATGGGTTCTCTATAAAATGTCAAGTGCTGAAAACAGTGAGTAGGGAAAGGAGAAATACCAGCACCCCATGTGAAAGGTTTAGTCCACTTTGAACTTTTAAACAAACCAAATGATAACAAAGGAGCGCTACTGCAACCAGCTTAAGTCAGTGCTTGGTTTCAAGACAAAAGTTGTTCTTCCATTGGGATAATGCTTGGTCACATACAGCGAGGATGACATTCCAAAGGCTGGAGAAGTTTAAATGAGAAATGATGCCCCACACACCATATTCACCAGACATTGACTCATCTGATAATCATTTATTCCGCAGTCTTCAAAATCATTTGGATGGAAAAAATATGAATTCTGTAGACGAGGTCAGAACAGTACTAGAAGAGTATTTTTCATCAAGGACAAGTGAATTTTGGAAGAGGGACCTTGCAAGTCTACCAGATAGATGGAAGAGCATTGTAGAAAATGAAGGAGAGTATATTTTAGTTTAAAAAAAACTTTGGTCATCTTAATTTTGAAAAATAAAAGAAATATAAAAAAAAAAAACTTATTTATTTATGGGATAACCCAATACATCTGTCAATATACACAGTGTTGCTTAAAAATCTATAGATAGTAGAATGTAGCTAAGAAAGACATAAACAAGACAGATAATGAATAAAATTTCAAAGCATCCAGTGGGCAGGGAACGCACTGAGTAACTTTTGGGAATTTTGACATCGCCTTGGACAAAAGAAAAAAATGCAAAGAAAGGACTCAGACTGCCAAGGAGACAAGGTAGACCATTCTAGAGCTGGCACAATGGCAAATTGTACCCACAACTCTCTATAAAGTGGCTGCCAAATGAATGGGTCAAGAGGATTCTTTATGCTGGTACCATTGTAAAATGCACTCAATACACCCTTTAAGGTGTAAAGTAGTTGGCATTAAGAATGACATCCAGCCATAGAAACTTGGTCTGTGTGGAGCTAGAAACTCAGTCCTAAGAGTGACTTTTTACAAGAACAGGTTTAGACTGTGATAAACCATCCAACTATGTCAGCATGGGAAGAAGACATAAAAAAGAGATGATGATGACAAAGACAATATGCACACAGCCACAAAAATATTAAAAAGAACAAATCAAGTTAATATTTTGCATCCAGAAAACAAGCATGCAAATGCAATATTTCTAACTGTTGGACGGCTTCAGTAGATGTTAGCTGAGCAGAGTCATTGTTATCTAAAGATTAAGACAGGTTGTTTGTTGGAAGATATTTAACTACTACATTGTGTAAGTCAAAGAATCTCTCCAAGAAGCTTGGCTACAATGGAGATTTAAGTATGAAACAAAATGCAAAACAAAAGTCACAGTAACATTTTTATGGCACTTAAAACCAGAATAAATCAAACCTAAATTTCTTTTGTAATAAAAAAAATTGTCTTTTTCTTTATATCAAAGAAACTCCCTTTCCTTTTCTTAATGGCTAATATTTTATGTAACAAGCTATGGTTTTCTCATTCTTTAACTTGAGGTATGTAAAATGAGTATCTCAGAACACTATTTTAGTGATGAATATGCTCTTTGTAAAGTTACATCCTCCTCCTTTATAACATATATGTGTGTGCACACGTGCATGTATATGTGTGTGTGTGTTTGGAGAGAAAGAGAGAGAGAGAGAGAGAGAGAGAGTGAACTTGAACTGGTTTGAATTGCTTATTAACAATATTATTATTAGTTGTAATAGAAACCATTGACAACTCAGAACCAAGTAGACTGTAGTGACTTGAACATTTCTCAAATGAGTTGCTGTTTTATTGATATAATAGGCATCATCTGTGGAACAGTTGAAGCCTCTGTTACATATTCCACAGTTAACAAGTTCACAATATCTTCAAAATAGCACCACACATGGATTGTTGCAAGCGTTGCATGACTATGCCTAAGTGTTTTTATAAAAGGGTTGCACAAATAATATCTGTCCAACTGGTTCTCTCTTTGGAATAGAAGGCCTCACTATGATATTATTTAATAACAAAAACTCCCATAAGCCAGTGTTTCTCTTTAAAAAAAAAGAAAGAAAACCTTACCACCCACATATTTATTTCAACATCAAAATGCATGATGTCACTGTAACCATGATTAAGCAACACTTCCTAAGTTGACAACCAATGATATCCTCTTACGTCATAACTGCAGTTTCATACAAATTAGCATTCAGGTTCCACAAGGACAGATTAACTGTTTGCACCAAACAAACCCACTCCATATTACAAGTAAACACCTCTTATCAGATATTCTATACAATGTCACCAACATGCCCCAGGTCCATGTCATTTACACACAAAAGAACAAATATCTAATAAACAAAGAACAACAATAACAACAACAAAAAACTCCAAATAAATGCAAACCAAGAACTACTTGCATTTGGACAAAAATAAAAAGAATGTGACACTAGTTTACCAATACATCAGATTCACTGTAAATTATTTCAGTACTAAGCAGGTTCCAATCTTCTCTAATAGTAACCACAACAAATATGCTATACAATACAATGCTTTTTATACTATAAGAGGTGCCAGTGTGGATGTGTGGTAAGAGGTTACATTCTAACTACATGGTTCTGAGTTCAGTCTCACTGTGTAGCAATTTGGGCAAGTATCTTCTACTTAGGCCCAAGGCTGATAAAATCCTTGTGAGTGGATTTAGTAGATGTAAACTATAAGAAACCCAACATATACATATATATGTATGTTTGTGTCTCCTAGTCTTGATATCACGTGATTGTTGTGAATGAATGCGACTTACTTCCAATATTCCATGAAAACATTGTCTGGCTACGGGGAAGAAACGGGTAAGGGTTGGCAACAGGGAGGACATCTGGTAGTAGAAAAATCTGCCTCAATAGAATTCTGTCTTACTCATGCAAACATGGAAAAGTGGACATTAAAATGAAGATGATGATGTGAAGAGGTAGTACACAGTTATCAGATCCATCGGCAACCATTTAACAGAACGAAATCAAAATATTAACCATTTAGCATTCAGATTACTCTGTCAAATGTAAGGTGTGTTTATTCACATTGTTTTAAATTTATCATACATTATCTTATAGCTTTCAGATTTCAAATGATGTGATTGCTTATTTTTTTTTAAATAACATTACATAGTAGGTGTGAGAGGCCTGATTTGGTCAGTTTTAACATTAAACAATAAGAATATTTGGGCCTGATATGGCCAGTCTGAAAGCTAAAGGGTTAAACTCGACCTAGACACACAGGGAAGATATCTGCATTACCTGTAATGCTCAAAATAAGGAGCAAGATGGACAACCGACAACTGATGAGGGGTAGTTTTTTTTATGTTACTTGTCTTGTTTTCCATTTGTCTCCCCCATTGTTCACATACCAAAATTCGACTTCGTATTTCCTGTTGTTTACATTTTGTGATGTCCTGTACCCATATATATATATATATATATATATATATATATATATATATATATATATAATATATATATATATACATACATACACACATATATATATGTATATATATCTATATATATGACTGAACACCATGTACCCATTTCCAAGTAAGTTTACCTTATATATATATATACACATATATAAAACTAATGATTCATTCATTGCTACTTAGAGTTTCTCTAATATTTCAGATTACAGAAAGCTTCATCTCTGTGCTATGTGAAGGTTAACATATTGTGAGAGGCTGAATAGTATATGAGAGTGAATTATCAGCTTAGAATAAATAATTAAACTCTACAGCATGGGTGCAAACTGTGTGGATAAGAAGTTTACTTTCCAGCCACACTGTTTCAGGCTTAACTCCACTGCATGGAACAATGGAAAGGCTGACCAAAGCTTTGTGAGTAGAATTTGGTCAATAAACACCATGTGGGTGCCCAGTGTGTGCGTCTGTGTCACGTGCATTCATACATGTACATACATACATGTACATATCTACATACATATACATTTACACACACACACATATTTGACGGCTTTCATTCATTTTACACTGCTTTTTCTCTCTGCTAACGTGGCTTAAACAAACATGCATTACTGATTTATTATTTCAATGCTGGATGCTCTTCCCGTTGCTAACTATTATCCATCCCCACTCGACCTTCAACATGTCTAAGAGATCAGAGAACCAGCAGAAGCTGTCTTGATGGGGAAATGACAACAGACTTCACTGCTTGCAGCTCAGCAGTTTTTCGTGCAAAGTGTACAGAATGTAAACATTTACACACACTTCTTCATTCATTCGACATCTGTTTTCTCATGCTAGAATAGCTGATTACTGAAGCATTGTTTACAGCTGGAAGCCCTTCTTGTTCCTAATCCCTAGCAGTCTTCTGAAGAGTGTGATGGATTTTTTTCTCTTGTTCTGCATGTCTTTGAAAGCATGGAGCTAGCAGATGATTTAAAGCCAGAAAATGATAAAACTTCACCCTATGTAGATCACTGCTATGAGAAGTAGAACATAAACATTCACACACAAAGGATTTTATACAGATTCTATGAACCAAATTCACTCACAAAGCATTGCTGGTCTGGGACAACACATGGCCAAGGTACCAAATACCATGTAGCTGAGAAGTGAACTTCTTAATTACATAGCCAAGCCTCTGTGTGTGTGTGTGCGCGCACATTTTATATCACAGAAAACAGGAAAAGACACATACAATCATCTATAGTCAATGATTTACTCTGTAGCTGCTGAAAATTTCACACAAGTATTGTCAAAGGGTGGAAACTTGCCTATGGCACTCATCAATAAGTAGTGGGAAAGTGATATTTTTTCAGTGCCCTCTGATGCCACTGAGAGAAGTCAAGACAAAACTATTAAAATCCATTTTGAATGGTACAATTTTCCACCTGAGACAATTATCTTTAGTTGGTATTAGCAAGCTCATTATATAATTAAAATTTATTTTAACAAAAACTTTGCCCTGTCTTTGCAATAGCTCAAAAGTACATCCTTTGTGTTTAGTGATCATTGATACTAACATTCATAAAATATGATATAAAATAAACAATGTAAAGAGTACTACTCTTTTGCATATTGGTACATCTAAATGTGTGTGTGTGTATGTAGATGAAATTGAAAAACAATTCAGTCAAACTGTTACAATAAGCAACCATTCATATCTATGGCTGAGTAGACAGTTATGTAACACCAAAAGTGAAGACATCTGCACAATTACACCTGCAGTCCATAAACGTATATGAGACAAGGTTTGTAACAAACCTCCAAGCTCCTTTGCATTAAGCCTCTGTAGTCATAACATGATCTTGCAACACAAGTCAACTTTAACATTCTGTTATATAATCCACAACATTCAACTAACATCTTGTTATTCTCGTTCCCACCCAAGCAAATACATCATTACGAATTATCAGCCGCCTTGATTTTCATAAAGCACATTCAACCAGAGACCTTTCATATGCAACAAATTCTTACACAAACATCACAGCTACTCCAAATCTTAAGCTATAAACATTTTTCAGACTGCTGAGAAAACAACCTCAATGGCTTCTTCAATCAATAATGAGCCAGTCTGTAGGTCATAATGAGGCTCTCATAAATTAATAATTGTTTGTCAATAGTAAGAACCAAGTATTACTTATTCCCACTCAGTCCACTTCACATGAATAACAATTAATTTTCTCTACAATACAACACAATAGATCAAACAAATTTGCCTGACATTTTCTTTAGTGGACTTTAAAAGACTGAGAATAATAACAAAATAAATAAAATACTTTAGACACAATTATTTTAAATTGTAAACAAGGTTAAATGTAATAAGCTTTTTTTTTTCTTTTGCTCTTTTTTCTTCTTTTTTTTTTTTGTTTGTTCTGCTATCATTACAAAGATCTTTTGCTATTTTTACTTCACCACTAATCAAACTGTTCGCTGCACCTTACCATCCAACCTCTCCACACTGTCTCTTCCTAGACAGTTGCATTAGTCAGAACAAGTCCATCCCTAAATCACCCATGTTGTCTCTGCCAATTACTGTCCTTTGATGCCTTCTGCTCAAATATTCACCAAATGAACTTTTCAAACTTCCCATTTTCCTATCTAGCCAGATCTTCATAAACTATGAGTACTAAACTATTCTTCCATAGATTAAAAACATATATATATATATATGTATGTGTGTGTGTGTGTGGTGTGTGTGTATGTATATATGTAGGCACACATACACAGAGCAAAATAGATCAAAACTGAAAACAAAACTTATTTTTACTCTAATTGGTAGTTAAAGGACTATGTAATTGTGGAGTAATTCAGAAGAAACAGGATAAATATGTTTATTTTGTCATTAATGGCTTCACTATGCCGATAATAGAACTAAATATTCTAATTTGATACATGAATTTGAAACTGTAGCATGTGCTTTACAGCTAAGCTATCAAAGAGAACAGCTTAATAGTTAGAATGAACAGTTTCAATTAGTTACTAAGCCACTTATATAAAAATAAACACCACTTCTGTATGTTTTGCATAAAGAAATATCAATTGAATTTAGACAAGTTTTATAAGTTATTATTTGCAAAACTGTGAAAACAACCAAACTGAAGTGAGATTATGCCCAATTTTGATTGTCTTTCATTTTAAACAAGGTAAAAAGGTAGTTAAAAATAATATTGAAACAATTCTGTTACAGTTAGAATGAACATGTTATTCTATTTACATCACTTTAAGTTGATTTTTGTTCTGCAATGTCCTGAATGGAATGATTCTAAACTTTTATCCCTTTAGCAATTAAACCGGCTATATCTGGCCAAAATAGTCTACCTGTTTTATGTTAAAACTAGCGAGATCTGACCTCTCACACTTGCCCACTCACCCCCCATTCTAAAAATAAACAATCACATCGGTGAAATCATGAAGCTACGAGTTAATGCATGATTAAATCAAAACAATGTGAATATATAAGCATTACATTTAGCAGAGTAATCTGAATGCTGAAGGATTAAATGTTCGCATAAATTGCAAGAACATTTACAGTTGGTTGTCCTTATAATAGCTAATAAATCACAACTGTACAAGGGGGAAAAGAAACTATGCAAGACCTAGACTGAGATTGAAAGATACTGCAAAAATGGAACATGAAATGTAAAGGAACTGATCATAATAAATGGCAAATTCAGATGAAAAACCAACCAGTATGGAGAAAGCATATCAAGCCATGTCAAAGCCACAAATAGTTATAGTCGCAACGACTGACAGCAAAATAATAATAAATCACAAAGCACTGGTTAGCAACCAGACAGCCAATTTGACACAAATCAGATGCAGGCAATCTCTTGCATGGCATTATATATCCAGAAAAAAAGCATCACATTCAACTTTTTACTGAGCTACAAGTCCTGATATAAAACTCAGGCATGGAATCAATGGTGAGTGGTTAGTCTTTCAGAAAACATCATTTTACAAAACATTCATCATCATCATCATTTAGTGTCTGTTTTCCATGATAGCATGGGTAAGACAGTGTCATTGGAGCTAGTAAGCTGGAAGGCTACACAGGGCTCCATTGATTGCAAAATATTTTCAAGACAAAGTAAAAATCTCTAACATGTTCTAATTAAGGAAGTCGAGATGGATGTGTTCAAATTCCCTTAATATTTTTCACTGTGATAATTGCAGTATAAAAGTTGACTAGCTCCCACCAAGGAACACATCTATGGCACAGCCGTCCAAAATTTGGACCTGGAGATTTCCATTTCCAGCGACTCCAAGGGCCACCTCCCTGTGGTGTTGGGCATCAACGAAGAGCCCTCGACTACAACAAGACGACCAAAGACGCCCCTAAGCCCTAGACCATCACCTATCACCCTTATCTGTCTTGTTGTTTAACAACAACAATCTATGGCACAAAGCCAGCAGTTTGGGGGAAGGAGTAAGTTGATTACATTGAGCCCCAGTACTCATCTGGTACTTATTTTATTGACCCTGAAAAGATGAAAGGCAAAGCCAACCTTTGTAGAATTTAAAAGATGGATGAAATGCCGTTAAGCATTATCATCCGGCATGCTAAGGACTCTGCTAGCTCGCTGTCTTAAAACAAATGTATCAATTTATCATACATGTAAAAGGCAAGTTAATTTTATGCTAAAACTTTTTCTATTTTAGAAGTTACAATTAATGAGTCATGGTACTGAACCCATGATCAAACTTGCTGATTTTTATTCTATTACTGGTGCTACATTGTATCACTGAGCCAGAAAATTAACTTCTCAAGTTTCCGTCTATCCAATGAAAAATAAACATACTGCTCTCAGTGCTAAGTGGTTTGTTAGATTATAGCACTCCGGCTGGGGTTAACTAAAAATTATTAGCACTCTGTTGCATTTCTAGTGGCTATAATTAATTGGTAGACAGAATTTCTAGCTTTGCTTTTGGAATTAGAGCCACTTTTGTCAAGAATCATGTAATTACTATCTCCTTAGTAGTCTCCATATAAGCATATACTTAATATGCTGGTTAAAAATTAATGTTAGTAACAAACCAACAAACAATTCAAAGCTTGGATATCACTAACAATTACATGCACATTTTTCTACATGGGTACAGACTGAATGAGCTGACCTATTTGCATTTTGAAGTTGTCTTTTTTTTTTTTTTTTTTCCTACTTCTATTTCCTCTGAATTCCTGCCTACTCAGGCCAACTTTGTCTGACTTTAATTCTTCAATGGCCTACATAAATCTAATATACTTAAGTGTCATCTACCATAAATTTATATTCACTTAGAAACAGATCCTTTCCACCACCAAATGTCTACATGACCTTACTTCCATCTCTTGTGAATTCTAGTTTCTAGATGAGAGTTCAGTAGTTTGCCTTGTGAGGCAGGTTTTATAATTGACATACATTCAGCAGTTAGATGGCTAAAAAAAATTCTGTTTGAGTTCTGTTCAAAGAGTATTGAACTTAGGATTTGGATGTCAAAAATCAATAACATTTTATCTTGGTCAATGGAATATGGCACTAATACACAAATGCGACTGAACCAAGAAAAATGAGAAGCAAAAACAAACTTGTGATTTTAACTTAGAAATATGAAGCTTTAGCTTAAATTCAATAAACATCATGTCTGGTTCACATTGTTTGCATCAAATCCTGTCAACAAACCATAAAGTACATAGAGCATATTGAAATAATAGATATTCAGAAACAGATGATATCTGGTGTGCTGTAGCTTTGGATCAATAACTAAATGTACACTGCAGGATTTAACTGGCTAATTTTATTCACTACAAGAAGCAAATGATCAGAGTTGACTATCAGAGACGAAGTTGAATCACTAGTCACTGTTTTCACTGAATCCACCTTTAGCAGACAATGGTTATATTTTGTTTTATGCTCTTTTTTTTTCTTCTTTAATTCACTTTTCTCTTTAATCATACACAGTCACCTGAAGATAATTAAGTTACAGATTCTAGTGTAACTAACAGACAACACAAAAGATCTATGTCACGTACCGAAAAGAGCAAGAAAGTAGAGTTGCCTAAATTTGACAAGTAATTGTTGAATAAACACTTGCATATCATTCAAAATAACTCCCTGCTGCTGCCTTTCTATTGGCAAAAACCAGTAACTCCAGAAAACGTGCAGCCACAATCAATATTCTTTTCATCTCCTATTAAGAATTCCTTTAGCATTGAAATAAAAGCAGTTTCAATTGAATCAATAGTTATCAAACACAACAATCAAATAACCAACACATTAGCAACCTGCCCTATTTTTCTTCTTTTTTTTTTAAACATTATGAATGGGTCCTACAAATTAGGACATTTGCATGTTTTTAAAGCTCATACCCTATTACTGAATATTATTACCTTTGGTAAAAATGTAACTGATACCTACTTACTGGTGAGACACTGCAGCAAACAGCACAATGTCTTGCACAAAGATACAATCGAATGACTTCAATAGGATTTGAACCCAATATTTTCCAATTTAGGAACAATTTATGCTTACAAAATGGAAATAGCATGTTATAACAATATTTAGAAAACAGGGAGTTCAAAATAGCAGCAGAAAATCTTATTTGAAAATCGACTGTAATGTTTATGGAGGTGATGAATAAAGAAACAATTAGGAAGCCACCAAAAGAATCAAGAGGAGGGGAGGACACAGGTAACTTACTACAGCTTTGGATGTTGTGGCGAATAGGTAAGTGTCAATTAGCGAGCTAAATTGTATTAATACAGCTTCCCAAAACTAATGTGTGAGCTCCCATTGTTAATTATGACAAAGCAATGTTGTACATGGGGGAAATTATGGGATGGGTGAGTTTCAAGCTTACAGAGCCAGTTCGTTAAAGTGGTTGAGAGAATTATACAGTAAAGCTAGCTTGACATGCTATTAGCTGTGACAGCATGTAATTTGGTTTTGCATATGGGTGTGGAACAACAGCCAATGGCTTATATTCCAAATGAGACAGCTATAGAAGAAATATCTGGCAAAGAATAAATGGCTGTGCTTGCTTTCTGCCAAACATTTTCAACAATATTTCCATTGCATTGTTTCATATACAAAACATTTGCTAAAAATAGATGACTGGCTTCAATTAATTAGTGAATACATAAACCAAATCTAATTTGGATTTAAATTAACAGTTTTCTTAATCAGAAACACAAGATTAAAATTGAAGAGAAATCTAACAGAAATTTTAATTTGTTTTTCCTTTGATATTATTAATTTTAAGTCTGTATGCATATGTCAATACTATACAGATGACATAGGACTACAATACATATAACCATACATAACTCACACACAAACATGTAACAGTCATTCTTTATTAATAACAATTTCTTTCTATATTAAATAAGAATCTAAAGATGAAAAATGGAAGCAGCATAAACAAAACACAAGAGTTACACATTGAATTAAAATTTGGTCACAGAAATAAGATAGTAACTTTGCTTAGTTTATGGAAAAGAGATTCTGAAATCTGATGTAATATTTTGTAAACCTATACCCATTTTAACACTAGTCACAAGAAAAGTGAGGTCTAAACACACCTTGGAGGGTGATTTCAGTAAGAAGTACAAATATTTATTTACCCTAAAGATAAATCTCATGAGTAAGAACCAGCATTAACTAGAGCAAAATATAGCAAAAGTAAGGGGGTCTACCAACAGGAACAAGAACTCTTCATAAAACTAGTCTTATGCAAAAGCCAAAAGAAAATGACAATAACTGTAACACACACACAGACTGCAATTAAAAAAAAACCTGTTGAAAACAGAAATTAACCTTTTTTTTTCTTTCTTTGCAAGTAAAAAGAACTTGGCACAACATTTTTCTGGCAATTTCACCACACCTCACAAAACTGTGAATACTCAAATCAGTTTTAAAAGATTTCAAGCCAGCAAAATTTTAAATTCTACTGGCTTTACATCAGCACTAATTCTAGGAACATCTTTTTCAAGTTAGTCATAGTCTTAACTTTTTCACAAATACTTGATCAATAGCTAATTCTTTCACTATGGTGGTCCACACTAAATTGCCCATCTTCCTGGTTCATTGGTATGTGAGGTACAAGCATTATTAACTCTTTAGCATTTAAACTGACCATAGCCAGCTCAAATATCCTACCTATTCTATGTTCAAACCAGCCAGACCTGGCACACATAACCTATAGTGTCATTCTAAAATTAAACAATCACATCATTGAAATCTTGAGACTATGAGATAATGCATATTAATTCCATGCAATGTGAATGAATCAAGCTTTACATTTGACAGAGTAATCTGAATGCTGAAGGGTTAAACATCAGTGGCATTATTTAGTTTTAGCAACCAATGTACTGTTAAGTTCAGCTTTTTTTATTTTTATTTTTAACATCTAAATAAAGTCAATCCATACTCTGCACTATAACTACTTAATCTTTTAGCATTTAAATCAGCCCAAATATTCTACATATTGTATGTTTAACCTGGCAAGATCCAGCCTCTCACACTTACCCAACAATGCCATTCTAAAAATCACATCATTGAAATCTTGAAGTTATGATTAACTCAAAACAATGTGAATAAATAAGCTTTACATGTGACAGAATAATCTGAATGCTAAATGGATTAAACTGGTACCACTTTCTCTCACAGAAATAACCTCTCCTAATTTCTACAGTAATGTTCTTTCACACAGGCTTTATTTTCAGCATAATGAACTTTTTAATGATAGTTATAAATACACCACAATATTGATTGTCATAAAAAGCAAATTTTTTCCTTCACAACAATTCCACTTGTGTAATCGCAAATGTAATAACCATAACGAAAATTCAATTTAGTAAATTTGAGAGAACATGAGTGGCAGACTAGGACTAGTTTGTTTTGGTATACAGAGACAGGCCCATTTTCTTCAGAGGTTACAAAATGCTCTTGATGGCGATTTCAGCCTGTGTGATATATTGTCTTATTTACTTTCAGTTTAACAGTGTTAAAACAATAGTATGAACATGACTTTAACCTTTTGTGCTCACACACAAAATCTATGTACATGGTGATCTCAACAGACTAAGATCATTCTTTGACCAAATATTAGTCTTGGATATGAAAAGAATCTAACAATATCTATATAAGTCACACCAACAGGAATCTGATTAGATCAGGGCATGCCAACAATAGAAGCTAGTAAGGGAGAAAGATCATAGGAATAAGATACAACAAGGATTACCATCCACCAATGAATGCCATCGTCAGTATCAATAGGAGGAAGCACTCCGTCGGTTACGACGACGAGGGTTCCTGTTGAGCCGAATCAACGGAACAACCTGCTCGTGAAATTAACGTATAAGTGGCTGAGCACTCCACGGACACGTGTACCCATAACGTAGTTCTCGGGGATATTCAGCGTGACACAGAGAGTGACAAGGCCGGCCCTTTGAAATACAAGTACAACAGAAACAGGAAGTAAGAGTGAGAGAAAGTTGTGGTGAAAGAGTACAGCAGGGATCACCACCATCCCCTGCTGGAGCCTCGTGGAGCTTTAGGTGTTTTCGCTCAATAAACACTCACAAACGCTGTCTGGGAATCGAAACCGCGATCCTATGACCGCGAGTCCGCTGCCCTAACCACTGGGCCATTGCGCCTCCACGATCAGTATCAATAAGTGTCAATTATAGCCAAGAAATCAATGCTAAGTGAAGGTCTTAACTTCACTATTGAGAAGGTAGTTTTGAAAATGCCTAAGATACAGGTTAAAGAAGTTGAGATGGAAAGTGAGACTAGAACTAGAGAAAGCCAAACCTCCAAAACCAAAGTTAACAAGAGAGGAGAAATGGCTATCAAAAACTCTAGAGTGATATCAGCAGTATTATCATGCTACCAGCAGTTAAAAGCTATGAATACGAGGTGATAGGCAGAATGGAATACTCTTAAAATTTGGCAAGCTTAGTAGATGAAGACAGTAGCCATTGTAACGAAATAAAGAATGATCTTTATAACTGATAACTGAAAGAGAGCCATCACATTCAGAAACAGAACAAGGATTATGTCACATTGAATGAATAAAGACAAGGGAATGAATGTTACAATAGGATAACACACGTGTAGTCTTCGCAAAGTTCACAAAGACGATATTGCAGTCAGTTTATTTGCCATCTGTCAAGCAGATTCCTTGTAGATATAATCAATCCCCAAGTGGCTGAGTGGTAGTCCTATGTAAAGAATTCTGCCTGTATCTGGCCAAAATATTCAACCTGTTTTATCTTCAGACCAGCCAGATCTGGCCTCTCACACCTACCCTACAATGCCATTTTTAAAATAAACAACAATCACACCATTGAAACCTCAAAGCTGTGAGATAGTGCATGGTCAATTCAAAACAACGCAAACAAACAAGCATTACATTTGACAAAGTAATCTGAATGCTGATCCCATTTATTCCAACAGGATGGTAAGCTTATTAGATGAGGTTCAGTCAGAGCTTAGAGTAAAACTGAAGTTGGAGGAAGTACCAGTGTCCTAGTAGATAACATGATGGGGGAAATTGACATTCTGTGCACAAAACAACCACAAAAAAATTGGGGTATGACCTATAACAACAGTAATGAGGCTTAGCCATGAGTTCACAATTGTCTTTATCAGTGACCGTTAAAAAAAACATGGAATGCCTTTGAGGAAATGGTTTTAGGAACATCAACACTTAAACAAACTATGTGGCTGAGATAAGTAGATGACACCATCATACACTATACTCATCAGGAAGAAGCACAGTTATGGCGGGATGATGTGAACTCAACAACAAAATATTTGATACTGCTTATAGTAGAAAAGGAAGAGAATAATAAACCAGAGACTTGTGAATAGCTTGCTCAAAATGAGATGAAGGAGATCATCCATGATTTACATTAAAAAAAAAGGTGGGGAGTTTAAAGTTCCTAATTGTCCTATGAAACAATGGACTAGTGAATACAAGTATGAAGTATTAAAATATAATGGTGTAGTTAGTAGCTTATGGGTTAATCTCTGGGGTCAGTCAAGCTAATATACACTCTGGCTGAAATGTAACAAAGTAGTGGGATGCTACATGATAGAATAATTAATAAGAATATGCCAGGTATGGACAAGGAAATTCCCATACTTAATGATTTCAAATTTTGCAACAAGGCCAGCAATTTGGGGTATGAGGTAACTCAATTACATCTGACCCCCTGTGCTCAACTGGTATCAACCTCGAAACAATGAAAAGTAAAGTTGACCTCAACTGAATTTGAACTCAGAACATAAAGACAGATGAAATACTGCTAAGTATTTTGCACAGAGTGCTCATGATTCTGCCGGCTCACTGCTTTATTCTCATATTTAATAACGAATCTAGTTCTCAAATTCGAGAACATTACTAAATACAACAAACAGGCACATGAAGAAGGCAGTGGGTAGAGTACAATGGCCAAAACAATGTTGACTATTACAATGAAGACAAGAGTGCTTGTGTGAATATATCTTTGTATAATAATGAATATTCCTTATCTCGGAAATTCAGACAAAATAACAAACCATTACTGAAAGGCCGTATATAACTACAATAAAACAATTAAACAACAATGTTAACAAAGGATCGACTATCTCATTACTACTTCAGCAAATACGGTGAAGTCAATGTTTTCCTGTTCTATTTTTAAAAGCGATAGGGTGTGTTTTGAGGGAGATCTAACTTCTATTCCTAAAAGCTGAGTGGCCTCATGTTGCAGCTTCCTCATTGTTAATTCGGTCATATCCTACTGTACCCAACACCATTTGCAAAAGTAATTAAATGAGCAAAACTATTTAATGCAGACATAATGATGAAACTAAATCAGCTCAAAATTACTACAAAATAAACAAAAAACTAAGGAATCTAAATTGTTTTGTTGCCAAGACTACAAATAAATAGAATTTTTATGCAAACGAAAATATAAAATTAGTTCGCATATTACAACGATAGTTTTCTTTATTATTTCATAACCATTTCCTAAGTAGACATATGGTGTTTGTAATAAACCAGCATGTTGGCAACCAGTATACAATATAAAACTAGTACCTTGCCTTCCATCCTTTTGGAGGTCAACGAAATAAGTGCCAGTTATGCAGTAGGATCTGTGTAATTGACTAACCCAGTTATCTTTTACTTTCCTTCAGTCATTAGACTGCGGCCATGAAGAATTTTTAGTTGAAGGTATTGATCCCAATACTTATTTTTCAAAACCTGGTACTCATTCTCTCAGTCTCTTTTGCCAAACTGTCAAGCTACAGGGATGTAAACATACTAGCACCGGTTGTGAAGCAGTGGTGGGAGGGACCCAAATATAGATACAAAGACACACATACACATATATAAGGCAGGCTTCTTTCAGTTTCGGTTTCCCAAATCTACTCACAAGGCTTTGGTTGGCCTGAGGCTATAGAAGACACTTGCTCAAGGTGTCACACAGTGGGACTGAACCTAGAACTATGTAGTTGAGAAGCAAGCTTCTTACCACACAGCCTATAAAACTCTCCCCCAAAATTTCAAATCTTGTGCCTATAGTAGAAAGGATTACACTAATCCCTGCCTTCCTTGGAAATTTCCATACAAATTTACCAAAGGGACACCAATCTATGAAGATATCTAAAAAGAGACATGTGTTGAATGGGATAAGAAAAACATATGAATAAACAGTATAAAATTAACTTTTTTTTAACCTTTGGAAAACATACAAAGGAGGTATGTTTGTAAAAAGACTTCCTTCATATGTTTTGCAAACATGGCACTCTAGTTGATAACAGGGCATTGGAGGCACAAAAGATTTACAGTCACTGTGACCTAGTAGGATTTGATCTTATAACTTAGAGCTGTAACTAAACTTCCACAAGAAAAATAAATGCACCCTTTTTTTAAAGCCTAGCCAGGCTCATGGGCCCAGTTTCCCAGTTTCAATGGTGTATGTGTTCCCCAGCTGGACGGGACACCAGTCCATCACAACGTTACTCATTTTTGCCAGCTGAGTGGACTGGAGCAACGTGAAATGAAGTATTTTGCTCAAGAACACAATGCATCACCCGGTCCAGGAATCGAAACCACTATCTTACAATCATGATGCTGACACCCTAACCACTATGCCACATGCCTCCACATAAACTTCCAAAGCAATTTATTTAAATGTTTTACTATTTCTGCTCCACTTTACTGTCCAAATAATAATTTCTCACAGTGGAAAAGCTCACAAGATGAAACCAAAGTTGAATTCAATAGGATTTGAACCCAGAACATAAAAGACAAAGCTAAAATACTAAGAGACTAAACACGAATCTGCTGCTCTATGGATTCAGTTATTCTTACAACCTTCATTCAATGATACTAAAAACAGTACATGTGTACATGTCAGTTGTTTGTGTTCTAACCTCCCTCTTCTCCTCTTGCTAGTCTCCATATCTCAAGTCTGATAAGCTTAAAATATACAACACTGTCTATTGCCTTTACTTGTTCAAGAAGTAAGGAAATAGGAAGTGAAAATGTGTATGCGTTTGTGTGTGCGTGCATGCATGAATGAATGCAAGCATGCATGTGTATGTAATTAGCCTATTCAGGAGACAACTAAAGAAAAAGAAAAAAAATCTTTTATATTGAACATAATAAATAAAATCAAGTGAAAACTGTGAGTCTCTAAATGGTTGTTACTGCTTTATACAAGTCACAATCCACTAATTTTAAGAAAAGTTAACAAAGGAGCAAGCCGAGTGAGCCTCTCACTTGACCCAAATCTCCCTAAAACTACACTGAACAGCCTTGAAAACAAGGATGCATTGGAAACACAGCCTAATGTACACTCTGTCCCATGGGTAGAGAGAAAAAAAAATTGAGGTTGTGGCTAAACAATAATTAACAAAAATAGTACTTTCCAAGTAATTTACAGTAGTCAAGTCTATTGTATTGTAACATGTCATATAAGAACAAGATTGCTGTTGTTTGGCTTCCAAGGGAATCCTTAAAGAACAGGCCTAGGATCAAATACAAGTCATGATCATCTTGGCCTTTTTTATTGAGATGTGAAATAGGCACAGGTTTAGCTGTATGGTTAAGAAGTTTGCCTTGAAGCCAAGTGGTCTCAAGTTCAGTTTGACTACACAGTATGTTGCGCAAGTAACTTCTATTAGAGCCCCATGATAACAAATGCCTTGTGAATGGGGATATCTGTTTATGCTAGCATGGAAAACGGATGTTAAACGATGTTGATGATACACACACACACACCATGTTTTACCCCACTCATACTTAGTATTCAATTGCAATACTGCCCTGCAATAGTAAGCACTTGGATATAAATATGTAGGTATACAACCAGTAGTATACTGGATATTTATTATCCCTTAATTGCTTAACCTCTAGCTCATACAGACACACACACACATATATATATGTGTGTATATATATATATATATATATATATATATACATACATACATACATACACACAGCTTCTTTCAGTTTCTATCCACCAAATTTACTCACAAGGCTTGGTTAGCCCAAAGCTGTAAAAGACACTTGTTCAAGGTGTCATGCAGTAGGAGTGAAGCTGGAAACGTTGTTGAGATGCAAACTTTTTACCACACAGCCAAGTCTACACCTATTTATATATATATATATATATGAACACACATACAAACAAATGTGTGTGTGTGGGGAGTTGTCAGTTCTTTGCTTGACTGAAAAACAGTGTCATCATGCCTATATTCCCAGTGAATATTAACTTCATGAGTGTAGTTTAGCAGAATAATAATTAGAAAAAAGGGTTGGCATCAAACATGAAGAGCATCTAGTCATAAAATACTACTTCAAATAAATATCCCTCTAACCTATGCAATCATAGAAACACAGATGTAAAATGAACACACATTATCCGCCTCTTTTTTCTTTTTAAATATACAGGTGTGATCAGAGAGGAGACTGATATTTCTAACAGGTCGAAGAACTACTTAGTGATAACCAAGTAAAGCATTGTCGTTAATACAATTAGTATGGGCAGGAAGAAATAGCCAAGTAATGCTAGATTTAAATGCTTTTACAGTATTTAAAGTTCCTTTCTTGAAGTATGTGGCTTCATAATTTCTCATACTCCTGAAGTAAAAGAAATAACACCATGGTTCAATTTTGCCTTTAACCCTTCAGTATTTAAACCGGCCAAAACAATCTCCCTATTTTACTCTTCAAAATGGCCAGATCTTAGACCTATCCTACAATGTCATTCTAGAAGGAAACAATCACATCATTGAAATCTCAAAGCTCAAACAATGCGAGCAAATAAGTACCACATTTGACAGAGAAAACTGAATGCTAATGGGTTAAGCTTTCTACTGGCATTCATAAAATACACAGTACCAGCTCTTTTCATACTATACATACACACATAAAATTATATACATGTATACAGAAAATTATATACATATACAGACACATAAAATTGGCCTCATACCCACCCAGTCAATAGAAAATATTTTTATAGCAATCATACAGTAGTATATCAAGTGCATAGTCCAATCTTCATTCTTATATGGAATGTTTAGGCTTCATTAAATAAATATCTATTCTTTTGAACCAAAGTATAAACATGCATATATATACATTTAATGTGTCAACAATTTACAGACTTAGTAAACAGTCAAAACATGATTCACTGAAAGGGAGCTTCTATGTGGTTACCTGACCCACTAAAATTAGCAGCCAAATTTCCTCTAAATCACATCTAGTCTTTAAAAAGAAGACAGATACATTGGACAATATAGTCTGATAAAAAAGACAAGATCGTTAACGTCTGGAACGCCTTCGATCATTAAACTGCTTAACCAGTACTGACCTTTAGTTAAATAAGAAGGTAAAGAAGTGTGAATAAAGAGAAGGAAGAGTGAGACAAAATGAATACAATTAGAATATTGGTTCGTTAGTTCTGTCTGTCACAAGAGTGATGTTAAAGGAGGGTAAAACTAATTTCCACTCTGAATAGGATGCTAATTTTGCTACAATTTGCTTTTAGTTATCTAATTGTTGTTAAGCCTATTCCAGCCTTGCTTAAACAGATACATGAGGGAAGACTTTCCAATTAGGAAACCACCCATGTCTTTCCATTTTATGAGAGTAATTTAAAGACGATTAGGCTGCTATTTCTATCAGGTCAAGCAATGACGGCGATTCCTTTTGTGGGCTCACTAGGTTAACTAGTCACAAGGAGAAATGTAGAATTTAAGATGAATAAAAAAAATTTAAAAAATTCATACCAATAATATATATTTGGTTAAATCAAAGGTTTATGAACTCATAAAGAGATCAGAACTAAATACAGCAAGGTATTTAATACACCACTGCTTCCAAAGATTTCTAACATAACCACAAAACCAAAATTTTGGGTGACGGTCAAGATACACTCAATTACATAAACCCCGTTACTTAGGAATAAAAAGTGCATATGGCTGAAGAAATATGAATGGTGAGTGAGCAAAGAGAACCTTAGTCTCATAGCTTGAGGTGAATCATAACATTTTCATGAAATGCAGGTCTTAAAGTAGGAAAGAAAAACCCTAAGGCACAAACCACTGAGTCTATGTTATAAGTTCCAGAGAAATATAAAGAACTAGAAGGAAAATGAAATACTATACATACAGATATGTGGATAAGCCATATTTAAAATCAGATTTGCACTTAATATGAATGTTATAGCTTACCACTATAAGGTCAGTTCAGCTCAGTTGAGGTTATATTAATCAAGATTCATTCTTTATCATGCTGAATTGGGCCAGGTATTTTTCCATGTTATTGCAGCAAACTTGAAGCCAGATTTTTACTACTAAGGGGCTGTCATCTTTTATAGCTTACTTGCTTCAGTAATGGGACTGAGGTCATGCTGAAGCAATGCCTTGAAAGATCTAGTCAAAGAGTTCCATCCCAATACTTATTCTATGAGTTACTTTTACTGAACTGCTAAGTTATGGGAATGTAAACAAACTAACACTGGTTGTCAAGTGGTAGTGAGGAACAAACACAACATAAAGACACACATACATACACGTACATGACAGCCTTCTTTCAGTTTCCCTCTACCAAATCCACTAACAAAGGCTTTGGTCAATCCAAGGCTATAATAAAGGACATTTGCCATAGGTGCTGCACAATGGGACTGATCATGTGGTTGGGAAGCAAACTTCTTAGAATAAACTAGACATCTAGAATCTAGTGCCAATAAAACAACTTAATCCATGTCACTAAGTTTATAACAGGAAGTCCTATTATAAACATTTAGTACAATTGTGCACATGAACCTGTCAGACATGAAATAGGGCTAAAACTGGAAAATGCAGCAAAAAGAAAGAAAGAAAGAAAGAAAGAAAGAAAGAAAGAAAAGAAATGTTTGAGAACAACTGCATGAGACAGAGAAAAACTAACTGCTCTTCCCAGTCAAAGACTGTTGTAGGGAAATTTTCACTGACTCAGTCAATAACTGGATCAGATCTGCATGCCACAATCTATTCAACATAACTTCTGAAAGTCAATGCCCAGTTGGATATTGAAAGAGTGCATGCATAATGTGGCTCCTGAGTTGAAAGTCGTCTGGGATAGACAGACCCAGTCAATACATAAAATCTTACCTACAATGATACCAATTTTCTCCACCCTACCATTTGTCCTCTAAAGAATCCTAAATGGAAAGAGCTGTTCTTCACTCCTGCTCCAGATCGTGGGCTGTGGGCACTCCGAAAAGCTCTATCTACGACGATTTCATCTCAATCGAAGGAGAGGGGCTTTCTCTGTCTGGGTTGCGGTTCCGTGGAATAAGCTGCCGACAACCGCTCGGTTCAAAGTCTCTCTTGACCA